>NC_134867.1:37759520-38104520 GCF_049852395.1 Peromyscus maniculatus bairdii | reverse complement strand
GAGTTCCAAGCTAGCATGGGACACAAAGTGAGACAGTATATTAGAAAAAAAAAAAAATGCAACGGAATGAAAAGAAACCATTATAACTTGACGTAAAGTGAGCCATTAAAAATAGGAAAACCATTAAAGGAAAGATAATGGCGAGTGTCACAGTGAATCCACAGCTCCTCCTGATTCGTCTTGGCCTATTAGATGTGTGGTCGGGCCATACCAGCGTGCGTCAGACAATTGTTTCCGGGTGATCCCTCTCCCTCCCGGTTCTTACTGCTGTAGTTCAAGTCCACCCTCTTTAGTTTGGACCAGGGGGCAGCCACTGAAGCATCCTTTGCACTGAGGCCTATTAAGTGCTGACTTGGTGTTTTAAAAAGCCACCACGGAAGTCTGCTTTCATAGAGACGGTTTTGTCGGGGGAGGGAATGAGAAAGTATGCAAACAAATTCACAGTTTAAGTTAAGAGCTGACACCTGTGGGATCCTGGGATGAACACTAAGGGCACCTGGGAAGACGTCCTTGAGGAATTAGCACATGGGTTTAGCTTCAAAGATGGCTAAGAGCAGGTCTAAAGGGGAAGGTCTCCCTGATAGGGCAGAACACTCCAATTGCCTCTTAGGCAGCAGGAACGCTTGAAAGGCTGAGCATGCGCATTGCTGGCGGTAGGTAGGAGATGGTTGATGTTGGAGGCAAGCTGGAATCCAGGGAATGAAGACAGTCAGAAGGATTTCTGGATCTTCTTGGGTATTGCCATCTGTCCATCGGAGCTCAGTTTGTGTGTTTTCTTCTCCATACAGTTTTCCTCGCTCTTCTTTGCATCCCTATCCTCGGTACTGAACTGCGTTCAGGGCGTGATCTTCTTAAACAAAACAATATAATTCAATTACAGTTGTTCCTCTGTGTTCTCAGGCGCCACATATGTGGATTCAAACAACTGCAGGCGAATAATACTTTTAAAATTCTATCTGAACTGAGCATGAATGACTTCTGTTTTTCATTGATCTCTAAACTACCTATGTGGCACTTTCAGTATACTAGGGATTGTAAATTGTGTAGAGATTATTTCAAATATGTAAATTATCTGTAAATGCTGTCAGATTTCTATATCTGCAGAAGGACCCAGAACCAACCTCCCACAGATACGTGAGAATGACTGGACTGTGTGACAAATATTTACCTGTATTTGGTGAGGAACTTCCTGCGGGCAGGAACCAGGTGAAGTTCAGATCTAGAATCTCACATTAAAGTTTTCCCAGGATCTACTGCAGGGAGAAAAATGCAGTGGCAGCAAACACATGGTGATATTTCTGGAAAAAAATACGAAATATGAATTTAATCTTCAGAGCCCTCGTGGTAGAAGGAGAGAACTGACTCCCTCCGACCCGCTCCCAACACACCTTGTGGGTTTACGGGTACTCGAAATTAAATGGGAAATGATTTTTATCATAATCATCCCCCTATCCTAACCACACACAGGCAAAGGACTGAGAACCCTTGAGGGTACTTAGTGAAATAAGGAATTTATATTAAATCATGCAACTAAGAAATTGTGTATGACAGTTCACTGTGCACTAGGCTGGGTGAGGAAAGGCGAGCAGAGTGAGGGAGAGCCACTGTTCCTCCAGGCTTTCCCCTGCTCTCCTCCTGCCTCTCCCCTGCTGTTGGCTCTCACTGTCCCCAGGATCTCCACCTCACCACTGAATCTCAGCACAGGCTTCCACAACCCCTGTGCCACTGCCGGAGACTACTGGCTGGGGCTGCATGGATTCCAGTCTGAGAGCCTATGGCTCTCACACACTTCACACACTTGGACAGTCCCTGGCTTTCGACTTATATTTGAAAAGATTCTACTTTGAATTACAAGGCACCTCTGGACCCTATTTCAGCAGGTAGGCCATCTTTGCCTCTGGGAACAAATTAAAACCAGATATTACCGTTACCATCAGATCATGCCTGTTTCTCCCAGGCGTCTGTACAACTAAACTGTGTCAGCTTTAAACATCTGTGATCACCGTGGACTTTGAAGTACTGTAGAGGCTCTGTAAATGTCCACTAACATACCTTTCATTCTGATTATATGTAAATCTAATTTGCTATGCACTGAACACAAAGACCACTAAGGATGTGGCTTTACTGTCCCAGAAATCAACAGAAGCTCTAACAGGGCAGGGGCATTAATAAATTCACAAATCCTTTGAAAGGTGGGAATATTCCAAGTATATTTTGAAGGTTTCCCTGAATTCCAGTCTTCTTTTTGTATGCATCTATCCATGTTCACGCTGAAAACAAAACAAACAATAATAACAACAAAAAGTAAACAAAATGAAAAACCTTTAAAAAGCATTCCCCTCATCTTAAAACTGGGCTTATTCTCACAGTCCTTAGCTTCTCCCTCTTTACCTTCTACATTAATTTTTCATCTCTGGGTGAGTGAATGAATGAACGCTGAATAGGAGACTGAATATTCAAATGCGGTTCTATTTTAAGCAAGGTCAAGTGAGTAGCTAAGAGACAGATCCTGCCTCAAAGGCATGATTTTTTTTTCTCTTTTTTTTCCCTGTTGCCCTCATTATTTCTATAGCTGAATTGGAAATAGAGCCAGAGGCCAGTTCCAGTCACAAGCTCCAGGGAAGATCTGATGGGGCAATTTATGCCATGGGGATGAGCTCTCCAAACTCAGGCTCTAGTAACCTGTATTTGATGTCTGATTTTACTGTAGCAAACATCCATGCTTCCTGAGACAAATGATTTCCACCCACTCAGCATGCATGATGTAATCTTTTATATACAATTTGTCAAATACAAAAACATGTTAACGATCAATCAACAAACTTAATCAAGCCTTCTGAAGCCTTGCCGGAGCCATTTATAATTTTAGTGAGATAGCAAAGTAAGTAGGTAATTTTTAATTATCTCTCTGCCCTTAGGGGAAATCAATAGGGGGCCTTCAGATTTCTGTTTGGATAATACCACAGATTTTATAATATAAATACTAACAAGCAGAGAAATACAGAATAATGGTAAGTAAGAAAAAGATGAACAAAGAGTCATCCTTCTATGCTTACAAATGCTTATTCTTTCTTTCTTTTTCTTTCTTTCTTTGTTTTTGGGGGGGTGGCTAATATGTTCAAAAGTTCATACTCAGGTTAGTAGGGTAAAAGGTAGCTTTGAAAAAGGCAGTTTATTCAGAGCAAAACAACCACAAGGCTGGCTCAGGTTTTTAGATTGAGATAGCCTGGTGAACAATGTCCAGTCTTTTGGGCTAAGCTGTTCCCAGGCCAGTCGGTATCTTATCTCTCGTTTCCATTCTCTGTCCCTGCCCCCGTCCTGTCATAGAAGAAGTCACCTGTATATTTCCTTGGTTATTAAATAACAGGTTTGCTGAAGGGCTTCGGCACACTGAGACAGATATCAGTGGACTCTGTGTACTTCGTACTTTGATTCTGTGCCATGCTGGCCATTTGCATCGGAAGACAAGGGGGTTGTCTTTTGAATAATAAAAATAAAAGTGACAGAAGAGGGTGCAGAAAGAATGTGAGAGCTGGAGGATGGAAGCGATGCTGGGAAATACCATCTTCTGGACAGGTCATGGCCTTTGCACCCACGAATTCATAGCCCCTGTGGTTCCCTGCATAGGGCTCGCACAAGGTTTAACACTTCATCTGTCAACAGGAAGGGAGAAGGGGCTCATGAACCCCCCAATCCCCTGCTGACGATCTATTGTCGGTTAAGGGCAGCGAAAGGAAGGTGAATGATTTTTCCTCAGTGTTTTCACCACAGCTAAATTGCCCATGATCAAATAAATAACCACTCACCCATAATCAAGAGATCAAGTAACCTTACTCAAAACTCAGGCAGAAAAACAGGAGGGACACATGTAGGAAAGAAAAAGGGGTCCAGAGGGAGTGGGAGGGGGAAAAGAAGAGAACGGAGTGGATATGACCAAAATACAAATATTTGAAATTGTCAAGGAATAAATTACAAAGCATGTTTTAAAAAAATAAATGAAAGCAAAAATTCAAGAGTATGTCTGGATGACGCAATCATTTCATCTAAGGCGAAATTGTCTCTAACATGAGCTGACTCATTGTATGATATTAAAATTAATTTGATTTTTTAGCACTTTTGTAAGCAGTATATGTTCAGATGGCAAACTTCATATAGAGATTTTCTCATATAGACTGAATTTGATTTATTTTACATAAATGATAGGGGCATCCTGGCTTGTGCTTTTGGAGAAGATGTTTGAGGGATACAAGAAATTATGGCAAACTTCCCCTCTCTCAGCAGATTGTCATGATATTATCCAGAGATGCCCCAAGGCTGAAACTTTACAATTTATTTTTAAACTGCTTGAATCCCCACCCTCCCACCATCCCCCATATGGTAAATTCATGGTTGCAAAGAAAATCTCTGATTTGTATGTGATGTGATTCAAAGTGTGTGTGAGTGTGTGTGTGTGTGTGTGTGTGTGTGTGTGTATGTGTGTGTGTGTGTGTGTGTGTGTGTGTATGTGTGTGTGTGTGTGTGTGTGTGTGTGTGTTTTAGGAAAGGAATGAACAAAGAGAAAAAGATAAATTTATTTCAATAGATGCGTATTTGTTCTGAAGAAAACTGGATATAAATATAAGTAATGTATTAACATATTTTTCCAGTCAAAATTACAATTCTTATAACACAAGGACTGTTCAGTATTGTAGTGACTCAGTCCTACAATAGTTGTACTTGCTATATATGCAGTGTTGTGGTACATGTGCACATTTCTCCAGCTCACATAGCCATTCCTTGAGAAGTGGGGGCCACGTGTTAGTGTTTCCACTCTAGTTCACTCAGCAGGCATGCACAGTAGGTGCTCCGAGATCACATCTTGTTTTGAATGCAGGATTTCAGTACGTGGGAGAAAAATGTCTGCCAGTAGAACAAGTACATTTCTTGATGAAGCAAGACTTTCAAGAGATTCAGATCATCACCTTCTTCAAATGTGAACATTTTTATGTTCACTGTGGAGAGGAAAGGGTATGGCTTCAGTGGTCCTCCCACTGAGGAGCGCTGAGGATACATTGATTTCTAAGCCATGAACCAATCACCAGGCATGCTGGGTAATGGCCCCAGTAGCAGCAACCACACTAATGGCAGATGATGACACAGGCTGAGAATGTGGGTCGAGGTTGGAATGGGACTATAGAGGCGGCCCATGGAGAGGAACATTCAGTCAAGATGTGCTCTTAAATTTACAACACTGGAGATCCTCCATTGTCAGATGAAGCCTTTGTGAATTGCCCTAAGAATGTGGCTGACTGGATTGTAGAGACCTACAGAGGTTTCTTAGGGAGAATCTGAGCTTGCTTTACCCAACAGGGCTGTATAAGAGGATGATTTGACCACAGGCCTGGTTACCAGGTATTTGGAAGGGGCTACCCTTGGCTGTAGGGTGTGCTTTGGTCTAGCAAGGGGGAGGTCTTTTGCCCCGCCCCTTGGCATTATTATAAAAAGCCCTTTTGAAGAGGCAGAAAAGGCCGGTGGGTTTTGATTCAGGTCCTCCCAAAGCTATCCTGTGTTTCTGTCTTTCTCCTCTTCACTATCTTTCTATCTAGAAGTTTCTTATCTCTCTCTCTCATCCTCATAGGAACCCTTGAAAAGGTGGGAGCTGGCCTCCCACACTGGATGAAGTACTAGTTGATGAACAAAAGCAAGGTCATGGACTGAACTGTCCTTAGAAGCAATGTCTGGGAAACTAGACCCTGTCTCTGAGAGTAGTGGTGTGAAAACACAGCTCCATCCAGGGACTGAGGCGCTCCAGGCATTTTTCTTCTCATGAAGCATGTGGGTAGGAGTCCTCTGTGCTAATCTTGACTGCTCAGAGCTCATTGTGGACTGTTTCGGTTTTCAATTTCTCATGTCTGAAGTTGTATGTATTGCATGCTTTTCTTCCTGCTCTGACCAAACACTAGGGACAAGCCACAAAAGGGAGGAAGTTCTTGTTTTGGCCTCCTGTTTAAGAAGGGATACAGTCCATCATGGTGGGGAAGGCATGGCTTCCAGAGCATGAGGCCGTTGATCCCATGGAATGTGCAAGTGGGGAGACACAAGATGAACGGGAAATAGGTCTGGGCTGCAAAACTTGGAGGCCGGGCCCTAGTGACTCGCTCCCTCCAACAAGACTCCACCTCCTAAAGCTTTCCTAAAGTGGAGACCAGGTACTCAATCACATGAAGAAGATTTTACTTCCAAACCATGGCAAACTGTCATAAACGTCATCCTGTTTGCTGCACCAGAGCCCCTGGGCACTTAAAAGGCACACATATGATGCGCAGGCTCTCTCTACCGGTTTTGATTAATTAGTCTAGGGTTGGGTTTTGGCATTCATATACATTTCATAAGAGTGAATCTGGATTTTCTTTTTCTTTTCTTTTCTTTCTTTTTCTTTTCTTTTCTTTTTTTTTGAGAGCAGCTTTGAGAGGGTGTGAAGGAGACTGGCACAAGCTTCAGGCGTGGGTACAACTGGGCAGGGTTGCAGACGTCGCCGGGCTGGTGGCAGCGGCAGCGGCAGTTACTCAGCATCCCTTGACAGTAGCAGAACAATAGAGCAGCCATTGGGGCTGGAAGAACCTAGCGAGGAGGTTGTCTTCATGGTCGCTTGCGTTCCATTTGGCACTGGGCAAGAGCCAAGGATCATTACTCAGTAGGCTAGTGTTCATTTGTTCATTGGGGAGTCATGTTGTCAGTGTGGTGCTAGGACAGAGCGGACAAAAGCAGCCAGGACCTACACTCTGCAAATGAGGAGGGGAGACTTTACCAGACGGATCATCCGGCAAAAACTGGAACTGAGAACCAAGGGACATACAGGCAGAATTAGGGGTCAAATATTACTGTCTCTGGTGAATTATTTGGGGTGGGGCAGGAGGCATCCAGGTGGAGCTGGTGCCACGGGAGTTAGTGTGATGGCAGAGAATGGCCTGCTGTGTTTTGAGAACAATGTGTCGTGTAATTAGGTCTTAATGAGGTCAGGGTCACGTGGTGTGGAGAGCCAGAGAGTCGCCTTAGCCAGCGCCAGATTTCTCCAGTATGCAACAGGAGTCTCGAACAGGTCCTTGGGAGGGAGTCATGGCGGGACTTTTTTTCAAAGAACTCTGCCCTCAGGACAGACAACAAACACATGCATTGAGAGAACATGACCATGATGGGGGTGGGGTGGGGTGGTGGGGGTGGGGTGGGGGGTGGGGGTGGTGGTGGTGGTGGGGGGGGAAGAAGACTAGTTGAGAGACTGGAATGTTTTAATAAGATCAGAACAGGTGGATGACAGCAAGTGGAGTGTTGGAGAGAAATTGTGCACTACTACCCTGAGCCCGAGCGCTCCTCCCATTGATACAGGGGGCCCAGGTAACTATGAGTTCACTTCCGCCAGTCACAGGAAACGGCATAATGCCGTTCGTGGTATTTAATGATCCTTATGTTCATGCAGAGACCACTCAAAATGCACAGATAACACAATTCCCACCTATAAATTTATATAGCAGGTAATTGTCAATCACATCTAAATATGATCACACCGGCTGAAACATAAATACACTCCTTCCTCTCTGAAAAGCAAGTATGCTTTGGACCAGAGATGCAGGACCAAGCCGGTTAGAAGCAGGCATTTCCTAAATTTCCACTCAAGACACATTGCGTGGTGGGGTAATTTCTTGTCTCGGCTGACTCCCTCCCACTCTTGGGATATTTCCGGGACCTGTGGATCCTGGCTTCTTGCTCTTCCTAAACCGCAGTGCCTGCAAAGCTCTCTGCTGGCAGGCGGATGGTTGGAACCCAGCAGAGCCATCTCTGGCCTGGTGTAGCTCTGCCCAGAGCAGTAGCCACACTTCAGCATCATCCTCAGGCATGGAACTGTCATTAGAGTACAAAGAAAACTATGGCTTGGATTTCTCAGCCCCTGCTTCCTCTCCATGGGAGGGAACAGTCAAAGCTGAAGCTGTTGGATCTCATTTCAGGAAACATCTTTCAGTTTATCAGGAGAAGAGAGCACAGGAAGTGAAAATCTGATGGTGGATAGAACCACTCTCATTTAGGAAGACAAACACCAAGGAAGTATCAGGAGATCCAGAAACATAGTTCAACAGCTGGCCATGAGAGGATCCATTATCCTGGCAACGCTCTCCTCCTGTGGATGTAGCAGGGCAGGTGACAATGACAAATTATTGGTACAGACCCGAGAAACCCGGAACAGGCTTCCCACAGGCCACAGACTGAAGTCACACCTGAGAATAAATTCACAACATCCCTTAGAGCACTAGTTCTCAACCTGTGGGTTATTTGGCCCCAAGGGTCACCTAAGACCGTCTGCATATCAGCTATTTACAGTATGATTCATAACAGGAACAATATTACAGTTGTGAAGAAGGAACAAAATAATTTTATGGTTGAGGGGGTCACTGCAACCTGAGGAACTGTATCAAGGGGTTGTAGCATTAGGAGGGTTGAGAAACATTGCTTTTGGGTCTCACAGAGTCCAGAGCTAGAAAGGGCAAATATTTGATTACCAACTAAAGCTAATAAATACATTGTTCGCATCCCATTAATTTATAGGAATTCATGGCCCTTCTGAACACAAAAGAATCCAAGTGAAGGAGAGATGTGATTTGATCTTCCTGTGTTTACCAACCATGTGAATTTCTCTCCAAAGAGCAGAGGTGGGTGGACCATGGCATTTGATTCCTGATTACTGTCTCTAAGCTGGGCACTCAATCTTAGGCTAGATTCATTACCTCATTGGATTCTAAATACCCTTCCTGCAGGGAACTTAAGTAGGTGGGGTCTTAGTTTCCTCTCTTACCACCACATATGAATACAGATGTAATGAGGAAACTGAGCTAACAATTTTCCATTTCTATGACCTGTGAAGCTTATATTTTGGCATCTCGTATAAGAGAAAGTATTTTCTAATACAGTGGAAACAAATTCTAATATAAACTCCCTGTGTTCATGTATGGAAAGAGAGAAAAGTAGATAGGTATGACCTCTGTATGATTCAGTTACTGACATTTTTCAAGACGTGCTTTCTGGAACTTTGCATCAACGAAATGACTCTGGGTTCCTGAAGGACTCTGTATTTTCTGTCTAAAGGCAGAAAGAATTGCATGGTACTTGTACGGTAGGTAGAGGAGAGCTGGCAGACGATGTAGCACAGTGACAGAGTGCTTGCCTAGCAAGTGGGAAGCCCTAGGTTCGGTTCCCATTGCCACACACACAGGCAAAAAAGCTAAGTATGCCAGTTATGGAAAGTGACTTAGTTCTCGCTGAGACTGAAAATGGGGGGGGGGGGCACCTAGATATAATGTCAATAGTTTAAATGTTCGGCAAACAATGGCATAGTCATTTAATTGAGTTTTATGAAGCACTTGAAAATTGGGAAATGTTGAGGTATTGACTTAGAAAAATGTCCTTTGTAGGAGAGAGAGACATCACTGTACAATTATGTACAAAGCATAGTTTGATTTTAGGGAAAGCTCAATTCATATACAAACTACATTTTAATTCATATTTTTCGTCACATTCTATTTACCTAGATGTGTTAGTGGCATGTCCCCATGTTTAGGAACTAATAGACAACTGTGGAAGCAGGAAAGCAGACATTATATAATGTCCTTTTACGCTACCATAGTAGATGTGTATATATATATGTTTTCTACATAATCTATATTACGTACAATCTATATTAAGCAGTAAATATTTAATATAATAATAAAAATGTCACAACTCAGGATTGATTTCATCAAAATGTGTGCACCGTATTTTCAGACCATCGTCAAGTGCCCTTTTAAGGCCACTGCAAAAACATGGGAGTGAGGGTCAGGAGCCATCCAATGATACTGACTGGAGCCTTGGGTGGGCCTTGTGCTCACAGCTGAAGTTATGTATATTAATTTTAGAGTATGTATTTCAGTGCTGCACCTGAGTAATCCAGACTGAAACTGTGCTCCAGCGCTTCAGAATGACTGCCACCAGGCACTCAGAATTTCCAGACTATGACTTTCTAAGTGTGTTTTCCTTGCCTGGTATAAATATTTTGACAGTAGCCTATGTACAGCAATAATGTTTTGCATAACAAGGAATCAGCAGGTGCAGCCAAAGGGAAAGCAGACTGCTTGAAGATTGTTGGGTATGACTTGACTCTTCTAAATGTGCTATTGTTATCACTACAGCCGCAGTGTAACTGGTTGCTATGGATGACATATAGCATAAAACAAAACCCAAACAAATAAATAAAAAACCTTCCTTGGGAATAAAGTAAGAGCTACCTACATGAGGGTGTGGAGAGATGGCTAGTGCTTAGGTGTACCTCTGTTCTTGCAGAGAATGTGGGTTCAGTTCCAAGCACCCACATGGAAGTACCCAACTACCATTAATCCTGGTTCTGAGGAATCTAATGCCTCCTTTTGGCCTCCACTGGCACCAGCCATGTACATGGTACACATTCATACACGTAGGTACTTACGTAATGCCCATAAAATAAAAACAATTAAAAAAAAAACTACCTAGACAAATGAAGGAAAACTCCCAAGAACTACTCCATCCAAAACTTCCACTTCTCAGGGAAGCCACCACCTTACACTCTGTGAAGATGCACTCCCCAGAGCTTGTTGAGGATGTATTTTTAGTGGGAAGGAAGATGGTTACAGAAAAAGAACAGCTCGGGGTTGTTGGGTCAATAATCATAGGCAATGATAACAAACTCTTGAATCGATGCATTATCCTCTAAGACAGAGGGAATGTAAGCCAGTGTTAGACTAAAAAGTGGAAATCACCTGTAGAGCAGTCAGCCTCGTCAGTGTCATTGCTAGGCTCCTAGCCTTGGCTCACACACATCTACTTTCATTGTGGGCTTAAAGAGAAGGTCTTGGGATGGAGAGATGGCTTGATGGCTAAGCGCTTCTGCACAAGCATAAGGACTGGATTTTGGATCCCTAGGCGCCGCTCCATGTCAAGTGGGCATGGTGGCCCACCTGTAATTCCAGCCTCAGAAAGCAGAGAAAGGAGATACTACAGCGTAAGCTGCCTAGTAAGACCAGCCATGTTGGTGAGCTCTGGATTTGATAGAGAAACTAGCTAGTTGGATAAAATGGATAAGTGAACAAGGAGGGTTCCTGACATCAATGTTTTGCCTACATATGCATACTAATATCTATGCACATATATGAAAAAGATTCTTGATAGTAGATTTAAAATATAATACACTTATTTTTATGAAAACCATGAATTGAGCTGGTATGTTCGTTTCGTTTAAATAAATGTTTGTGTGTGTGTTTGCAATGGACAAACTCCGGTGTTATCCTGGGGAACATCACCCACCTCCTTGGAGATGGGGTCTCTCAATAGCCTAGTCTGGCTGACCAATGAGCCCCAAAGATTCTGCCTCCTATCACTGGGATGACCAATGTCACCAGGCATTTTAACGTAAGTTTCAGTGGTTAAACATTTGTCCTTAAACCTATAAGGTGAGCATTTTACTGGCCAAGCTATGTCTCTAAGCTGCTATATTTGTTTTTTTATTCCAAAGTGTTTGTCATGTAGGTGTGGTGATGCACACCTACAATCCCAGCACTTAGTAGGTGGAGACAAGAGGGTCAGGAGTTCAAGGCCAGTCTGAATTATATAAGTGAGTAAGAAGTTAGTCTGTCCCATCTTACAAACAAACAACACACTGAAATGTTAAGTGTTTTTCCGCTTTATATACTGTGTATCTGCAGATGATGGAGCCAGCCCTTCTCAATAGTAGATTTCACTTCCTCCAGTGGACATATTTAGAAATCCAGTCTAAAGTGCACTTGCACTTAGAAGGGAACCCATCAAATGGCTTCCCATCACACCAGAGTCCTGTGGATTAAGGGAAACATTCTCCCATTAGCCCCAGAATTGCTAGAGCGACACTTTCTGTTAAAGCATTTCCTATTATTTCTCATGTGGAGGTAGCAAGAAAATAGAACTTAAAGAGAAACCAAAGATGATAAAAAATAGGAACAGCCCATTCATGGCACAAAACCCTTGGAAAATTATTTTGGTAATACTTATGTGAACAGCTTTAGAGAAAAATTTTAACCCAAGCAAATTCTTTAACCCAAATAAGTATTTTCTGTCTCCCTGCTTTTCTAGGTTACCAGTTTAATATATTCATGTTATGTAATTTTATTAAAATAAGATAAACACAACATTGTGATTATAGTTCTCCTTTCTTTCTCCCCACTTCTCCCCTCCTCTCTCTCTGTCTCTCTCCTTTTCTATTCTTCTCTCCTCCCTTCTCTTTCTTATTTTGATCATAAGTCATTCCATCCCAGTTCCTCTAAATGAGTATTTGAAATCTTTATAAACCCTGATTTTAAATTATTGACTGAAACAAGTAAAGAGTGGGCAAGCTCCAGACACCTGACTGAGTGGTCCTATTCTTACAGTGTGGTTCTAGTTTACCTTCCATTATACAGTACAAGATGAATTCATAAACATCAACATTTCCCATCCACTGAATCCCCTTTGAAAGACATCGGTAGTATACTTTGTGGCTTTAACGACTAGGTTTGGAGCCTCCTGCTCCAATAAAATTTAACAGTCTAACATATTTTAATGCAGCAAATACACAGAGTGTGTCTTCTGGATGTTGAGACAGGAGGCTGTAACTCAGATTTAGAATGCTCTTGCTCCCTCCACATTTGTTTATTGCTAATGAAAGAAGAGTATTTGGAACTCAAGCAAGATGATGAAGGGACAGACCAATGGCTGTGTGAGGACCCATAACAGGACCTGTAAAGTAAGAGCTTCATAGTTATTGAGAAGATGGGAGCACTTTTTCAAGGTTTGACTCTCAGTCTTGCATGATTGAAGACTCAGTTCTACTGTGTATGTTTCCAAGCCTAGAAGAAGATTCAAGAGGCTTCCATTTCTTGGAGTTAGAAGAACTAAACCAATTCTGTGGAAAGACAGCAATAGTTTCTACTTTGACTGAATTTGGGCACCTCTCAGAAACCTAAAGCAGGAATTGCATTATTTTGGATTCTGACGTATATGGACTGTCTCACAGAGGAAAAATCCATAAATTCTGTTTTTTTTTTTTATGTAGGTGGCTGAGCATTAGAAGTTTAGTTCTCTTTGTTGATTTCTATAACTGTATCCACAAATACCAAAAGTAGCCATTTGACATGCTCAGACTAAAGTACCTGGATAGGCACTAGGCGTTTAACACTGTACTTGGTTAAAATTTTTCTAGGAAATAATTGGGACTCTTATTTCTTTTTTGATACTCCTCCAACTACAGGATTAAATGATGTTTCAAAGTGACTCATAGATGTTCTCTAGAGTCTACAATATACACATCCTCTAAGGGGTGGGAAAAGTGACTTTTCTGGGGTTTTGTGTTCATAGATATCACACTGAGTACAGTGACAATTTCTTGGCCTTGACAAACTTGTCTATTAGTGGGGTCTCTATGGATGAATCTCATTTGCTTAAGGTAAATGAAATACTTTCTACAGAGGTGAGAGCTTGCAAATGAGGATGACATGATGTATAGCTTCAAAAACTATGCTCCAGACTTCAGAATACCCACTTAAAATACAATATAACCAGGCCTACAATAGAAGCAAAACCACACAAAGGAGGGAGAAAATAATGTATCTCAAATTTTTATGGATTTCTCTACTCGGCAAAACCAGATTCATTCCGAGTCTAGCATGTATAAATGTATTTGGTACAAGTATTTTAAAAATTAGGGAGAGAGAGAAAAAAAAATAAGAAGAATAATGTTTTAAATGCAGATATTTTTCTTTTATTGAAAACATTTTTTTCATACAATATATTCTGGTTATGACTTCCCCTCCCTCAACTCCTTCGAGACCCTCCTCACCTCATGTCCCATCCAAATCCATACCCTTTCTGTCTCTTGTTAGAAAACAAACAGGCATCTAAATAATAATAATAAATAAGATGAAGCAAAATCAAACTGGAATAGGAAAAAAAATCAACCAACCAACCAACCAACAAATAAACAAGAAAAGGCATTGAGACACACACACACACACACACACACACACACACACACGCACACGCACACGCACACGCACACGCACACGCACACACACACACACATACACATACATAGGAATCCCAATAAAAAAACACAAATCCAAAAGCCATAATATATATGCAAAGGACCCATAAGGTAAAAATAAAAATACCCTGGCAAAATTTGAGACTAAGAACCTCTAAAGACACCATTGAGTTCATTTTGTGTTGGCCATCTACTGTTGGGCATGGGGCCTGCTCTTAAGAGTGGTGTGCATCCTCGGTGAGAATCAGTTGGAGAGCACTAATTTTTCATTCGCAAGTGGTTATCAATTGCAGATAGATTCTGGCTTAGAGATGGAGGCTTGTGTCCTCTTTTCCTCTCAACACTGGACCCCATCTGACACAGACTCAAGATGGCCCTGTGCATGCTACCACAGTTTCTCTGACTTCATATGGGCATTGCTCCTGCTGTGTTTAGAAGGCCTTCTTTTCTTGGTGTCCTCTATTTTCGTGGCTTTTACAATCTTTCTGACTCCTCTTTGGAATAATATTCTGAGCCCTGGGGGAGGGATCTGATGAGACATCCCAGTCAGGACTGAGTGTTCCAAGGTCTCTTTTTCTCTGGACATTGTCCAGCTGTGGGTCTCTACATTTGTTCCCATCTGCTGGAGGAGGAAACTTCTCTGATGATGGCTGAGTAAGCACTGATTTATGAGTATGGCAGAATGTCTATAGGAGTCATTTTATGGCTACATTTATTTACCAAATTTGGTTTTTCCATATGTCTTTGGCCTATGTGGTTCAAGGTTCCTGGCCATCCAAGCAGTGTTGGACATGAGTCCATCTCATGGAGTGGGCCTTAAATTCAATCAGATATTGGTTAGTTACTCCTACAAGCTTTGAGACACCATTGTTACCACATCTTGCAGCCAGGTCATCATTGTAGATCGAAGAGTTTGTAGTTTGATTGGTGTTTACTTTTCTCTTGGTAGCATGCAGAGTGCCTTTCAGTGCCATGAACACTAGTCCATAGGGATGCAGGCTGTAGGTAGGCACCAGCTCGACTTCTCCTTGTTCAGTGAGTTGTGTAGGTGTTATCTTCAACAAGAAGGCCTTACCATCAGTTTGTGGAGAGCGTCCAAGAGTCTTGGCAATATCCTGAGTTGTTTGGTGTGTGTAAGGGGGTCCCACGGGACTCACTTCATTAGGTATAAATCATTCCTGGCACTGGAAGCTTCATTTGATGACAAGAGATGGCCAGTTGGGGTTCTATCTCCACCATTATTTGGAAATTTCATTTAGATCACCTTCATATGTGTATATATTTTAGGAGCTTCTATTGTATTAATTTTCCATAGGACCCCTCAAATGATCCTTAATTTTAGCTGTCTCTCCTCATATTCCCTCTCCTGCTGCCTTCTTCTCACCTCCCCCTTTGATCCTCCTATTCCTGTCCCCCCATCCATAACTATCTATTCTATTTCCCTTTCCTAGAGAGATCTATCTGCCCCCCATCAGTCCTTTACTCTATACCTAACCTCTGTGGCTATATTGAAGACTTAACAGCTAACGTCCACATATAAGCAAACACATGCCATATTTGCCTCTTGGGATCTGGATTATCTCACTCAGGATGATTTCTCTCTAGACACATCCATCTACCTGAGAATTTCATCATTTCATTTGTGTGTGTGTGTGTGTGTGTGTGTGGTTTTTCGAGACAGGGTTTCTCTGTGTAGCTTTGTGCCTTTCCTGGAACTCACTCTGTAGCCCAGGCTGGCCTCAAACTCACAAAGATCCACCTGCCTCTGCCTCCTGAGTGCTGGGATTAAAGACATGCGCCACCACCACCTGGCATTTCATTTTTTAATAGGTGAATAATATTGCACTGTGTAATTGTGCCACATTTTTTTTTTATCTATTGATGGACATCCAGGCTGTTTCCAGTTTCTGGCTTTTATGAACAGAGCAGCAACGAACATGGTTGAGCAAGTGTCTCTGTAGTAGGATGAAGTGTCCTTTGGGCATCTGCCCAAGGTGATAAGCAAATCTTACTGGAAAAAGTTCTTGAATGCCAGAAAAAAAAAAACATTTATAGGAAGTATGAGACTGACTTTTGTTGCATTTTGACATGAAAACTGCATTTTGAAACACAGATGAGACATTTTTGAAAAATCAGTAACATACCTATTATATCTTTACTAAAATGCACTCACATTTAGTAGCTGAAAATGTTCTAAGCATTCAGAGTAAAACCTTTCTAAATGAAAGAAAAACTAGTAGAAATTAGGAAATTCTTGAAATGAGTGACAAAAATGTTGTGTTGAAACTAAGATTGTGTTGAAAGCCCAATTTGTAGCCTAGAATTCTTATGCTGAAGGAGAAAGGAGGTTGGTGAAGTGTTCCCTGTGCAAGCAGGAGGACCCGAATGACCAGCATCACATCCCACTGTACAAGCAGGAGGACCCGAATGACCAGCATCACATCCCCCTGTGCAAGCAGGAGGACCCGAATGACCAGCATCACATCCCCCTGTGCAAGCAGGAGGACCTGAATGACCAGCGCCACATAGAAGCTGGGTGTGGTGGCCCCTGCTGGCAATCCTAAAGATAAGGGATGAATCACATGCATCACTAGCAATCTCTGGCCAGCCAATCTCACAAGTCATTGACTCAGATTCAGGGAGAGACCTTGTCTCAAAACACAAGGGGAAGAGCAATCAAGAAAAAACATCTACTATCAACTTCTGGCTTACACACAGCTACAATATACCCATGAACACACACATCACACATCACACACACATGAACACAAACCCAAGCACCACACACACACAAGTGCATGCAACAAACACCACATACATACACACATGCACACAAACACCACACACATACTCCTGAACACAAACCCAAACACTGTATAGACACAGACACAAACGAACACAATTTAAAATTTTTAAAAAGAATGAAAAGGAGCAAAATATTCAAGTTCAAAAGTATGGGAAGAAGAAATTCACGAAACAGCCCAAAAGATAGATGTTAAGGAGACAAATTAGTTTAGTAAAAATCCAAGATACAAACAAGCATACCAAGAAGAATTTGTTTCTGAAAGTGATGAAATGTCACATTTCTCTCAAGGTTTATCAAGAAACATAAAAAATAACATTAACAAAAAAATAATAACATTAGCAATACAAAAAAGAGAGAAAGAGAGAGAACACTATCATATACCCCAGTATTATGGGGTTAGACAACCGGAAGAAAACATTTTGGCAACACATTTAGAAATTACATGAAAGGGACACAATCCTCAGGAAATAAGAACAGGCAAAGCTGATTAAAGAATAGGAGGGAACTTGGCTTGTGCTGTTAACTGTTTATTTCTGTGAGGGTGAACCACAGGGATGCGGACACCATCATGCAGCCCCCAATGCTGTCCCCAACTGTCCTTTGTCCCATCAGAAGAGCCACTGCCTCTGGCCACTGCAGACACCTTCCTTCTATGGAGGGGTAAGACCCTGTTTCTGTCCAGGAACAAGGTCCCAGCTCCTGAGTGCCACATTCTGGGAACATCTGGGGCTTCTAAGACTACCTCTGCCCGTGTGAGAGGTAGAGTGAGTCTAGGCTTCCTCAGTCTCTGGAAGTCTGTTTCAGTGTGAGTAGGCTGCTGCAAAGGGCATCTGTGGAGAATTACTTCTGTGTGGCGCTGAGAAGCACAAGAAGCCTTGACTTGGTCTGTACTCTTGGGCCTTTGGACCTGACTTCTCAGAGGCATGCTCTGAACCAGAGCCAACCTGAGTCCAGGTCAGAGTCTTCCTCTCCATGCTTCTTCTGCGTGGCTGGTGTCTTCTTTGAAGAATCCAGGACATACACCATGTGGAAGAGAGGAAGGGATAAAGTGGAGAATAGGTGAAGGCTGAGAGAACTGTGAGCAACAATGTAGACAGAACCTCATTTCCCATTTCCTATCAGGACAAATACCACACAGACACACATTTCTCATGTGGGGAATAGATCTCTGACATAATAGAACTTTCTTAATTGCACAGCATTGAACAAAACATAATTCAACCAAGCGGCATACCTAATGTCCTCAATGTCTGAAGTAATGTCTGTATCTTCGTACATAATAGCTACAAATTATATGAATCTTCCCAAGAATCTGGTCCAAATTCTTTATCTTATCTGGTGGGGAAAAAAAACCCACAAACCTCTCACAGAGGACTTGGATCTTCACGTTTATAGGTCAGTGTGAGAGGTCAGGAATAAATTTAGAAACAATTTGAAGATGTGAGAGCTGTTAAACATTTTATGGTAGACGGATAGCACAGTAATGGGAATGTAAATATGGTGAGAACACTAAGTCTCACGTAAAATTGTATTTAGGCTATTTCAGGGTAGATGAGTTTTAGGACAACATGCAAAGTAGGAGCCATTTACTTAAAAAGTAAAAGACGTGGTATTTCCTTGAATTTAGTTAGATAGCAAATGGAGGGCAACCCAATTCCAGAAATATTAACATATGACAACGTATTCATTTTAAGTGAAGCAAACATTTTTATGAATGCTTTTATTAAAAGATATGTCTAAATGTTACAAATCTATAATCCTGATGCTCAGGAGGTTGAGGCACCATTGAGAGTTTACATTTAAGACCTGTTTGTGCTACATAGTGAGGTGATACTGTCTGAACATGGCGCAGAGGTGGGGGAGAGAGAGTTTACGTTGGCTACTATAAGAAGGGAGTGGGATAGGACAGATAAAGGAGCTCCACCCACCCATCCATCCATCCATCCATCCATCCATCCATCCATCATCCATCTATCCATCCATCCATCTACCCACCCACCCATGCATCCATCCACCCACCCATCCATCCATCCATCCATCCATCCATCCATCCATCCATCCATCCATCCACCCACCCACCCATCCATCCACCCACCCATCCATCCATCCATCCACCCACCCATCCATCCATCCATCCATCCATCCATCCATCCATCCATCCATCCATCCATCCATCCATCTATTCATTCACTTTTATTCTATATACTTTTACACTGCTCAAACGTTTTATACAGGACATGAATGCAGGTGGCATATGCATGTGGGTGATTCCAGTTCATGAATGTGTTAGTCACTGTTTTTTAGTATATGAACAAATAGCTTTATAGATGCTGCTTTTAGTCAGCATGGCAGACGCAATTCACGGAAGGTCAAAGCAATGTTCCATTTGTGCTTCAACTGCACATTCCTACCTGCTGGGAAGTAGACTCAAGCTTCCTGCAGGTTGTGTTCATTCAGCTTGGTCATCTGGAGTAAGCCAGCATTAACAGTTAGAATGGAACACTGCTGCTTTGGTGAGGGTCTCTGCCGGCCACAGTTTGTGGTGTTAATTATGTTCTTTTTATACAGTATCAGTGTTTTAAGTGTGTGCTTGTGTAGGAAGAGTTGATGGCGACTACAAGTGACAGCCAAGATCCAGGGTAAAGGTGGCTCCCTTAGAGTTGATCTGGTATCTCGCTTGAGGGAGGAGAGAACTCAGATCCAGGTCAGCAGGCAAAAGGTTTGTGGTCAGGAGAGCACAGGCCAAGGAAGGCTGCCGAGTCCAGGAAGTGCCACTGCCTTATTATTCATGAGTCCTGCTGCTTCTGAGAACATTCTGTACCGTGTACAAAGTTGGCTTAGTACAAATTCCAAAGCCGTTTTTTTTTTTAATCATGCAGAATCTCATTTTCAGAGTAGGCAGATAAGTAAGTTGATAGTTAAACATTTGTAAACCAATACATTCCAGCAAAATCCGCCCATTGGCCATGTGGCCAAAGGACACCACCGCGCTTGATTCGGTGGAGAAAATGATGTTCTCAAGCTCACTGGAAAAAAATATTCTCACTCATTTCTTCCTTTATTCAAGAAATCACGTGTTGAGTGCCTACTGTGTGCACTGTGCTGTACCGGGAACACACACAGCTGAGAATGGACAGGGAGGCTCCTGCTGCTGTAGTGCGCACATTCTGGTTGAGCTGACAGAAAATGAAGCAACAAAGAAACTATAGATTGTGACAGTGGTGGAAAGAATTCTAACAGGGTGGCGGATTAGGCGATGAGTGGGAGCAGAAGTGAGTAGGCACAAACCGAGTCTCCGTGAGGACATGTCACGGGAACTTACTGCTGCAGGGGGACAGCCGACACAATGGAGAGGAGCCTTCTTGGGTGTCAGGAGGCCTGGAGTGACAGGCACTGACTGTCCTTACTGGTGTGCATCCTCCATCTCCGGGGGCCTCCTTTCTCTCTGGTCACCTCCCGTTCCTGCAGACAAACAGTGTGGGAATCTAAGTCATCACTAACCAGTCAACTGAAGAATCACTTTCATATGAAAATACTTCGTAAACTGTGAAGAACAGCATGATGGTACTCCCAATTGGGGCTTCCCTGAAACTCCCCTCGGTCGGTGAATAAGAACTAATGGAATGGCATAGGGCAGGTCCGGCTGGCAGTGCCCAGTGCCCAGGGAGAAGACAGAAGCTGCCTGTCTTTCTGGATTCACTAGTTCTGAGTATTTCACCCTATGAAATACACCTATCACCTTGTGTCTCTGGCTCCTTTCACTTAGGACACTATTTTCTAACTTTCTCAAGGTTGTAGTATGTGCTAATATTCATTTCTTGTCACAGCTGGGTATGTTTCACCCCACACATAGGCCATAATTTATCTACTCATTCTCCTATTAGCAAGACACTGGCCCTTCACCTTCCCAGTACGTGTGACCAGCGGCACTATGAATATTACATATGCATGTATTTGTTTCAAAACCTGCTTTTAATTTCTTTGGAGTAGATAGCCAGGAATTAAATTGTGGAGTCATATGGTAATTCTCTGCTTGACATTTTGAGGGGAAAAATATGCAATTTTAAAGTCAAACAGGTAATACAGATTATTGTAGAATCCAATAACAGAAAGGGGACACTATTTTTCTTGCCCATCTCTTCCTGCTGCCAACTACGGTCCCGTTGCTCCTTTGAGATTGAACAAGATTGGGGCCTTCACTCCAGATCTCCCACCTTTGAGATGTCTCCCAGAAGTGAGCTCTAAATGCTACGAGGATACTGAGTTCCAATCCTGGAACATGCGAGCTGAACTGCATTCTGTTCCCATCTCCCACCATTTACTTTGGGGAGCCTGGTGCTGTTAGCCATCCCTGAATCAGTCGTATGGAGAGAGCTATTAGCCAAGGTTAATTAGTACCACTGACAGGTAAGTAATGAAAGAAAGTGAGTCACGCATCAGTGCAGTTTTATGGTAGCTATGATGGGAGAGTAGATCAAATGTACAAATCTAAACTATAGTCACTGAGTGACTGAATCATGTGTCTGATTGAGTATGTTCCTTAACATAATTGTTCCTGGGCCTTGGCTGAACTCTTCTCTTTTTAGAGCCCCGGAAGTAACCTCCCTGAACTCATCAAGGAAGGCCACGTCCAGCACTCCTGGGAGAGGGAAGCAAGGCGACCACACTCTCAGTTCAGAGCGAGAGTGCATCCTGCCCTCGGCCAGCCGTTTTTCCTGCCACGGTTCCGTTGGAGTACCTTGTAGTTCAGAAGCCTGTGGGAAATAGCATGCAGAGGGAGCTGGGAATGAAGTGACCGAGAGAAAGGACGACAGTTTGCCAGTCACACGCTGAGCTTCCCACGGATGAGCCCTTGCTGTCTTTATGTTATCCATTTAGTAAATCACTCAGTTTCTCAGTCTACCCTAGACCTGCTTTAAATGTTACATGGCTACCGACAGGGATTGCAATGAACTCTGTTCTCAGAAGTGTGCAGGGCAGAGAGGGCTTGGCCCTTATGTCCACAGCTTTGACACGGTTACAAGTACGGGGCCAGGCGTGGAGGTGTGCCTTGGCTTATACTCCTTTGGCTTGATGCCTGCTTCCTGCTTCCAACTTGCAGAGTAACCACCACCACCACCGTCAGTCACTCAGGTCTGCATTTGTATTAACAGTACTTGTCAGGTGAGGTTAGTTTGAGCAAAGTGTCTGGAAGAGTGATTATAGCTGCTAGGTAAGTAGCACACAAGGGCTTGCTAAACCAACAGGCGACAACCATCTGAGAAGTGAATGGAGTGCTTCGGACAGAAGCAGGTGTAAATCCCGTGAGATTCGAACAGTGCATAGCAGAGGTGGCATTGGAATGAGGGCGGGAAGGCTCAGCCAGCCTCCCTGTACTGTATGGTGTTCTTTGTTCACTGGAGCCAGGGCTACAGCATCAGTAGGACTTGGCTCACATTTCTCTGGACATATCTGTCCTAGTCCAATGCCCAACTGGCTGTTTAGACACACTTTCCGAAGATGCAGAAGAAAAGAGTTATTCCTTATGCAGGTTATTTGTCCTTCAGATAACCAGACCACCACTGACTTTGAATAAGTCACTTAACCTTTCTGAGACTCAGTTTACCTGTTTGAAGAGAAAAAAAAAACAAAAACAAGGTCTCACTTCAGTAAACACCACGGCCTTCAACAGCGCAAAGCACTCTAAGTTACTGTACAGGGTGAGAATCCAGCTGAGGTTTTTGTCTTGTACCCCATTCACATTGTTTAAACAGAGCTGGCTACAAATCACATCAGATTGTGCCTTTTCTAGTCCCTGCTTTCCTCTGAGGCTTTATAGTGTATAACCTTGAGAAGAGCTCCCCAAAACTGAGACTATTGAGGATTTCATGTGGCCAGCAGAATTTGCAGTGTCCACTCAAATATTGACAAACTCTATCCGTATCTCCCCACCCATCTTCATGTCTGTCTACTGTCCCACAGCTCACCTCCTTGGGAGGAACAACTAATCCACTACTGTAAAAAGGCCAGCTTCTTCCTCTAAGGCAGACAGAGAAATGGAATCTTCGTAGACATTTGTGACCTCAGTTCTACTAGTCCCATGACCTAACTGCCGTTTGTTTGTCTTTGTGACACACATTGTATTGCTCAAAGCGAAAGGAAGTCAAACAGATTTACCTGGGCAAGAATAACTGATAGGTTTTTGGGACGTCACTGAGTCCTTTAGTGAGGATGCATGACACATTTGCAGAAACGATGATGGACACTTCATTAGAGAAGGGACAGATTCTATGGCTGAATTCTGAGGAAGTGCCACTCAACTGCCATACCTTGGTAGTTCTGCCCTTAAAGTGATGAGACTACCGGGAAATAATAAAACAGAACCATGACTTCTGGCTCCAGAACATTCCATGATGCTGTAATGCACTCCATCATAATGGGTGCTACCTTTCCCCTGCCTTTGCTTTTCAACACCTTCAGCAAGGCTGAAGACCACACAATGAGACCTGTGCTGCTTTTTTAGGGATGTTAGAGCAGTGTGCCATGGATGCCCAACCAACAGAAAGGCACTCTCCTCACTTCTGGAAGCGAGAAGGACTGGAATGGAGGCAAGGTTATCTTTTTCTGAGAGCCACGAGAGGGAGTCTGTGGCCACATCACATCTAACTTTGGGTGCCTTGATGACATTTTGTAGTTTTCTTGGATGAGTCATCCTAAACTCTACTTTGTGCTCATGTGGCATTCTCCTCCCTCCATTCAATGAACACAAACAGAAATCTGCCTCTGCCTTCTGCAATCCAAAAGGAGGATCCGTCCCAGAAATCAACCATCCTTGAATTTATCTGTTTCTGTTTCTCTCTGTGTGTGTGTGTGTTTGTGTGTGTGTGTGTATGTATACATGTACATATGTGCATGTATGTGTATCTACCTCTGTGCTCATATTCCCCTTTTCATAAGAATATCAGTCAGACTGAAGTATGCCCCATCTAATAACTTAATGGGACTATCTTACATGGACAGTATTTCTAAATAAGATCACATTCATCATCACTAGAGGTGAGACCTAAAAAGGAGGGAGTAGAAAACAATTTGACCATGACACTTGCAACCATTGTTGCAGAAAGTATGCACGCGCGCGCGCGCGCGCGCGCGCACACACACCAAAATCCATAGAAATACCACTCCACAACTACCATTACTGCAAGTAGCAGTAAGTAGCAGAGTTGGCAGGAAGGCCTTGGTTATACTCTCCAACATTTGCCTTCCAAAGCTCATGTGCTTACGTCTACTTGGTAGAAGCTAGGCCTTAAAAGGAAATAGTGCTGTAAGGAGATCTGAGAAATGACATGAGGTCTTCATGTTTTCGGCCACCTTGAAATCTGCTGCAAGAGGGTTGGGGTGGAGATGGACAAGCTAAAACGGGGTTGAACATTCCAATTTATATTCTCTTCCCCCTGGGAGAGCAGCGATTTGTAACAGATTGTTGTAAAGATTAATGTGGCAGTGGGTGGTGCAGGGAGTTAAAGTATAGGATCATTAGTTGGTAGTGAATCACTCTCAGCCAAGGACACGATGTATGGTCTTCAACTGCCACTGTTTGTGGGCTAAGAATTTAAGTACCTCAAAACAAAACAAAAAAACAAGTGATTTTTTTTTGTCTTACCAATACTAGTATATTAAGCCTAATGTCTGAAATCTACCAGAGCCTAAGCTAAATAGAGTATGTAAGTACAAAGAAAAGGAAAAAGGACAAAACCTAACCTCAATGTGTACCTGGCTGGCTAATGGTGTGAACCCACTGGAGTCTTTAAGTTTCTCTTTCTCTCACTTCTTAGCCAAACATTTCCATTGCCCAAACTGGAAGTCTGTCTAAAATACATTTCAAAACTCAACCACCCTCTTTCATTTCCTGCACCATTTTCTGAATTCTGTTCATTTCCAGATGGGTACCATTAGTAACCTGATATTCCACGTTATTTCATATTCCAGACTTCTTTCATGATGTGGTTGGAGTTATTCTTGTTAGAACCCAAACCTGGCTATGCCCAGCTCACCTTCCAAGTCCCTGTTCTGATTGTTGTCACTAATGGCTGCTACAAAAGGACAGGTTAGGTTTTTAAACCTCATAATTCATCCGTAGTGTTCTTTAGCCTCATCTACCTTCTAACTACATGTATTTTCCCTGAATTCCTATGGGTAGCTCAAGCCCTGATGATGTGTTCCAAACTGAATTGTCATCCACTAATTTATTCTGGTGCCGCAAAGAAAACAAAACAAAACCAGCACAAAGACCACGGTGAAACCTAAGTTTTATAGTGACACTTGATAGCTTTCAAAGCTAGAATCTGGATTTTTAGCAACCGATTCGACTTGCTTTGCTTTCCTTGAGGCCAAGAAGAATGGAGTCTAAAGTCCTACCCGTAGACAAAATTATTCCCATCACCACTATCGGCTCACTATTCCAAAGGAAGAAGATGCTGATGAAGATGAAGAAGTAAAAATGAAGTGTTTAGAATGTTTTCATTAAATCAGGCCATACGGGAGTGAGTGAATTGAATCCTCCCCAGTATTGTGCCAGTGTTTTATGCACTTCATGGCCTCTGGTGCCAACTAAAGCAAACCACCAGAAATAAGTTATAATTTTCAATGGAATACCAAAATGTGAGAAGCAAAAGTTGATGAAACTGTAATATAGAAGAGTCAAATTTATTATCATAGTGGAAGGCTTTGATAGTAGCTACCGACTTATTAAACAATGAATCAAATATATGTAATATCTGAGTAATACAATGTACACACTGAAGTAATGAGCATTTATGTAACAGAGTACCCAGCCACTAGAGAAGAGAAATTCTTTTTCAGCACACACAAACTTCTTACGGTGTTCTAGTTACTCAGGAAACTTTCAATGGTGGGCATTCTACAGATCATGCAGGTAAACTGAACCTGTTATGTGCACACAGACAGGGAGAGACTACATTTGGACAAAACATAGGTCTATTCCCCGAGACAGCAAGAATATGTAACAGGTATCGAAATCCAAACAGAACAGGTCTCAGTTGTTTCAGAGATGAGTACTCAAAGCTGGAAGCTTATCAACAACCATCTCCCTTAACAGGAGCCTTTGGGAGAGAGGCCAGGGAAACGGTGCTGATGGGGGAACACTCTAGAAAGGCTGCTATGTTTTTAAAACATGATGCATTGTGAAAATCTGGTGAGTAACAAATATGGTGGTCAATTTTCGATATTAATAATCTGCCTCTGCCTGGTGTTCTGGTCTGCCAGGCAACTCTGTGCACATGATTTGTGCACATGATGTGTGCATGGGAGGCATAGTTAAGAGTGAAAGAACAGCACTCACTGAAGAATATGGGAGACTCTCTGTCTGGGAAAACCTAGCTCCAAATAATAATAATAATAATAATAATAATAACGATGATAATAATAATAATAAATTTAATAATAATAAAAACTCTAAGGCAGTAGTTCTCAACCTGCCTAGTGCTGTGACCCTTTAACACAGTTCCTCGTGTTGTGGTGGTATCCCCCCAACCATAGAATCATTTCATTGCTACTTATAATTGTAATTTTGCTACTGTCATGAATTGTAATATAAATAGCTGTGTTTTCCCATGGTCTTAGGCAACCCCTATGAAAGGGTCATTTGACTGCTCCCCCACAAAAGGGCTTAAGACCCACAGGTTAAGAATAGCTGCTCTAAGGGCATTACACCTACTCGCCTGTATTCATTCTGAGTTCCTCTCTCTCTCTCTCCCTGCAAGTCCCACCTATTCTCTCCAGCCTAAGCTATTGGCCATCCAGCTCTATTAAACCAATCACAGTGGCACATCTTCATACAGTGTGAACAAATATTCCACAATAGGCCCCCTCCCTCCTAGAGTAAACAAGGCCCCGTTGTTGAGACTCATTTTCAGACAAGGCAAGCTGCAAAGACTTGGAGACCAGAACAGCTACCCAGAAGGAGCAGAACCCAGCAGAGCTACCTGGAAGAGGTTTAGACCAAAATCCCTTGGAAAAGACATTCTTCAACTAGTTGAGCCGCCTGTGGGCTGAGCAGTGTGATCCAGGTTCCCAGCTTTCCGGCACCGTCACCCATGCTGGGGTGGGCTTTCGTGATACAGCTGTGTTCAAATCATTTCTGCTCCTGTAAGGAACCCCTCACCCATGTTCCTGTAAGTAACCCCAATAAAACTCATAGGTTCACCATGCTGGACTTTGGTGGTATTTGTACTTTGTTCTGTTATGGGCTCCCTGAAGGAGACCCCGCACAGCAGGGGTTTCCTCCTGCACCCAGAGTAGGCATAAATCACACAGAGACACATTTTCACAGAGATCCTTTATTAAGCAAGAAAGAAAAATTAAAGAGTGCTCTCTGACTCAGGCAGGAACATAGCAGTAAATGTCCTTGCAGGTGTAATTTTTAAGAGGAGGAAATGAGGGGTCTGTGTTAGAATGGGCTAGGGTGCAGTGGTAAAGGAGACAGGGCGTGATGGTAAGGGGAAGGGGACAAGGGAAAGGGGACAGGGGTATTTGTCCAGGAGGAACAAAGGACTGCCTCTGGGTAGAGGGGAGACAGATGTGGCACATGGGCAAATGGCAGTTTATAAAGGTAAAGTGGGGAACTCCATGTTAGGACGAGGTGTTTCATTTTAACTGGGCATGTTAATTAGGTGAGCCGAAGAGGGTTTTTGATTGTTGGACTTGTGTAGCCAGCCTCAGGAGGGGGAAGTGGCCAAATAAGGGAATAGACCTTGGTGGCTAGCTTCAGCAATGCAATCTAAAGGTTTCGATAAAGGCAGAGGGAAAGGGGGAAGGACAAGGCCTGCCAGAGCCACATGCTCCAGTGGGCTGCTGTCCCTTCACTCCATGTCTGGCATGAGTAGACTCGTGTGTAGTGCCTCCCCAGGGAAAATTTTGTCACACAGCAGGTCGCTAGGATGCATCTTAGCCTTTATACAGAGGGGTTATTTTTTCCTTATTTTTTCTTCTAATCATTTTCATTCCATCTGCTGATAATCTATTTTCTCAAGCTTGTCTCAAGGGCCTCATTCCTTTGCTTATGAAGAAGGAAACTGAAAAAAGCTGGTCATTTGAATAAGCCGGTTTTAGGATTACAAGGAGGAAGAAGAAAAGAAAGTTGGGAAGAATTCTGGATCTGTAGTGAACAAATATAGGAATCCCAGAAGGACAAGAGAGAGATAAGACAGCATAGAGAAATAATGGCTAACACTTTTCCAACATGTGGGAGAGATATGGACACATGACATGTCTTCTATGTCTACAAATACAGAAATTAGTAAAATTAACCATTGAATCACTATGTGGACCTTTTTATAACCTTGAGGTGATCTGAATATAAAACCTTGACCTTAGATAAATGGGGGCAGATACAATTATGCTCGGTATTTCTTCTATTAATGGAGCTCAGAGCCACATTGTTTGTGTTCTGCTTTATCGTTTAAAGATGCTCTCCTCAAAGACAAAAAGGAAACAGGGGGACGCTGGTCAGCTGGTTCTCCTCTGTCCATTCTGTGTCTTCTGCCCAATCGTCGCTTCTTCTTGAAAAACCCTCTGTGCTTGGAAGTTCGCCCAAGCACTTCTGGCCTTTTTAGCCTTTCATTTCCACCTTGGCGGTTTCTTCTCACACCTTTCTGTTTCCTTTGCAACTTTTCCCCCCATATTATGTACTTGTGATTTTAATGCTAAACCGTGGCAAATCGCTTCTTGTGAGATGTGTGCTCGGGCACCATCCCTTCAGTCGTAAATCCTATAACGTTGTCCACTGTGCTCAGCTTCTCAGGAGACTTTGGCTCTCATCTTGAAAGTGGGTATGAGAATGCACGGCTTATTTCTCCACACTGCACCGGGAAACTGTGACTGCCTTCTTGATACAGGCTTGCTTGCTTTTGAGTTATGTCCTCTTTCTCTCCTTTCAATTTGCTCCTCCCTGTTCTCTGGTACTACGTGTTGAACCTGTGCTCCTGGGCATGCTAGGCAAACTCTCTACCACTGAGCTCTGTCTCCCACCCTGATTTTATTGTTTAAGATAGGGTCTCACGAAGTTGCCCAGGGTAGCTTTGAACTCACACTGTAGCCCAGGCAAATCTTAAACCTGTGGTCCACCTGCCCCAGCTTCCCAAGTATATATGACAAGCCGGTGCCACTAAGTTTTTCTCCTTTAAAATCCACCTTCTCCTTGTTCATCCATCTGCCATTGACTGGGAAACTAACCCAAAGGGTGAGAGTGAAATTATTAAACAAAGCACAGGGGACCGAAGTGTGCGGGAAGCTGGTACAACGTTGTTCTGGAGAAAAATCTGTGCTTGAGCCAAATGAACAAGTCTCTACTTCATGCCTACTAGAGACGCATTCTGACAGCCTCCGAAAGGGATACACACGATATAGAACAGAACCCACTCTCAAGGACTTCCTAATGCGCTACAGGATATTTTATCCATCCATTGCATGAATAATGATGCTTTTTCTGGTGTAGTAGCTATTACTGTTGGAGTGCCTACAGATGGCGGGACTGATGACACATTTGATCTTACTTGGCGTTGCCAGTAGGCACTGTTATTTCCATATTTGTGGATGAAGAGACGGAGATTCAGAAAGCTTAACCTGTTTGTCCTGTGCATAGGTAACAAACAATGAAACCGGAACTTGCTCTGACTTCGGCCTGGCTTCGGTGTGTGCTTTGTATGAAAGGAAAGATGTGCTTCCTGCTGTAAATTACACGTCTCACGACACCTGCAATGACAGAGGCTGAGATGACATGCTTGTTTTCTTTAGAATTTGATTCATCCCAATAATTAAGGAGAGAAGCAAGGAACACTTAATTTTAGAAAAGCAGCCAATAGCCAGATGAAATTCTGCCAAGAACAAAATCTAGCCTGGAAGTTTCCTATTCCATTCTGGGCCTTTCCATCTTTAAAACATACTGATCAAACACTTAAAGTTTCCCTTTTAAGGCATTAAAATGTGGTAGAATAATTCAGAGTTTTAATATCTCCCTCTATATATCTATATATAGGTATTTATATTAAAATTACTACATTTGTTCTTGGCAGGCCACACACATGCTTCAATTTACACAGCATGCACTGAATTGACTAGTACTTCTTTTTATTGTAATGAACCTGTTTTAGTCACCCATTCAAACAGCAATGCCATTGTGATTTGTTGAATGGGGACTGGGAGCGGCAATATAGACATACTAATTGCAAATCTTGGCTTTGAGGTTGTGCTGCCCTGACTCATGTCCCAAACAAGAAGGGACTGGAAAACACTGTTGCCTATGGACTGTGTCTCCGGGGGGATTTGCAGCCAAAGGCCGTGTCAGCATGTGTGGGTGACCTGGGATCAGTCGGTGAGTTTTGTTTATTGACTTCCAAGCAGTAGCATACCATACACAGTCTTTCACAGACACAGGAAGTGGCAGGGTTTTCTTCTAATGTGATCAGCATCTCCTTGTTACATCATCTAAACAGCCATTATGCAAGCCCCTCCCCCTACCATCATTGCCAATATATGTCCACAGGGTCATACGCCTCTGTCCAGACAAGGCAGAGGTCTCCCGCTGAATTTGGTAGATTGTGTGAGTGGTAATGAAACAAAACTGGATATCACTGGTTTCTTCCTCTTCGTGATTCTTCCACAGACATGTTATGAGAATTCGGCATATCGGTCTATCTGAGAAAACCACACTCAACAGGCACTTTTGTATTGCCTCCTTGTTTTCTCAGGGTTTCAAAGTTAAGTTCCCTCTGCTTTCCAAATGAAAGGTTTGGTGTAAGCAGCCCCCATGATTAAGGAAATGAGTAAAGGGTCAGGCATTTTACTGCTGGGAGATATTTCTGGAGTGAACTCATTTTACCTCTCAGTTCTGCATTAAATCCAAAATGGAATAATGTTTAATATAACCAGGTAGGATAAACGGTCTTTGTTCAGGCACTGAAGTGCTTTCATTAATTAGGATTTGGTTTGGATCAAGAGAATAAGGAGGTTTTATCAATGATTACTCTTGACACTCTCCAACAGCTTTTATGTTCTTAAAATGTGCCTAATCCTGAATTTCAAAGAATAGAGAGCATTATGGGGAAGCCAGCACATCGGAAGGGATTATGATCTTCCTATAAATCACAGCATAGGGCATTTAAACAAATCTCTTTAGGCTCATAAATTAACTTTTGATCTTCTTACTGGAAAAATTATAAAAGTGAGATGTGTTTAATTTTTCCTATTTGTCCACGGTATGTCAGGGAAAGGGTGAGCTGAGGAAATGTACAGTATTGAAAAAATGCTGTAGAAAGTAAAGCGAGAGGCTGGGACACTGACAGACCATGTTCCTTCACTGCTTTTCCTATACAGAGTTCTGCATTGAGAGATTCATTAGACGAGAAGAGACCTTTGGTTTCCTGGTTCTAGTCTTCTGTGGTCCTAATTCAAGAAACAGCCAATATAAGCTACCGAAACACGTAAGTCACAAATGCAACATTCAAAGTCTTCCTCGGCAGTGGAGGAGACAGACCGTAGACACTAAACAGAAGGTGGGTGGAGGAGACAGACATGTAAACACTAAATAGGAGGAGGGTGGAAGAGTCTGGGTGGAAGCGGAGCAAATGACATGCTTGAGAAAGACATGATCTAATGTGCCCAGGGAGGTTAGGGGAGACTTCAGGAAGCTTGGGATTGATTGGAACTTAGGACACGTTTAAGAAACCATTTTCTGGAGAATGTTAACCAGGGAATCAAGACAGAAGGGCTAGTCTGGGAAGTGGTGAGAAGGCAGATGCTATACAGGAGACAAAGAGAGGAGATTGGGAGGAGTTTTGAGGACAGACTATAGAGGAAGTTGATGTTCTCTTACTACTGATGGCTTTTAGAACAAGACATCTCTTGAAACCACGGTCTATTCTTCAATTTCCTTCCTTCAGATGTGCCCCATCTTTCCAAGCAATGCTGAGTAGCTGTCTTATCAGGTGTTCTTTTTTTAAAACAAGCATCCAATTAAAGCCTCTGAGTATTGTAGTCTAGGCCACTCAGAAATAGGTCTTCACTATGAACTAGCAATTAGAGTTGGAAATATAGAGTTGGAATCATAGAAGCTACCTAATTCAACTTTGTATTAATTTCTTGTTGCTGATATAATAAACTACTTAATGTCTTAAAACCATCAAAATACACTCTTATAGTTCTGCAGGTCACATGTCCAAGATCATTTCACTGGGCTGAAATCAAGTTGTCCACAAGGTTGGTTCCTGTTGGAGGTTCTGATGGGAGACTCCTTGCCTTTTTCAGTGTCTTGAGTATGTCTGCATTGGCTTGTGCCCAACTCTTTCCCTCTCCAAGTCACAGCATTCCAATCACCTTGCCTTCTCCTCCACCTATGACTCCTCATGGGTACCTTTCATAAGGACAATTGTGACTATACTGATCCTCTCAATTAGTCTAGGATAGTTTCTCAAGCCAATTTTCTTAAATATACTTGTGAAGTTCTTTAAGACATGTAATATAATATTTATAGATTTCAGGGTTAGAAAGTAGACATATTTTGAGGTGGCGTTATTCAACATGCATAAACTTCTCCATTTTATGTAGAAGAGTTTGTGCTGGCTGGGGCTAAAGCCATATTCTAACTGTCACAAGCTAGTGACAGAACTGGCTGATATACTATTGTCTACCAGTTTTCTTCCAAATACAGCATGATGCCATATTTTCAAGTTTTCCACAAGGAATTGGTACTCACTCTTTAAAGGAAGGAAGAGCTGCTCTAAACTGAGCCTGGGATTTGGCGGAAGTATCCACAGGGGCAGGTAAGACCAGAGAAAGCTCTTAAATAGGGAAGGGCTTCCAAAGAGAGAAATGAATGTTCTTTTTGCACCATACAGGGCTGAGGAATTCTTCTTCATTGAATGGTGAAGACATTGGACAGAAGAGAAGAAAATAAGAAGTATATAAGAAAAAAAACATCAAGAAAGAACACAGAGAAGTAAAGGAAATGTCATAGTCAAGGTGAAGTTAAAGACAAAGAAGAAAAAACATTATATATGTTTTATAATGATGTTGCAGTTGGTATATATGTAGGCATACATTTGTGTTTCCAAATAAGCTATTCCTAATCACTTTCTCTTCATTCGTGTGGACATTAGAGTTTATTATCTATACCACATTGCTTTTAATACAACTGATCAAGTACATGGCCTTTATTGATTCATTCTCCATCACTGTCTTAGGGTTTTTATTGCTGTGAAGAAACACCATGATCATAGCAACACTCCTAAGGAAAACATTTAATTGGGACTTTCTTACAGTTTCAGAGGTTCAGTCCATTATCACCATGACAAGGAGCATGGTAGTGTGTAGGCAGATGTGGTGCTGAAGCTGAGAATGCTACATCTTACAGGCAACAGGAAGTCGACTGACTGTCACACTAAGGGAAGCTTGAGCAAAAGAGACCACCCCCACGGTGACACACACACTTCCTCCAAAAATGCCACATCTCAAAATAGTGCCACTTCCTTTGGGGCCATTTTCTTTCAAACCACCACACCCACTAATTCTACTGTGCCGCTAGTATATGGGATATATAGTGCTACTGTTATTAGCATTTTTTAAAAGGTTCTGGGGAAGAACTCAATTAATTTTGTATTTTAACTGAAAGGAAAGCTTCGGGCTAATATAAAGATGGCAATGTTTTTTAAACTAATAAGGAAAGTGAAGATAACTAAGAAATAGCAAAGGCATGTTGACATAAAGTTGGAAAGGCAAAGCAATGGAATAAATAGACTATTTAGAAGGGAAAGGGAGGCTTGGCAAATTATTTTTAACTACAAATGGAATAAGGAAAGGAGAAAATAAAATGATTCCCCGTTATTATATAAGAAAGCATTTCTGATCAGTGATACTAAAATAGAAACAAAAAAAGTTTCATCTTTACAGAAAAAAAATCTGTAAAGATTTGGACAACATTAATAAGGGAAAAGGGAAATTGAGTTGAACGAATGTGGACCATTTCCAATATATTTGTCAAGAAATACTGTATTATTTTCTATTTCTATGTCTTATAACTTCCCCAATCGCCTTACAATAAAGATAGCTTTTATGCTACAATTTATAGGAAAGTCATAATCTTTCTTTCTTTCTTTCTTCCTTCCTTCCTCCATCCCTCCCTTTCTCTTTCTTTCTTTCTTCCTTCCTTCCTTCCTTCCTTCCTTCCTTCCTTCCTTCCTTCCTTCCTTCCTTCCTTCCTTCCTTCCTTTCTTTCTTTCTTTCTTTCTTTCTTTCTTTCTTTCTTTCTTTCTTTCTTTCTTTCATGTCTCCCAATGATTCCTTCTATACTCTGAAATTCAGGATTAAGCACATTTTAAGAACTGAAAAGCTGTTTACAGGTGGTATGAGCAATCAATTTAGTACCTGTTACCAGACTTCATATACAATAAGTGCTTGGTAAAATTATGAGAGTAACTGTTAACATTAAGCTTGTTGAACATATTTTATTATGTCCATGTCAACAATCTTCAGAATTTAATTTGTATTTCTCTATATAATTGTTGCTCAAGTGTGTGACCTTTATTGATTCATCCTCCTCTCTACTAGATTCTACTCTGTAGAGTAGCAATAGTTTTTGTCTCATTCTATGTCACATAGTGGAGAAGAATTATGAGGAGAAAGTATGTAAGGAATTATGACCTCCCTATGAATTCCAGAATAGCTGTTTAAATAAATCTCTGAATATTTCTTTTGGTTCCACATAAAATCTGTGATTATTCTGCACCTCACCAAGGGCAGGACAAATAGGGTTTGCTTTTAAATGGTACTGAGTGGGAAAACATTAGGTAGGTTGGTCCCAAGAAGATAGTATGGTACTGTGTTAATCATGGACAGACTAAAAGCCTGTATAGTGAACGGTAGGAGCCTCCACCCTCCTCCACTCTGTTTTCATCTTCCATATATTTACTTCTCAAATTAAAAACAAAAAGAGATTCCTTTGTGAAGAAAATGAAAGCTACCTAAGAAGAAATTTCCATTTCTTGATATTTAGCAATTTCACGCCAAGTAACAGACTCCAGTCCTGATTATTCTATAGTGAGAGTCATCTGTTAGTAATCATGGTGCTTCTGCATAAGGCTGTGGAGGGTTTGTTGTTAAACATTGATAACAGACATCCCAAGAAAGTTTCCAATGTGAAATAAACATCCAACTAGACAAAACAAAAGAAAGAACTTAGCCCAAACCTTCTAAATTTATACCATTTAGAAAATGAGTTCATTTTACTTCCTTCCCATCCACTTATCATTGAAATTCTCCAAACCATCTGATTGCTTGTCCTAACCAGTTCTTGCATATGGACATATATATATTTAATAGGCAAGGTCTATTCTTGTGTTTTTTTCTGGAAGTCTCTGCCTTGTTTTATGCCTAAGACAGTACCATGCTAACCTACCTCTTCCATGCTAACCCACCTCTTCCATGCTAACCCACCTCTTCCATGCTAACCCACCTCTTCCATGATAACCCACTTCTACCATGATAACCCACCTCTTCCATGACCCACCTCTTCCATGATAACCCACCTCTTCCATGCTAACCCACTTCTACCATGATAGCCCACCTTTTCCATGATGACCCACCTCTTCCATGATGACCCACCTCTTCCATGATAACCCACTTCTTCCATGATAACCCACCTCTTCCATGATGACCCACCTCTTCCATGATAACCTACCTCTTCCATGATGACCCCTCTTCCATGATAACCCATCTCTTCCATGATGACCTACCTCTTCCATGATAACCCACCTCTTCCATGATAATTTACTTCTTCTCCCAACGTCTGCCTCTACCATGTAAGCTGCTTCCAAGCTCTCATAGCAATGAAGAAACACCTACTATTTATTGCATTCTTCCAGTCCACCGAGATGTTGAGTGAAATTTCTGGGAACATCTCTATTCACAGCACCCCCTTAAACATTTTAGATGAATTTTTGAACAAAAAAACTCAGTGTGATTAAACAAAGCCTGACATATGAAAACCCACTCTTAAACAGTAACTTCAAGTAAAAGTTTTTGAATCTTTTATAGGTTTTAAATGAGATGAAGGAGATAAAAAGCATCATTTACTCTTTTGTACTTAACCTTCAGAAGTAAGCATTCTAATTTGTGAGTCATTAAGAGCCCAGTCATAAGAGAAATACTCACAAGATTTCAACTGAAATAGGAAGAAAATTTCAACCCTCCTACAGTCTTCATTGTTCGCCACCTGAAAGTTTTATGCAAGTGCAACTTATTTTCCCAGAAAACTGGATTCATCTTTGCTTTGGAATACTGCCGCTTAGTTGATTATTATAAACCCTTTCAAATTAAATACTGTCTTTGCAACATAATGTGAGATGCATGCCTATAGATCAGAATACTGGTTTTACATGTTTAATTTTAGTCCACCATTTGATGGATTGGATGATTGTTTTTGTATTTGCCAGTGTGGGCTGATGCCAGTGATGATAATGGGCCAATTTCAGGAGAGACATACTAACAGTGATTAAAAATAAATGAAGCCTTCTGAGGTAAGATGGCATAAATTTTCCTTTTCCCATGCCATAACTGGGAAGACTAAGGACAACAACAGAAAGAAAAACCATGTTCAGAGAAAAGAGGAGTAACGTCAGGACTCAAGAACAGTGATAGGGGCTGGAAGGACGGCTGAGAGGTTAAGAACACCGACTGCTTTTCCAGAAGGTGTATACCCTCTTCTGTATACATAACAAATAAATAAATCTTTAAAAAAAAACAGTGATAGATTTTTGTTGTTGTTGTTGTTCACAAATGTAATGATTGGGTATCCATGCCATTTTGTGACATGCGGCTCCCTCAAACCTTGTTGTAACATTAATATATTACTTCTCTGGAATAAAAGAAAATAAAAAGAGGTGACAGGAAATCTCAAAGACATGGAAAAACAAAAAGGGGGTGGAGGGTGAGGTGGGGTGGACAGCACCAACCGTCATCTCAGGGGTGGGGAAGCTGAATTGACAGGCACAAGCTAGGCAGGCAGGTCGTGTGAGAACAGTGTGATTATTCCAGCCAGAGAAAAACCCCACAGTTCTCACAAGACTTGTGTCTGGTACAAGAATGTAGTCCAACAATGACTCTTCTGAATAGCACACCAGCCCTGGAGAAGAAATTCAGTATGTTTCTCATTGTCTCTCAGAACACTACAGTCAAACATCATCTTCAGAAAGGGTTTACTGTTTGAGACTTAACGTGGGGATTTATCAAGGCAACTCCACGTAGTTTAAAAAGAGGTTTATTTTGGGGTAGCTTACAGCTACTGAAGGGGTTGGTTATAGGATCTGGGAGAGGTGAGGTGTAGTCCAGGGGATTCTCGGGAGAACTCTGACTCAGTCTGCCATCCAGCATCCAGGATCACCAGGAACCAAGAGACTGGCACATCCAGACCTCAGGTTAAGGGTTCCTATCTCGGCCCCACCCCAGGGGCAGGTCATAGGTAGGCGAGGCAGTTACTGGAAGCCTCACTAGGGGTTCACTAGGGGTAGTACTTCCAGGTCAAAGCTGGAACGGCTACCCACTACAGAGACTGAACTTTCTGGGGTTCCAAAAACAAGGAACAATTACAATTCAGGGGACTCCCCCTCTCCTAGACATGATAGTGTGATTGGGCTATTGTCGTTGGGAAGGATCAAACCTGGACACCCCAGGAAAGTTAAGCAAGAGCTTGAGCTATGGAGCAGGTGGTAGTGGCCCCCAACTTTATGGTCAGAAGTGAGGCCCATTTCCTGTGGATTGCCACAGAGACTGAGATCTCTGAGTTGGTTGCTGTCAGATATGTGTGGCTTCCAGAGGTACCTCGCCGCTACATAGAGTTTGTTGCTATATGGGACTGACAGCTATAAGTCCAAGACTGAGGGTGGATTAGAACTCTCAAACATCCTCTCTAACAAAGGGGGCTTGCCGCTGAATGGGAGCTAGACTACTGAAACCAGAGGAAAAAAGTGTCAAGTTCCCTGGTTTTTCCCTCTCCATTATGAAGCTCAATGCTCAGTTTTCTCCCCTGACTTTCTCATACCCAGAGCTACAGTAGACTCCCTCAGTGCTACCCAGTGCAGCTCTACTAGATCTGGTAGATTCAAACATCAGAGGATTCAGAAAAAAACTGATCTAATTCCTTGCTTTTTTTTTTAAAAAAAAAAAAGTTTTCTTTTTGCTCTGTTTTTAGTATTGGTTTTATTATTTTTTGTTCTAATTTTTTATTCCTCTGTACTTTTATCTAACTGTATTAAGGTATTTGTTTTCTTTTATAATCAGATATTTTAAATCTTGCCTTTTTCTTTTTTCCCTTACATTGTTTTTCTTTTCCTTAACCTTATTTCTTCACTGCCAGCCCCATCCTTTTATTACTATTACTTTAAACGTAACAAATTAAATTCATAGGCCAGTCTATATTATTTTTGCCACTGTCCTTTCTGTGGTTATTTGTGGTATAGCAGTTGTCTTGAATAGATTTTTATTGTATTATATTAGTTAAATTGTATTTTATTGTCTTTGATTTGTTTGGCTGTAGCTATTAGAGATGTTGTTCTTCCCATGTGGTAAGTACTCAAGAGAAGGCTGTGACAAGACTCTCAGCCATAGCAACCAAAAGAAAAAGAATGGAGATCCACATTGCAAACAAAGGCGGTATTGTGACAGACACCATTGAGACCGAGAAGATCATTAAGGAATTCTTTCCACCAATATTAAACAAAGGAGTCTTGAAAACATACATACCAATAAACTGGAAAAATTTTTTTAACACATGTGACCTTCTAAAATTGAACAAAGAAGATATAGAAAACCTAAATGAACCTTAAATAAGCAATGAAATTGAAGCAATAATGATCTCTCAACAAAGAAGGCCAATGATCAGATAGATGATTTCACTGCTGAATTCACCTTTAACTCCACAAAAGAACATCCCGACTTTGCAAACTATTCCATAAAACAGAAAGGGAGGGGATACTTACAAACTCATTTTACTAACACAACATTACCCAAAACCAAATAAAGATACAACAAAAAAAAAGAAAGAAAACTACAGTCCAAATTCTTAAATGAATATAGACAGAAAAACTTCAGTAAAATATTTGCAAGCCAAATTCAATTAGCACACATTAAGAACTTCCTATGACATTATCTAGTTGTTTCCATTCCAGGGACACAAGGACATACAACTAAATAAATGTAATAAAGCATATATACATACATATATATATATATATATATCACATTTTTGTATCTGTATGCATATATGCATATATATGTATAATCAAGGGGGAAATCATGTAATCATCTCAATAGATGCAGGAAAAGCATTTAACAGCATCAAATATCCTTTCATAATAAAAAACCCTGAAAAAAAAACAGAAACATTTCCTCAAAAGTTAGTAATAAATCAGGGTATCTGCCTCTCTACTCTCATTCGGTGTAATGCTTGAAAACTCAGCCACAGCAATATGGCAAGAAAAACAAGAATAAGAGCTAATGCCATCCCTCTCTGTAGATGTCACAATCTTATGCTTAAAAGACCCTAAACACACTACCCAAAGACTCTTAGATCTGATAAGCCCCTTCAGCCAACAGCAGGATATGAAATCAACATATAAAAGTCAGCAACATTCCTGCATTTCCCACATAACATGTGTAGAAAAAATCAGTAAGGGGATTCCATTCACAGCTCACACACACACACATACACTCACGCATGTACACACAAAAGTATCTGGGAATCAATGAGTATGTGAAAGGCTTCTACAAAGACAACTTCAAAATGAGGAGGAAAGAAATTAAAGAAGAGCCTAGAAAATGGGAAGGCTCACATGAAAACGACTATATTATGAAGAGCAACGTACAGAGTCATGCAATCCCAATCAAAATCCAAAGTCCTTCTTCACAGAAACAGGAAAAGCTGAAATTCATACGGAAACACAAAGAACAGTGAATAGCCCAATTAATACTTGTGGTATTACAATATAAAAAAATTTTTTTTTTTTTTTTTTTTTTTTGGTTTTTCAAGACAGGGTTTATCTGTGTAGCTTTGCGCCTTTCCTGGAACCCACTTGGTAGCCCAGGCTGGCCTTGAACTCACAGAGATCCCCCTGGCTCTGCCTCCGGAGTGCTGGGAATAAAGGCGTGCGCCACCACTGCCCGGCTACAATATAAAATTTAAAATGGTAATTCAGAGCTACAGGAATAAAAGCAGAACAGACGTCTGGTGCTGACACAAACCATACAAAGTGGATCAGAGCAGAACACAGCTTCAACTCTGGGGTCATATGGGGTCACATAGCTGAACGTGGCTATAGTAAAGAAGCTTGATAACAGTGAGTTTCCGAGCACTCAAACAAAATTCATTTCTAAACCAAACCAGTAACAAATATGAGATGTTTCTTGCAGTGCTTGTCCATCCTGAATCACATGACTTCACTGAAGCCTTGGTTCTCAACACACAACAGGCACAGTTTGGATACAATGGAGTTTTACTCAACCATAAAAAAGAACAAAATAGTGCCATTTGTAGGAAAATGGGTGGAACTAGAAGCCATCATCTTAAGACAAATAAGCCCAAACAGAAAGACAAGTAGCATATTTGCTCTCACATACAGAATCTAGGTTAAAAAGAAATAATAAAAAGACGTGGAAGTAGAAGGGGGACTGCTTGGGAAGAGTAAAGGAAGCAAGGTGGTAGGGGACTGTGGTGGTTTGGACAAGAATGGCCACCATTAGGCTCATATATTTGAATGCTTGGTCATCAGGGAGTAGTGCTAATCGATGGGGATTAGGAGGTGTGGCCTTGTTGGAGGAGGTGTGGCCTTGTTGGAGGAGGTGTGGCCTTGTTGGAGGAGGTGTGGCCTTGTTGGAGGAGGTGTGGCCTTGTTGGAGGAGGTGTGGCCTTGTTGGAGGAGGTGTGGCCTTGTTGGAGGAGGTGTGGCCTTGTTGGAGGAGGTGTGGCCTTGTTGGAGGAGGTGTGTCATTGCGGGTGGGCTTTGGGTTTCCAAAGTCAAGCCAGGCCCATTGTCTCTCTCTTCCTGCTGCCTGTGCACCTGCATGTAGAACTCTCAGCTTCTTCTCCAGCACTGTGTCTGCCTGCATGCTGCCATGATCCCTGCTGTGATAACAATGAACTAAACGTCTGAACCTGTAAGCAAGCTCAGTGAAATGCTTTCCTTTATAAGACTTGCTGTGGTCATGGTGTCATTTCACAGCAACAGAACGCTGACTAAGGCAGGGACAAAAGATGGTTCAGAGTACATCATAACATACACACGGATGAAAATGCCAATGGAACCCATTCTTCTACACATTTAATGAGAAAAATATAATCAGCTGAACTGACGTCAACTTACTGTTTAATAGTATCAGACAACTAATTATCATTTCAAAAAGTCTTCCCAGCCTGGTAGGATTGTCTCACACCATTAATCTGCACTTAGGAGGCCGAGGCAGAAGGATGGCCATGAGAAGCTAACTTGGGCTACAGAGTGAGACCTTGCTTAGAAGTAATAAATCTTCCCAAATTTAATTTTCATAAGCATAACAAATACCTAGAGGATAGATACGTACAAAGTTCTAGAATCATGCAGGAATTTTTAAATGCCCCTGTATGTGAGGAAATACCACACTTAGTCCCATTAACTTACCTATACAATCAATGAGAGTAAGAAATAGGAACAGAAAACACCTCAGATTCTCCATATTAATGAACATTATCCTAAAGGATACTGTTTCAGCCACTGCAATTAAATGAGGGTTAAAGAAAATAGTAGATAGCTTGTGATATTTGCAACATATGAAATATTACTTGCAGAAGGTATGATAATGCATACCAACCATCTCAGGTAATCAACAATTAAAATGAAGGCGGCAGTTCAACCAAGGTTAAACACGAAGCCGGACAATGGTTCTGAATGGAGATATCTGATTGGACCGGAATGAACCTGCGACCTCTGGACTTTGCAACTGCTCCAATCATCCTTCCGGACTAAATAAAGCCTCTGCAGTGCAAAAGACTTCCTGTTGCTCCTGGGTTTAAGATGCACTAAGGCAGGGATGGGGCGGGATTTCCGGCAGCGTCATGACAGAATGTCCGTTAACGTGAGGACTTTGGTAGGATCCCGAAAGTGTGGCCCGAAATTGTTCAGTGGGTGGTGTCTACAGGGTCTGGGCTTTACCTGACTCAGTCTACCTCCCAGGTGGGCGTGATCTGACTCAGTCTACCTCGCAGGTGGGTCCTACGTGTGTACGTTGCAGCCTCAGTGAAGTCCTTCAATGATGTTTCTTGTGTCTCCTTGAGATCTAGTGCCATGGTTATCCAGTACCTTGTCTTTGCCTGTCTTTTCCAGACTGCGGTTGAGGCCCTGGTGAGGTTTTAGGCCTCCAAGCCTGCGCTGACCGGCCACGCTCCCCAGATTCCCCCATGGTGGATGCACCCGTGAACCAAGCCCAGAGCTGTGTGAGCTTGGAAGATGTGTGCCTGTATTTCACTGAGGAGGAGTGGGATCTCCTCAGTGATGCTCAGAAGCTCCTGTACCATAATGTGATGTTGGAGAACTTCTCGATTGTCCTCTCGCTTGGGCTTCCTATTTCCAGGTCCTTCCCAGGTACCCCAGTGACAGATGCCAGTAGGGATTTCTGATTAAACAAAGCTTGTAGCCAAGGGGATGGTTATAGAGGTTTAACTTTTTCTCCTGGATGTTAGTGTGGAGGATGAAGATGGGCCTTGTGAGCCGGGTGTTTCTGTGACAGTATCATGGTAGACTCTTTTGTTGTTGTTGTTGTTGTTGTTGTTTTTGAGACAGGGTTTCTCTGTGTAGTTTTGCACCTTTCTTGGATCTTGCTCTGTAGACCAGGCTGGCCTCAAACTCACAAAGATCCGCCTGCTTCTGCCTCCCAAGTGCTGAGATTAAAGGCGTGTGCCACCACCACCCGGCTCGTGGTAGACTCTTAAACAGATTCTTATTCCCAGAAGCCTACCTCTGTAACATTGTAAGTGATAAATTTTGTAACCAGTTAGTTATACAGCCAGGAGAACCCACTGGACAATGACTATATTAAATGTCTAATATGTAGGAGACAGTTGCTAGGTTTGCTGTAGAATAATAAAACATCCTTTAGAAGGGGAAAGGGCCAGCCTTCAATTGTGGAAAGATGTAGTTCCACATGTCACAGGAGTTCCAGAAGGACTTCTTGGCCAGCCCTGTACTTGTCTGCCATAATGAAACCATCCAGAAGCACTAAGTGTGAGAGACCTCTTACCCTGGACAAATGTTGAACAATTTTCATTCCCCAAAATAGATTTGTTCAGCATGAGCAGTTTCACAACAAAGAAAAGCCTGTGTGTGTGTGTGTGTGTGTGTGTGTGTGTGTGTGTGTGTGTGTGATACAAGAGATCATTTGGACATACCTCCAGCCTTCTTGTTCCCCTGAGACTTGACATGGGATCAAGGCCTTCTAAGTGTGGTGGATACAGGAAGCCCTTCTGTTGCAAATACATACCCGCTGGGCTTCTCAGACTTCACTGTGGAGGAAGTTGCCAGGGATGCAAACGTCCTAGTAAAAGTTTTACCTCTAAAACTTCCATTGTTAAATATGAGAAAAAGAAAGCCACCCTACAGAAATGCATGTCTCACAGTGGAGAAGAGCCTTCCATGCAGTAAATGAAAGAAACCTCACGTCAGGACACCCCACTCACTCAACACAAGAGAGGCCATATGGTGAATTCTGAATTACATGACTGGAAAAGGCCTCAGTGGTCACTTCAGACTCCCACATTGGACACATCACACGGCAGTGAGGTCTTAAATATTTCACAAATGTCGAGAAATCTGGAGACGATGTTTTCAGTGTGCTTACCATGTGAAAATTCACATTGAGTAAATACCTCATGAGTATAGGACTTCAGGTGGCCTTTGAGTTTAATCTCTCAAGCCCATTTAATACCAGAGATTTCACAGTGGAGAGAGAGATTCAGAGTGTGCAAAATACATGCTTTGCTCAACATCTCATGAATCACAAGAGAATGGTTAGTAGTAGTTATAGCTTTTCTGAGCGGGAACCTGTAATCTGCTTGGGGGAGATGCCCTCCTTGAGTCTTGTGTATATACAGAATGCTTTCGGGGGGCTCTGGTGTCCCCCAGATTTGTGCCATTTTGTTGCCTTTTCTTTTCTGTTTTTTTTCAGAAACTCTTTGACTTCTACCAGCAATCAGTTCCACAGTTTACATCAGTCACCCCAAAGTACCCAGGGAAGGGAGATTTATGCTTGCTTCTGATTCCTTGGAAGGAACTGAGTGATCTAAATTCACTGGAGGCTCTCATTACCTCCTTCTGATGGCTCTGCTGTACACATGACTCAGATTCTGAACGAAATCTTAGCTCTGAGATCTGCTGCAAGTTTCCCAGAGTTTTTCATCTTCGTGGTTTCTTGACTTTGTGTGTGCTGGCATGGATGTCTTCAGGCTCCAAACCATCCAGTCTTGGAACTTTCTGACCTTCATTGATCTGGTTGATACAATGACTTAATGCAATTATCTGTTTCCTACCTAAACATTTATAGTGTTCTTTTCAGTAGGTGAGATTGACGTAGGAAAAGAATTGATCTTTTCCACCATGCAAGAAGGGACACCTTTTGTGGGACCTCAAACTTCATATGTCTTAGAACAGCGAGGTGGCAGACAATAGTCGGACATCTAATTTGGCCTAATTGGCAATGTTGCTTAAGCCTTCTTAGGGGAAAATTGTGGGGTTTGGTAGGACCAGTCTTGTGATCTGGCTGCTGGCTTTTAGGCTTTCCCTAATCTCCTCTGAGTTCACAAGGGGATAGTTAGTATGACAACATCTAATGCTTTAGTCTCTATTTAGGGACTATTGAATACTCCCTGTCTTTGTTAGTGTTCTGTTGATGTGAAGAGACATCATGACCATGGCAACTCTTATAAAGGAAAGCATTTAATGGAGACTTGCCTACATTTAGAGGTTTAGTCCATTATCATTGTGGCAGAAAGCACAGCAGCATGCAGACAGGCACAGTGCTGCAGAGGTAGCAGAAAGTTCTACACCCGGATCATGGGGTAGCAGGAAGAGAGATGCTGGGCATGACTTGAGCATCTGAAGCACCAAAGCCTGCCCTCAGTGATATACTTCCTCCAGTAGGCCACACCTACTCCAACAAGGCCATCCTCCCAATCCCTCCCAAGTAGTTCCAGTCCCTAATGATCAAGTATTCAAATATATTAGCCTATGGGGGCCATTCCTAGTCAGACCACCACATTCCCTCAACACTTGAAAAGTAGTCTTAAACTTGTCCAGAAATCATGAGCTATGACATCACAAAACTGATGCCTAAACTCTACAGTGTTCATGTGGGAAATTTTTTTTTTTTTTTTTTTTTTTTTTTTTTTTGGTTTTTTCGAGACAGGGTTTCTCTGTGTAGCTTTGCGCCTTTCCTGGAACTCGCTTTGGAGACCAGGCTGGCCTCGAACTCACAGAGATCCACCTGCCTCTGCCTCCCGAGTGCTGGGACTAAAGGCGTGCGCCACCACCGCCCGGCCATGTGGGAAATTTAATTGATGCATTCCTCTTTTGAAATACAGAATTTTGTCATTTTGACAGTGTTTGGATTCATGAAAAATTAAAAATTCTACTTTTTTCCTTTAAGAAGTTTAAGCCAGAGACTGGAGAGGTTGCTCTGTGGCTAAGAGTGGGCAGAGGTTTGAAGTTCAGTTCCCAGTACTCATGTTGGATGGCTCACAACAGGCTCTAGCTTCAGCTCCAAGATACCAAATCCATTCTTTTGGCATCCCCTGGGCACTGCACTTAAGTACACATAGCCACACAGAGGCTCACATGTGCACAATAAAATAAACCATTTTAAAAATCAAATCATAATACTTAGTATTGGCTAACTCTAGTAAATGTTTTACTTAGAAATCCTAAAATAGAATTGACTATATCTTTAGGAAAGAAAGCTTTCAAAAAAAATAAAACTGAAAGCATAAAAGGTTGGAGGAAGTATAGCTCAGTGGTAGATTGCCTGCCTCATATGCATACATGGCCCTGCATTCAATCATCAGTATTAAAAAACAAAAACCTAGAGAAATAGAAATAGCTATGCATAGGAGGTAGTAGTGTGAGCCTCATGTCTATCTCCTGTGGTCACTGTCAGAGCTGTTGACACCACAGTTGGCACCGCAGAGGCAGAAAGCCTGGGACAGACTGAAAGATGACTCATCATTGGGTCTTTACTTATTCAGCCAGTGTTGGAATGATCAGGCCCTTTGCTTTTCTGCTTTTACTTCTTTGGAACCATAGCTGATCTTCTCAATATTTAGTAGAAGAAGACAGTTAATGGATGGTTTGTTGGTTTTTCTAAAATATGAGTCATATTTTATGCAAACAATTTTATCTCAGTGTTATGTAAAATGGAATATTGTATGCATTTGAATTCTACAACTTGAAAAGAGTTTTGAAACACATATCATAGTCATTGTTCTATTGCTGTGGACAGACACCATGACCAAGTCGTCAAGTCTTATAAAAGAAAGCAATTTAATTGGGGGCTCACTTGCAGTTTCAGAAGTTTAGTACATTATCATCATGGCAGGGAGCGTGGCAATGGAGCAGTAGCTGAGAGCTACATCCTTATCTGCAACTCGAGAATAGGGAGACACTGGGCTTGGCATGGGCTTTTGAAACATCAAAGTCCATGCCCAGTGACACACTTCCTCCAAGAAGGCCACACCTCTGAACTCTTTCAAAAAGTGCTGCTTTCTGGTGACTTAATCATTCAGATACATAAAGCCTTTGGGGACCATTCTTATTCAAACCACCACAAACATTTACTAGGTCCATACATGTGATGCCATTACTACAATTCAGGTAATAGGCATATCATCACCCCCATTCTGCCCTTTAATATCTCTCCCTCTTACTCCTATGTGACCCCTAATCTATATTTAAACTGCTTTGTTTTATGTCGCTGTACACTGAATTTGCATTTGCTGAAATTATATGAATGTTATATATATGCCTGTTTTTGTGAACCTTGTTTTGTAAGCATAACTTTTAAGATTAATCAACATTGTTGAAAATGTCAGTAAATGAGTCCTTTAAATTCCCAAGTCATTTTTCATGGTATTGATACACTACAAAGTTTTATCACATTAATTGTTTAAGGAAGTCTATGGAGTGGATAGGCACAGGGAAACTCTAGAACCTAGCGCACAATTGGACTTTATTGTTGCAGTCTGGGAAGGATTTAGATGCAGATAGCTGGTTGCCCACCTACTCCATTCTGTTCTGAAACTTCCTTCCTGACTGAATCCTGTGTTTCCCCAGTGATTCCTTCTTGCCCCTCCTCCTGTGCATGATATACAGAAAAGGAGGCTCCATCTGCCCCAAAGAAGGATCCACTTCATGATAAGTCCATAGCCCATTTCTAACAAGTGAGTTATAATGGCAGCCTGTTAGGGACTCTAGGAAATGTTCTCTCCGTTTGAAAAGGAGAGACTTCAGGAGAGGTGGTCTTTTCTTCTGGTGTAAGTGGGTTGTCTCCAGGGGACACTTGACATCTTCAGGATGCCATTTTGCCACTCTAAGAGGAGCTAGTCTGTGGGCAGGGCTGCTGTCCCAGATCCTGGTTCCATGGTGGCGACTGAGTTTCTGATTTAAGAAAACCTGGAAATGCTTCCTTTCAGACACTTGTTAAATGAGAAATAAATATTCCCATTGTTTGTGTCAACACGAGTCAGAATTTTCTAATATAGGCAGCCTGAAATAATAAGACTGAATTAGACCTGAAACTGAAGGAAAGTGGGGGACACATGTGTGAGACCCAGACACAGATTTACTGCGGGAGAATTGTTGAGATTACACAATTAGCTGAATATCAGTGGAAAGGGGAAAAAAATCTGAGATTCTAGGACTCCTTGGTTCCTTGAGAGGAAGAGGTAAAAAACACACACACACACAAAATAGGGTGCAAGAGATGAGACCATTTGGGGAAGAAGTTGACTGCTTAGCTAGAATTTGGTTGTAAGTTAGCCAGAATATATGCATTTATTTTGAGCATGAGAGAATGTCTACAAAGTTTAGGGATGGCATGCTTTAAGAAACGAGGCCAGGGACTGGAGGGTTACTTTAGTGGTTGAGAGTGATGTATGAAAAAGCATGAGAACCTGAGTTTAAATGTCTAGCACCTGTGTAAAAAACGAGGCATGGACACGTGTACCTGTAACCTCAGTACTGGGAGGGTGGAGACAGGGGGATCAATGGAGCTTACTGGACACTATCTTAGCTCCAGGTGGGCAGCAGATCCCATCTAAAAGGAACCCGGCATAGACTGATAGAACAAGACACCCGATGTCCTCTGGCCCCCACAAGTGTGTGCCTATACACCACACACACACAAAGAAAAAGAAGGCCGATCAGCAACTTTTTCTTGTTGTATGCGGAGTACTTTTCTTACAGTGTGAATGCTTGCTCCTTACTGTGCCTTCCCCTGTTAGTTATTTATGTTTTCATAAGTATAATTAACGCAATTTATATCCATAACAGTAATGAAGAATGCATAATGTGATAAGCGATTTTGTACTTGGGAAATTCCGTTAAGGCTTTCACAATACTGATGTTGGCCAAGTGTTATGACTTGGTTTTAATTCACAGAACTGTGCCCATGGGAAGTGTGGGGGAGAAGGAGCAGACGCTTGAGTTCATGTAGCTGCTCCTCCCCTTGGTTGTTATTGGGCACGTGACTTAATTACTGCAAACCTCAATTCTGATTACATCTTAAATAGGTTTCATAAACTGATTCTACACAGCTTCTGCTTCACAATCCTCATTCTTGTACACACCCAGATTCTCAAAGTTGAATTCACTTTTGCTCCCCAAATCCTCAGACTGCCAGTAAATTATGGATTATGAGTATTAGTTTTTGAATTCCACTTTAGTTCCCCTCCCCGCCCCGCGGAAGTCACTGCTACCATGAAAACCTTGGGGTCTCAGAAGGAAAAAGCTATTAGTGTGTTGCTTGAGCTCAATGGCCTAATATTGTAGGGAAGGTCACTGCTTCAGACGTGTAGGCTCAGCCATACTGCTTTCCCTCTTACTGGGAGAATCAATAGTCAGAGACCTGGAGACCATCTTTTCAGGCTCTGTAAATAGGGATTGCAAAGATGGCCTTCAGGTACCGTGGTCCCTGTGGCAGACAGGAGCCTACAGTAAGAAATCAGGTTCAGCCTACTAGAGAGATCATTAATGGGATAGCAGAGGCTTGTAGAATGAGTATGTATTTTAGTTTGTTGCTTGTATTTGCTTCTTCTATGTATAGGTCCCCCAGGAAACTTACTGGGAGGAATTAATTACACCAGAATAGGATCTGAGCCTTCCTTATGGTGTTGACTGATCTCACAGTAAGATTACTTAGAACTCTAATATTTGCACATTCTAATATTAAAAACATATTTATCGAGTCCTACCATGGGGCCCACACTAGTTTAGATTGCCACCAATCTTTTCTTTTTTTTATTGAAGTAGAGACTTTTTATTTTAAGAAAGTAAGATGCTGATGTGTTTGGAATATATTTGTTTGCATATATATATATATATATATATATATACATATATATATATAAATATTCAGAAAGGCTAAATGTAAGTTTTAGGCATGTCTGCATGCTGTTTATGAGTGCAGCATTGTAAGGACCACACTAAGGTAAAGCTCTGTGAGCCCATTCCTCTGCGACATCAGAGATTAACCTTATAGGAAAAGGCTCTACCCGGCTTACTCCCCTTGGCGCCACTTGGGCCCTGTAACCCAGCATCTCATCCCCACCCTGGTTTCCAGTGATTCAGATCAACACAACCTCTGCCGTGTTTGCCATGTCGGTGATCTCAGGGACTGGCTGGGTTAGGATTAGTTTGACTGAGCACTAGTCTTGACAGTGTCCCTGGATAATTTTAAATACGTGGGCAAAGTCCCGATATTTAAAAAAAAATTAAGACATAAAAAGTAACGAGTCTACACACACACACACACACACACACACCACCAGCGCTTCCGTCTCTCTCCCTCCCTGCTTGTATCCTTATATCCCTGGTGTTATTCTTTCCAAATTCATATCACATGGGTTCTATTACTTCCCCCACTCCTCTCCTTAAAACTTCTCCCCCACCCCCTTTGTACTTTCATGACTTACACCCACACTCATCCCCGAATAGCCACACCTACATAGTTAGAAGCCAGGAGCTGCCTATGAGAGAGAACAGTTGTATTTGTCTTTTTGGCCATTAAGTGATTTGATCCAATTTTAATACTCCATTGAGAAAGGAGAAAACCCATATCCAGTTTCTTCTCCTCCTTCTGGAAGTATCCCAAGAGAAAAATCTATGTACAGTAGATACACTCCTATGTTTAAAAAAAAAAAAAAAAAGGTTAACTTTAATGTTTATCTCCTTGATGACACAGCACACATTATGGGTGGACTTGGATTTGCCTTCAGTATCACTTTTCTGTTGCTGTGAAGGGAGGGTTGGTTGTGGGGTTATGGTTCCAGAGATATCCTTATCAGGGTGAGGAGATGTGGCACCAGGCAGCCTCAGCTTGAGCAGCAGTTGAGAGCTTACGTCTTGAATCACAAACAAGCAGAGGGTAAACTGGGGATGGTGAGAGCCTCTTAAAGCTCAAAGCCCTCTCCCCTCAGGGATGAGCTTCCTCCAGCAGGGCCACACTTCCTAAGCCTCACCAGACAATGGTCACCAACTGGGGACCAAGTATTCCAATTCCTGAGATTCTGAGGGATAACTCATTTAAACTACCAGTGCTGGTGAGGCTGTTTGGAGGGGCTTAAGAGGCATGGCCAAGATGGAGGATGTTTGTGCTTGGTGGTGGGCATAATAATGTATATGTGTAAAGCTTCATTAGCATGGAAGTAGTCTAGGTGCATTCTCCTGCAGTATTTTATGAGATTTCATGCTGAATACTGATATTCTAGAACAGTTCCTAGCAAATTGCACAGAAGCCAATCTGCTACAAGCTATGGTCATGTCTTTATTTTTATAAGAGCCTAAGTTCCTGCAAAGCCTTACATTAGTGAAGAAAGCCTAAGTCACCCCGCTATGTGCACGTACACGCGTGTGCACACACACACACACACACACACACACACATACACACACACACACATACACACACACACACACACACACACACACACACATACACACGCACTTCTATTACCCCTTGCTCCATCTTTCCAGGCACACTGACTCTTTTTACCTCTCCTCAAGCTATTTCCACCTCAAGATTTTTTGCAGGTGCTGTTCTCCATGAAGGTCTCCCCGACCTTCATATGGCCAGTCTCCCCTACATGGTGTCACCTCCATATGTAGCCTACCCTGGATACACTGTCAAATGCATAAAATGAGACACAATTATGAGCTGAATTTTCTAGTAGCAACATGTAAGTTGACTTAAAGATAATTCAGTAATATTTTGGCTCAGTGCAGTATATCTAAAATAGTATTGTAGTATTGTTTCAAGAATTTAGTATACAATTGTGATATATATATATATATATATACATATATATATATATATACATGTGCATACATGTGCATGTGTCCATTTGCATTCATGTGAATGCCAGAGGAGGACATCACATGTCTTCTTCTGCCACCTTACTTTTTGAGGCAGGATCTCTCACTGAATCTGAAGCTGCATCAGCAAGTAGTGAGTTCCAGGGATCTATCTGTCTCCACTCCCCAGTACTAGGGTTATAGGTATGCACAGCCATGTTAGGCTTTGGTGTGGATGCAGTGCATTTAAACTCAGGGCTGTGTGCTTGCAGACCAGACATTCTTTTACACTGAGCCATTTCCCCAGCCCCTTATTAGAAGGAGACACTCTGCATTCATTTTTTTTTCACAGTAAGTAAATCGAGCCCATCTCTTAAAGCATATCTCAATTTGGACTAGTGGTGTAAATTTCTTTTAGGTTTATTAATGTATACAAAGTTTTGCTTGCATGTGTGTATGTGTACCATGTACGTGCCTGGTGCCAGCAGAGGGCAGAAGAGCGAGCACATCAGACCTGTTGTGAGCTGCCATGTGGGTCTTAGGAATCAAACCTGGATCCTCTGCCAGAGCAATAAGTACTCTCAACCCCTGAACCATCTCTCCAGCCCCACCAGCACCTTTTAAATGTCCAAAAGTCACATGTGGCCGAAGGCTACTGTGTGAGACAGCGCAGACCTAAAACTGCCATCTCCTTCTGTCTACTTCCTCCATAACACCTATCAGAGTTGGGAGTCAGCCTGTTTGTGTCTTTGCCAAATTCTGCTTTCCTCTTGCTTTTAAAGTGCAAAGTCCCAATGACCAGGGACTTCATTCTATTCTGTTATAGCCACCGAACTCAATACACTTGTCGATCTTAAAGACTTGGTAAAAAGATTTGAGTGAGAAGCTGTGGTATTGTTACACCAATGGAATTTGTATGTGGTTTCCGTTTTTCAGTCTTTTGCTCCCTTCTGATATCTTCCAGATAGGCAGACTCATACACAGTACTGACCATCCACGGTGGCTTTTCCCACTTCTTTACTGGGGCTGTATCATAAGTAGCCTGTATTGTCTGGACCACAGAGATTTTCCAACATCGGTTGACTCTTAGAAAAAGTACTCTCTGCTCTTCCTTTGAAGTTACTCTCAAGTTTGCATTCCACTTGCACCAGACAACAAGAAAACAATTCAGAGCGACTTTCAGGGATTTTCCTGTCTTTCTTCGATTAAACATTACAAAGGTAGGCTGCCCATTGCTGTTACAATTTTAGCCAATGGACTGTGGTCAGTTGCAGGCCTTGCAAACTCCCAGGAGGCCTGGGGTTCTAGGAATTTCCCTCCATTGCTGCTCTGGAGCAGATCCAGGCTTGCTGCTAACCTCCGTGTGACAGTGGGCCATGGGTTCAGATCTGTCCGTGCTCATTGTCTGCATCTGTGAAAGGAAATCACAGTGACAGCATACTTCCAGTGTAGGATTAGAGAGAACGGAACCGCAGGGGCCCTTCTGCACAGTCATGCAAAGCAATGGGGCTTTCCTGCTACCCAAGCTTCTGTCTCAAGTGCAGACACAGAGTCTTGGAGGCTATTATAAGTATTTATGAATATAGTTGGTTCTCATAGTTATGCAAGAGATTTAGACTTCCATTTTCTTTTTCATGGTCATGCTGTACCCTGATGACACATAAGCCATATTGTCCATACAAGGCTCAGTATTATAAGCAGGATGGGAAAAGTAAATGGGCTTCAGAAAGAATTCTTGCTTGCAAGAATGTTTCTAGAATCTTGTTTGGTGTTTAATTACATTTGCATATGACTATTCCATGGTGAATAGAACAGGGAGAAAGTGACCAGATTCACCCTCCCCTTCCTTCCCACTACTTCTTCCTCCTGTCTTTTTATCTTGGAATTATACTCCAGAACAAATACATTTTGGGATTAGCTGGAAAAACTAATGGACAGATGGCCACATTTGCGACTGGTGTATTTTTAACCTAGAGTTCATTCATTCAGTAGAAGACAGGCCTTTGTACTCCTACTATGTATAAGCATAGGAGACGAGAAGAGAAAGGAGCCCTCTGAGGGGCTTCCATCTCAGCATGTGGCACATCTGCTGAACAACAGGCTCATCATCCAGTTCATCAGGATGAGGGCCTTGAAGGAGAAGAATCAGGTGATGTCCCAAGATGAAACTGAGTGCTTTCTGCTAAATTCTGTAAAAGAGAGAGGATTTAGTGGGTGAGGGTGGTCTGGATGGTTTTAGACAGTGAAAGAAATAAATGCCAACCTACTGAGATAGACAGTAATCTAACATAATCAAGAGACTTAAAAAATAGTGGCCTAGGCTCTACCCCAGGGGTCAGGAATAATAATGAGGCAAAGTCCATTTTCTGCTATTCTCAAAAGGGCTGAGAATTTATGGGCTGAGTGTTCTGCCTCCATTTACCTGATAAGTTGGAGTTTCGCTTCAACATGGTATGGCAAGCCCTGCAAGATTCTGGCTTTCCCATGCTTAATGAGAAACCATTATCCCTTCACTTCTATCGGAAGTTCCTTCAGTCAACTCATCTGCTTGCAGTAGCAGGCTGTGGGCACTAGGGGGCAAGGAAACATTCTCCTACATTTCTTTTGGTAAACCACTAAATGGTGGGGGAGAAAATGTGCACCGACTTTGACCTTCACATTGAGTGAGGAATTAGCAAATGAAATCATGCCATGATTGGAGGCCATTGCCTCTCTAATCTTATTCAAATATTACAAAAAGAAACAGACATGTCTCTTAGTGATTTATTGGTATGATTTAATTTACTCAGAAAGAAGCATCACTGACCTGCCTCAGTGAAGCTGTAGCAATCTCACGATGATGGTTTAGAAATAGCAACAGAAAGTATCTCAGGGGCCTTTTCAAAATCTTTAAATCTGGTCCCAGGGACTAAAAGGAGATACACAGTATAGAAAAAAAAGGGGGTCTTTAGTAGCTTTCCAAGATTGCTTCCATACAGGAATGGGGGCTGGGAGCAGAGCCAAAGAGAGATGTCAGGATCTGAAATGTGTGATTGGTAGGCCAGGGCCATCTGAGTTGTTCAGCTATTAATAGGAAGACAGAGTGACTTCCACTTGAAGTTAGGTGACACCAAGTTTTTGCTGAACTTCTGGAAGCTGTGTTTCCAACACATGATAAATAATGATACCTCTAGGGGAAACAGACAACTAGACAAGGCTACTCATTACTACAAATTGGTCATGGCCTGGGTGGTGTAAAGCTCACTCTGATCATAGTATAGTGATTGCTGCAGATGGCAGTCCCATGCCAGTCACGAGGGAAATCAAATAATCAGCAGATGTCACCAGTGCCAATCTGTTTTGTTTAAAAATGGAACGAGTGAATCAGCAAACTATTTAGGAAAGTAAGACGGTGCCAATCACTCTGTCATTAGGGGCCTTGTGTGGACAATATGGCTTGTGTGTCATCAGGACACAGCATGACCGTGAAAAAGAAAATAGAGGTCTACATCTCTTGTGTAACTATGAGAACCAACTATATTCGTAAGTACCATACTATGCAGATACCTTTAAAGTCTCAAACAGTATTTCAACCTAATGACTAAGGCAATGTCTCACTGTCATTATTGGCACTGTCATTAAAAGCAGATGACATGGTTTAAAGTGAGACACGAGCTCTCTTCTGTAGACAGACACATTGATGATGGAATATGAATATGCATGGACTTAAGAAGCACGTAATAAGAAAGTAGACATTAAATGGCTACAGAACATTCTAACAGGCACAATAAGAAAGGAGAGTGTGATTTATAAAAATCTAATACAGCAGCAACAGGACAAACATGGCGGCGGCGGGGGGGGGTGTGGTGGGCATTTTCTAAGCATCACTGCCTTTACACTTTGTAGCAGTCCTGTGATGTTGGACCTCCTGGTATCCCTATCTTTTAATAGACTTGGGGGTGGAGAAGACTGGGTAAAATGATACGAGACATTGGAACAAGTCTGTCCATACTGTCCATTCATTCTGAGCACTTTGTACCTGCCCAGGCTTCTGCCAGCATCCTCCATTTCCCTTGTAGTATTGGCTACTTGTATGGAAATTGAGCACAGTTCATGTCTATGTGACAGTAGCTTTTCCACTAGGTGGATTAGGATTTTCTTTATGTTATCATTTGTACTTCGTCTAACAACACAGAAGTAGGCTCTGTTTGAGGCCAATTCTGCATTTGGCTGCAATCTGTGTAATTACTCCTACCAAGTCCTTAGCATGTCACATGCAGTGACTACGTAGGGTCAATGTTATTTCTGTTTCACACATGAAGAAGCTGAGGCTTAAGAGAAATCGGGTGACTTTTGAATAGTAACATATCTCGGAAGCAATTAAACAAGCCCCTGAACCTGCTCTGTCTGTGCCCAGAGGGCTACTGGGTATTCCCACAAAGCTATGCTGCTCAGTTGCTCTCCCGAAAGCAAAGGTTCATTCAAGGTGGACTTCACTACCGTCCATCCAGAGATGAGATAATTCAGACTAAAAGTAGTTCCAGGTCTCCCCACAGCCACACAGATGGCAGCTGAGTCAGCCTGCCGTGAAGAGTTCTCTGTCATTTTCAGATTATCTCTGCATAGAATGTCTTCTCTCTGAGGTCTCACTGTGTATGGATGGGTAACAAGAGTAACCAGGCAAGTTGATGAAATGGTTAGACTTCCCCCGGTACTACACAGGCTCCCAGGAATACAGAGTACGTAAAATAAATAAATAAATAAACAAAAAAATAAAATAAAATAAGAAAAACAACCAACCAAGTCCATCACCATTTAAGCTAGCCTGTCACAGGAGTGAATGTTCAATTGTGTGAACTTTGCCCAGGAGTGATGTGAATAAACCACATACGTGCCCCAAATAGAGCACCAAGAACAGACCAAAGAAATGAGTCCAGCAGTCTAGCTTAGTAAAGGAGTGAGTTTAATTCGACTGATTTGTAGGAGCGTAGAGTAGTGGTCGGTTACAAGAGAGGAGTATGTTTACTTATGAGTAACTGTACCATCAATCTTTCTTCAAGCGACTATTAACTGCCGATAAATCCCCTAGCAGGAACAAGGCCTCTTAAGGCCCTCTTTACCCTCTACGATGGAATGTTAATGGTCCCAATCTTATGTAGCTCTCCTGGGGTAATTATAGCTTCTGGGAGTCCCAGAGGGCAATGGCCATGTCGTGTTCATAGGACAGCATTCCACAACATCAATGAATCGGGCTTGGCACAGAAGAACCAACGTAGTGTGAAGTTTTGGTTCTCATCTAGTGTTCTCTTGCACATAAAATTCTCAAATAGAGAGGGAATGTAAAGGTGACTTATTTCACTCATTTCAGTGAGGGGAAGTAAGGGCGGAGACCGTTATCGTTGTAGAGTTTCTGCGCTACAGTTGGGATTTGAGAAGGAGAGGGCTGGTTCTCAGGTGGGTGCTCTTTCCACTACAAGCTACTTCCTCCCCTGGGTGCGATTAAAAGTAAAGCACAAAGTATCTCCAGTAAATGCCGGGGACCTGATTAGATAATCAAGTTTCGATTTTTTTTTAAAGTTTTGTTTATTTATTTTATTTATTAGTTTTTTGAGATAAGGGTTTCTCTGTGTAGCTCTGGCTGTCCTGGAATTTGCTCTGTAGACCAGGCTGGCCTCCAACTCAGAGATCTACCTGTTTCTGCCTCCCAAGTACTGGGATTAAAGACATGCGTCACCACGTCTGGCATTGTTTTAATTTAAAAAAAAAAATCCACTTTTTTGTGTAAGGCCACTTCCCTATTAAACAGATCCTAGGAGCATGGAGTCAAACATTTCAGGGTTGTCTAATCTGGAGCTTACATGCTTGATGGATCATTAGCAGGCTGTTAGCAGAGAAGGAGAGGCTATAATGGAGGTGGTGGGAGAGGCAGAAATGTGGGCTGCCCACTCACACTCCTACCTCTCCGTATTCTGGAAAACCAGTAGGTATTTCCCCCTTTGCTCGACTCACCAAGTGATTTAGTTTTCTTCTCTTCTTTACCCTGCTAAGTAATCTTAAAGAGACGTTGATTGGCAGCCTGCTTCAGGCTTCCCACACAGCTATGTAGAACTCCCACCCATTCCTAAAATGAGCCTTGCATTTGATATGCCTTATTTTTCCACTGCAGTCTCATATTTAGATATCTGGCAATTCTTAAAGGACAGTGTCTGTGTTCTTTTCCCAGCACTATGTCAACTAAAAGTACCATAAAGGGAAAAATAGCATGATACTGGTCCATGAGACAGTATAAGAATAAAAATTTACTGTTTTCATTTTTAAGTGTAATATATATATAAAAAAAATGTAGCAGGGGAAATAGAAGGAACGGATGCCCTATCTTTTTCCCCCTAACATGTCTTCTAAAATGAAATGCCCATGAACTGTATCCTGTAACCTGCTGGAGTCTACTCTAGTGGAGACTGCCCTGGACAGCTGTTAGAAGCAGTGGTACTCTTCGGACCTGGAGCACTCACCCTGCAGCTGGATGGGGAACTCCCTGGCTAAGAGCCAACTGGTGACTTTTCTGCTGACGCTGTCAGCGACACAAGTTGTTGCAGATGCCTTCCCTTGCATTCTTCCCTGCACTTTTGAGAGTTGACATGATATTTTTTTTGTGCATCCCCCCCCACCGCGTTCTCCTTGCTCCGCTTTCTCCTCCTCCCCCCCCACAGAGGGTTTGCTGGCATTCAGATGGCAGGCCTGGCATGCCACCTATGGAGAATGGCCTGTGGCACTGAGCCTAGATGCCGAGAGAAAGTTGGACTTGGAATTTGGGGATCCTGAGTTTTGTTCCGACATTTCCCAACAGCAGCACTCACTTGAGTAGAGACAGATGCTTTGCAGCTAGCCCCTGGAGGAGAAGTTGCCTGACCTTGCATTTTGACAGCTGACCAAAAGGGCCTGTGCTTAGCCAAGAGTCTGAGCTGCCTCTTGGGCTGCTTTGGTTCTCAGAGGTCTCCTGATGACCATGGCCTAGAGGGCTCAATTTCAAAGAATAAGTTATGAAGGAACAGATCCAAATTCCCAGTCTCAGAGAAGGAGGGTCAAAGGTGTATATATCTATGGGGAGAAAGGGGAGCAGGCTCTTTCCATGGCAGCCAATGCAGTGCTAATTGCCTGTAGTTAAAAATTGTCTTTCTGAACCTCAGAGCCACAGGCCTGTGAGCTTGGCTTATGGTTGCTGACAGATCACCCAAATTCGTATCACAAGTAAGTGGCAGAATTAGGCATGAGTGTCAGGTTGGAATGGTACTCACAGGCCCATTTCTGTCTCACTGATTAAAAAGGATACATGAATGTGATTGGACAAGCCTGTGATCTTAGCTCTCAGAGTGCTGAGACAAGAGGACCCTGAGTCTAAGGCCAGGCTAGGCTGCATAATAAGACCCTGTCTGGAGACACCAAGAGCTGGAGATGTAACTCACTGATAGGACACCGAAATTCTGACTCTTAAGACTTATACCCAGACTCAGTACTTATATATAGCAGCTTTGTCTTGGCAGGATAATTCTTATATTTTTATGTGACTAGGCTTTTCTTCTCGTATTATTGTCCCTTTGTAAGTCTAATGTTCTCATTCCTATAAACAATAAGAGCTCTATAGATAAATGCCAATTAATATCCCAGTGAGGTGCCTTTGGTGACATGTTTTTAGTCCTGACCCACCTTATTACTTTCTTAAAGTTTTATATACTCTATAAAACTAGTGAGCCAGTGCCTAGCCATCATGAAAAGACATGCTGCATAAATAGTAACACACCATCTTTATCCCATTTTATACATCCGAAATAATATTGTTAGGCAAATAGTCTTCCATACCAATTTCCATGTTTATACAAGTCTGCTCAAAGTGTATGTGGGTGTTTACACATACACACATGCATGAGTGCTTGTACATACACACACACATACACACAGAGAGAGAGAGAGAGGGAGAGAGGGAGAGAGGGAGAGAGAGGGAGAGAGAGCGAGAGAGAGCGAGAGAGAGAGAGAGAGAGAGAGAGAGAGAGAGAGAGAGAGAGAGAGAGAGAGAATATTATCCTTTATTTTTCAAAGACAAAAATAGCATTAACTCCTGCAGACAATACTCTGTAGCCTTGTTGGTTTTTTTCCTTTATATTCACTCAACTATATATCAAGATACCTTTCTGAGTCAGTGTGAGCCTGCTCATTCTTTCCACTGGGCATATAAGTATATCATAACTGACCCAATAACCCCTGTATCAGTGGATATTCCAGTTCCCCCAGTAATTTTCAACTTCCCATTTACTTACATATTGCCTGATTGCTTGGATATCCTCTCATACTTTTATATCTGGAGATTGGTCACATCTAAATTAAGATCACTTACTATCTGGGCACATTCCTTCAAAACTCTAGGGAATTGTTTTCCACAATTTAAAATTAATATATTAAGGAATTCCCTTGTATTCCATTACTAAGGCTAGAGTACGTCTTTTCTGGGTCCTGTTGGCTTTCAGATAATGCTTGGTCTACTGAGAATGTGTAATTTTTTACCTGGTAACAGAATTCATAATTTGATTAGGTGACTTAAAAGACTCGACTATTTTGTGGCAGTTCCAAAGATGCATACTCTGTCATGCACAATTTCTAACCCCCATTTATGGCACCAAGACAACTCGAGGCTGCTCTTTTGTTTACCTCTGTCATAATGTGGGCTCCATAAGCCTGGAGAGCTGAGTGGCTCAGAGTGTCCCTGGCATGTAGCTGGCAACTGCATAAATACCAGTTGGATTAATGAAAATGTCCTCTTAAATTTCTTACCTTGCATCTCTCTGGTCAGGAGAAAGTTAGGTTCTAACTTGGGCTGTAGTTTTCCTTTTCCAAAGGATGTCAGGTGACTTGGACAATGTTTGACTCCAGGGCCTAATTAACTCCCAGAAGTCTACCTCTGGGAACTGACAGAGATTAAACACTTGATCATGAGTGGTATATCCTTTTCACTTCTTACTTTTCTTTCTGAAATATTTTTGGGGAACAAAGCAAAACAGCTCAGCAGGTAGAAGCCTACAAGTAGGGTGACCTGAGTTCAAGCTCTGGAACCCACAGTGGACAGAGAACTGATGCCTATAAGTCTCCTTTCTTAGAGAGAGAGAGAGAGAGAGAGAGAGAGACAGACAGAGAGACAGAGAGACAGAGAGACAGAGAGACAGAGACAGAGAAATAATACATTTCTGAGACTATAAACATTATTTATCCTGTTTTTCGTCTTATCAAATCGTAGCAGTTGTAAGTACTAAAAACTATTTTACAATTTTACAACATGCCACTTGAATAAGATTTTTGAAAAGAGAAGGTAATACATGTCCCTCCAACCTGAGCAATAGCAAGCAAAGACTCTCATTCTAAGTGAATTGGGAAAGTAAGTCCCCTACAGTCCCTGTTTGTTAAAGAGTCGATAATTGTGATTACCTGACTATCACGTGGACAAGTTCTATTTCTGACCATTGTAAAGAAGTCTGTCTTGTGAAGCAGGCAGGTTTTTATAGAGAAATCTCTTCCTTTGCTTAGCCACCTCCTGTTGAAGCAAAGCAGCTGTGCATTGTGTAAAGGTTCGATTAGGGACAGACAACCGGAACCACCTTCTGTAGTGACTGAGAGCATAGATCTTTCAAACAGGGCGAGCAAACTTTCCTCTTGTAAGTGGCTTTCCTAGGACCCCAGGCTTTCATTTGTTGGACTGTCTCATGGTCCATAGCACCCACTGTTTGCCAATGTGACTAAACCATCATCAAGCTCCTGATCGTTGTAGAAACATTACATTCTGGAAACTTCTATGTGTTGTAAGGTATCGGATGGGCCCCAAATGGTGACACTTACTGAGAAATAACAAGAATGCAGCTAGTATGTAACCATGGACATTTGTAACTCTTGCCTAAGGACCATGTGCAATTAGTGACTTGAGGGAGACCCATGACCCTCATGTGATCTTGGCACATGGTTAAAGCCCAGTCTTAGCACATAAAATTTCCCCAGTATGTGTTAGATAAATAAGTTTGCAGTATAGATATTCTGTTACAAGATCCCACTGCAAATACATACTTCTTTTCAGTCTCCTCTGGCCTACTTATTTCATACAGATTAGCTGCATGAAATCGAGCCATCTCTTCAGGCAATTATGATAAAGTTCTAAAGATAGGCCTCATTTCTTATCTCTCAAAAGATGCTTATGTTTTTTTAATCTCTTAAATTCTTGTTTCCTTAATTCTTCTAATAGATAAAAACAAACCCAAAAGTCAACATGAAACACACAGAAAGAAACTTGCCGTTAAACTCTGCTAAGAGCATAATTCCTGTAAAAAGGTGCACACACGGGCGGGAAGAAAGCCATTAACTGGCATCTAGACATGAACAGCAAAACTCTAGAGCTTAGTAACCTGCCATTTTATTGGGAGGGTTTTTACGATATCTGAGCTCCTGAAAATAATCCTCTGTCCCCCTTTTCTTCCTTCTTAGCGTTTTAAAGCACCGAGGTGAGCAGTACCCAGAGAAGAAGCTAAACGGGAGTAAGTAGAAAGGATCTGACTGTTATTAAACACCTATTGTGTGCCAGGCGTTTTACGACAACTATTTCTTTTACTCCACTAAACGTCTGCCAAGTAGATATTAACACCACTTTGTGGATTGGGTGATATGGTCAGCAAGCGTAAAGATCTCGCACGAATTGGTAAGCAAACGAATGCCTGTGCTTGATCAGCACTCAGGCCGTCCTGGTTTAAAAGTCCGAAGGTTTTTTGCTGAGGCTGCCAGTAGGGCAGAAATAGAAACAGTCTGGACAGTCTTTCTCCTCAGAAGGCTTGGTGACTTGGAAGGCCGAGGTCAATCATTTGACCCACGGAACGCTCTTTCTCTGGCCTCCACCTACTTGGCTGTGGCCTCTGGTTTTGAGCAAGTGAACCCTGGAGCTTAAGCAAGACAAGGGCTGTGTGCTGTCTGAGGCTGCCCCCGCTGACTCAACCCTTGTCTGGGTTAGCGTCCTTATTTAATTCTTCCTCTTCTTAGTTTCAGGTCCCAGCTCCACTGTCTGTCCTTTGCACAAAGAACAGGTGGCCTTCCACGCTTGCAGAGTCCACAACATTTATAGCGAGTCAGCACATGATGCACAGTACACTTTTTTTTTTTATTGCTCCAGAGGTCTGTGGGAACTTGAGTTTTGTACAGAAAGGTAAAAGATCTTTTTGGCAAGGGCAGGGAAAGCGCCGGACATTTCCTTTAGCCTGCCCTCCTTTTTATTTGTGTTCCTTACCAATGTTCCAGATTTAAGTAGCATGTTTATTTTCCATTTTAACTGCACAATAGTTAACATTGTTCTGATGATATAAAATTAATTTTGATGAGGTGATGTCAACAGTACATTAGGACTATTCATTTATGGCTCTCCTTTTGAAAACATCTTAGCAACTTTAACTTATCTGTGTCCTCGGGGAGCCAAGAAGGTGCCAGTGATAAATTCATTTGGTATCTATGAAAACTGTCTGTCTTGTTTTCTTTTCATTAAAAACAAACAAACAAACAAACAAACAAAAAACCTGGGCTCTTACTATGTATTCCCAGCTGTCCTAGAATTCATTATGTAGACCAGGCTGGTCTTGAACTCACAGAAATCCACCTGCCTCCGCTTCCCAAGTGCTAAGATGTAAAGGTGGGCCACTGTGCCACTGTGCTTGGCAAAGTTAATCTTTTCAATCTTGGTTTTTCAGGTGTCACAGAGAAGGGAAATGAAAACCACTGAATGACAGGCACATTACTGGCATCTTTATAACATTCATCCAGATCAATGACCTGCCTTGGGACCTGTCCTTTCAGGTGGATACAGCAGAGAATCAGATCTTTCTATAATATCCATAGCCAGCTGTTACAAAATTGATATTGTATACCACGTGCTTTTATATCTCTCACATTACTTAATAAAATCATGTATTTTCTCATTAATAAATACTTCCACGAAGCATTGTATATTATATACCATTCCTTTCCAAGATGTAACATGACTTATTTAATATTTCCCTGTAGGTGGAAGTTCAAATTGTTTGCAATTTGTCCTTACTATAAAAAAAATTGTTAAATGTTTCTCCATGTATGACTTTTTAGATGTAGTCATTCTGATTATAATTTTCTGTTACTAAAAGGTTATTGAGTAAAATGTCCGAGTATTTTAAGGGGTTTGGGTACAGTTTGGAGACGTGTGATTGTGTTTGCTTTCTACAACCCTCCTGGCTTGCTGTGTTTGGTTGGGACTAGCCTTCCGCCCCAGCCCGTGATTTGCCCTTCATCAGGAGCAGGGAGCACACTGTGTCTATCTCTACTCTGCTCGTCAACACCTGCATCTGCCTCACAAGCAGCACGTCTGGAGCTGTGATGAGAACGTGGCTTACACTGAGTGTGCTGAATCTCCGGACTGACAGTCAGATGATCGCAGATGTGTCAAATTAACCAGGGACAGCTCTTTGTTAAGCTTAACAACGTGCTAGGAAGATGCTTCGTAGATAAGGTTCCTCATACAGTTAATTTTCTCTTTTGTGTGTAGAGTTAATGTTATACTTTTCTCATACAAGGCTGATTAAACAAGACCTATGTGGAAACAGATTTTTTATATAGGTTCTCAATATTCATTAGAAATAGTTTTGAGCTTGTTTGTATATTTAAAATGAAAAACTACATTGACCTTATATTCCATCTACCACTTGGGATGCCTGTACATTTAAATATAACACTGATTCATTTCTTCTAGATTTTTTGTCTCTTTATTTCTTACCCAGGTCAAGATATTCAGATGTTAACTGTACTGATAATATAGAAGCAAGTGTTCCAGATGTTGCATTATTATAATAACAGGACTTGGACATTGCACTAAGAAAATGCGTCATTCCATTTAGTGTATACACAATGTCCTGAACAGTTATTATGAGTAATTAATTTTTCCATGCTGACATAGGAAATTTTATTGGCTCTTAGAAAACTAGTTTCAGCTAGCTTGTAGACTGACCGCAGAGAACAAGGCAAGTGAAAATAAAAAAGTCAAGTCACTAATCCTTAAAGGTCAATTTTTTTTTAAAGACATCTATCTCAGGGTGGTTAAACCATTGCCTGCCTCTCTTCCTGAAGAGGTAGCGTTAACATATATGAGAATTCTATTCACTATTCAGTTTTATCGATCTGTATTTGCTACTGCCTGCTCAGCCATTGTGATCTCTGCTGCTAGTCATCCTTCGTGGAGCTCTGTATGGAGCATCCTAGCGTGGAACTTGCTCACGGTCAGAGCTTCCCACTGTGATCCAGTGGTTGGAGCCCGACTGTCAGCTTGCTCTTGCCTCAGTTCAGAGCTCAGAAGTCTGCAGCAGCGCTTGCTTGCAGGGAGCGAACTGAGTTGACGTTTCCGAATGGTAAGTACTTCCGCTTTCAAGTATTTACCCATGTTACACTTGTGATTTAGTCTCGTTTGGAGGACTCGCGACAGTCCTACAGACCATTTCACTTAGTGGCACTTTGGTCTAGAGAGGCTGTGTCTCTTATTCCCGGTCACACAGCTGTAGCTCAAAGTGGAGATGTGCAAAGTCAAGTCTGTTTTATTTTGTTTTGTTTTTTTTAAACGTTAGACCTACGTCCTTTCCCTCTGAAAGACACGCCTGTCTTTTCGTGCATCTCTTTATTCTGTTGTTAGCCGGGCCCAATGAAGGAAGCCTTGAAGGAAGAAAAGAGTGGTGAAGTTAGCCAGTTCAGCGCTTCTGGAAATATCCTTGCTGAACATTATCAACCTTTGTCAGGACAACCGACTCCCGACTCTCCAACCACCTCTGTAAACGTAAAGCCTAAAGACATGCAAATTCTCTTCTCATGCCACACGATTCTTTTTAGCTACTCCTGAGATATGATGAATAGAAAAATTGAGAGGAAATGCACAGATTAAAAATAGCACACACATAATCGTCCCTCGTGTGCTCCTTACCAGCACACATGGAGAGTACATTGTCCACTGTGGCCCAGATAATGAGTAGCAAGGACACTGGAGGAAGAGGGTCTGCTTTTAAATTCAGACACCCTAAAACTCAGCTGGATGGAGAGAGCCATGGTGGGGACTATGATGTGGCCCAAGGGGCTGAACAATGGAAGAACATGGGAACAGACAGATGAGCTGCTTTCTGAAGCTCCTGATGTGTCTGGAATTTCTGAGCCCAGTGCTCACTTCTGTATGCTTTTAAATTGTTTGCCGAAGGTACCAACGATGATCCGTAAGTTAAATATTTCATGTTAGCTCCAAAGTCTTTGTGACCACTTGTTTTCAGCAAAGGACATTTTAGACATATAGTGTTTCCTTAAGAAGGTAGATGGGCTGTGGCATCTACCTTTCCAATTTCCCAAAGATGATAATGCTCATTTGTATGTAGTCCCCCTTTGAGGTCATTACTATTATAGTACCTGATTTTCAAATGAGGAAACTGAGGCCCAGCTTGTTCACTACCAGTGAAATAATACGGTCAGGACTCAGATGCTCGTGGTTTGCTGCTAACATCCAGATACTTATATGCCAACTGTCCCAACACGGAGAGCGCTAAGCAAGTGATTAGGCAGTTAATTGTTCACTGAATAAGAGGCTGTGTTCAAGGTCATAGAAATAGGAAGAGCTATGACTGAGGCTTTATAAGATGGCCAGTCTTCAGCAATGTTCTAGTGACATCATAAAACTAAAGATGTAAACAAGGATATTGCTTAAGGGCAGGTCTGTGGCTCTATGAAGTTCTTCACAACATTGGAGACTTGAGGGCTCTTGCGGGCACCATCTCCTCTAGAGCTGGGCAGAGAATGAGAAAGTTTCCTCTTGGAAAATTCCTTCAGGCTTCATGAAGGGTTTCCATTGTCAGAGGGGATGGCTTGTTCATCATTCTCTCCTGAGTCCGTGCTGAGGGCTTTGAAGTGACCTTGACTTTGACTCTTGGCACATGCAGGGCAAGGCGGCAAATGCTCCTTACTGTAGCAGCATGGATCTTTCCCACACATCAAAGCTGCCACTTTAGGCACACCCACACAGAGCTCCAGTGCTTTCCCCTTGTAACAACATGTAGAGAGTCAAAGTTCGGTGGCCTTAGTCGGTCCTCCTCTGCATGGAGTTTTGAGTCTCCCAAGGCGAAATGGTTTCTTTTTACACTAATCAGTAAGGCTGTAATTGGACCATGTCCATGTACCAGGCACTTCACCTTATTTATGGAATTCATTTTCTCCTTCTGTGCTCCTTTCTACTGCCCAGGTCAGGGACAATGAGAAGCAAGTTAAGTTGTAGAATATTGCATGTCAGTGATTCACTGCAGGTATATGTTATCCAGCAGTGGCTTCTTCACCCTAGTCACTGCCTTTTCTGATGTAAGATGCCTTTAAAGGGCTGACATTCCTTAATACTAAAATGTTGGAATCTTGAACCATCGGCCTGAATCTTTGGGATACTTCCTAGTGAGAGCTATTCCACTGTGTAAACAAAATTAGTCAGTATCCTCCCTCAATGAGTTGTGTTTGCTAGGAAAGTTCATAGTGAGGGGTGAAGCATGAATGTCAGCAAAGGCTTCCTCTCTAAAGAACTGGAATGGAGGTTGACCAGAAGAGCCTAGAAGGTGGGAGGGATGTTCAAAATGAATGCAAGATGATGTCTGTAGCTTGAGTTTTCCAGCCTGGCCCACAGTCAGGACAAATCTCTGTCACCCGCCAGTCCCACAGCCACTCAGACCCAACCAAGTAAACACAGAGACTTATATTGCTTACAAACTGTATGGACATGGCAGGCTTCTTGCTAACTGTTATTATAGCTTAAATTAATCCATTTCCATAAATCTATACCTCGCCACGTGTCTGGTGGCTTACCGGTGTCTTCACATGCTGCTGGTCATGGCGGCGGCTGGCAGTGTCTCTCTTAGCCTTCCACTTCCCAGAATTCTTCTTCTCCTTGTCCAACCTATACTTCCTCCTGCCTGGCCACTGGCCAATCAGTGCAACAGATTTGACATACAGACCATCCCATAGCAGATACAACAGATGTCTACAAATTACAGATCTTTGGACTTAGGATGAGGAACCCTTGATTTTCACCATGTGGAAAAATTATCTTGGTTCCTTCCATTATCCTGAAATGCCAGTCAGAGAAAACTACACTCTGGTCTACCTGGCCATTCTGGTCTTTAGCGGCTTCCAAAAGTTAAAATACTGTGGGACTTTAGCTCGTTGGTCCCCAAAGAAGGACTGAGGAGCAGACAGCCTTTCTCTCCAGTCTGACTTCAGTGTTCCTTCTGAATTGACTTACCGAGAACTTCAGCATTTAGGGCTGAAAAATCCCGAAGGCGGCAAGCAGCTCCAGCCAGTTTGACATGGCAGCGGGACCATTGCCAGAGAGGGAACGCTAATATGGGAGCCACAGCCTAGGCTGCCAGGTTGGCACAAAGGCACAGGTTACCTCACCTGCCCTTCTGGTTAATCTTGTTATGTTAAGAGATGTGATTTGCCCACTGTAGAGAACGCATGTTCTTGGCACCCTGCACAGTGCCTTCAGGCTTGACAAAAACAGGTCAAGAACCCAATGTTGCCAGAGCTCCTTGACCAGTGAGTGGCCCAAGATAAACTAGTGAGCACTCCCAGGGCTTGTAAAAAGCCTACTCTGGGAAAGCAGCTTTGAACTGAAGAAAGAAACTTCACAGGGTTATCTTTGGCCTTTAAAATGTATTTTACTATCCTTGGGGCATCATGGCCTTCCTTTCCTTTTCCAAGGAGAGCAGGGATTCTCACATGTGTGTGGTGCCTGGATGTGGTGTCCTAGCTAGAGCATTCATGTCCATCTGAAGACACTTCCCTCCAATGAGAGTCAGCTGCTAAGAACATCTATGAAGCATCTAGTTTAAGTGGTGATGTCAAGAACAGGCTAGAGAACTAGACTTGTGGAATTCATTGATCATATGGATAGTGCAACCCCCAGCAACTCAGGTGTATTTCTTAGTATCTCTGCTGTTGGGGGGTTAAGCTTTATCTTTAAAGAATGACTAGCCTCACCTGGCAATTTTTCATGCCCTGGCAGCATGCTGGGCTGCCGTACCTGTTTGAGAAGATGGTCCACCAAGTGTAGGAAAAATCCAGTATTATTGTTCTTGGCCTCACTTATAACCCACAATATGCTTAGGAGAATGCTTACTGACAGTCAACCTTTATTTTCTGATTTAGAGAGGAAAACGAATAAAACAAACTTGAAATATTATTGTGTTGAAAATTTGGGTCATTTGTAAAAGGGGATTTGGCTTGAAACATACACACAGAAATGTATAGACACACAGACACACACAGACACAGACACAGACACACACACACAGACACACAGACACACACACACACACACACACACACAGTGGGGAGAGGGGGAGAGCTGATTGAAACAGTTCTTCCTTGCTAATTAATCAAGGTCTTTACTCCTTGGGAGGTGGGTTGGGACCCCAGCTCCCCAGCATCTTTGGAGAGTGAACCTTTGGGCAGTATGCTCAAGCCCCCTTACCTTCCCCCCAAAGCCACTTCACAGAGTTGAAGCGAAAACAAAATGAGATCATATTTGCAGAGTGGCTAGCCAAACCTGGCACATAGTAGGTCAACACAGAACATAAAGATTCCTGTCGACTCACTTGAGCAGAAGTTGGTAGTCATTTCTTTCTTATCCCAAGAGGAGCATCTCAGAATCAATTTCTGGATTTCCTCCCAGAAGATGCTCTTAAAACCATGAAATAATAGGATACGGTTTATAATGCTTGAAGTTCTCAAAGAATTCAAGAAAACAAAGCAAAACAAGAACTTCCAAAGAGGTGAGGTTGGAAACAGCTCAGTGGTGGGACACTTGCCTAGAAAAGACCTTCCAGTTGTTTCTGTTTTGGATATTTCAGAAAACCTGGCATAAGAACACCCCTTTTGCTTAGGTTTCTCACCATGCACCCTAACACCCAAAGTTATACAATCAAAGTCCAAGACCTTGTTTCCCAAATATCCTTGCAAAGGGAATGTTCATGAAGTCAGTGTGGATGGGAAGTTATAATGGTCGCTTTGGGCTATTCCCAAGTCACAGGGTTCTCCTGCCATGGAGTATCAGCCATTTAAACCAGAGTACAAATGATTGATGTTCACATACATTGGATTTATGGGAAATATAATTATATAATGCATAAATATAAATATGCATTATCACTGAATTATTGACACTACTAGTTTGATTACAAATGTTGATTTTTCAGGTAGTCTTAATAAAAGTAACTCCTCGCCTATCTAGGACTTCTGAGCATGCCCCTGAGCTGCATGGCTTGCCCAAATTCTATCCAGCTAGTCTTCCCCTAGACCATATGCTAACTGAAGATGATGGACGCAACTCTCAGATGTCTCTGATATTAGATGTACAAGTTTGTGCAACGACACTTAACCTTAGCTTCAGTTTCTTAATGTATAAAATGGTGATAGTAATGTCACGCAATCCTTGCTGTAGGTGTTGTGGATTAAATGAGAGTGGAGAGCTTAGTACGGCATTGTACATATACTCAGAGTCCTATAATTACTATGATGAATGCTCTACCATGACTGTTGACTCAGAGGAGATTCAAACTGGTTTTTAAAAATGGACTTATTGTGGTTAAGACACAGCCCTCTGTATTCGCCTCCCTACCTGCCTGATGTCTTAACCCACAGGCCCGAATGGGGCCACAGAAGAAAACCACCCCGGCTGGCCTCACTCTAAGTCCCTGACACCCTCCCCCTCTTTGAGGTGAACAGTTCACACTTCTTCTCTAGCCTCAGACATCTCCAGTCCTCACTCTGCTATTACTCTCACGGCTAGTTCAATGAACTGGAGAAAGTGGGGTGGGCTCGGGAGGGGTGGGTCAAGGCCACATTTCCTTTCTGTACTAAGAACAGCTGCTGTACCCCTGGAAAAAGTCACCTTTCCACTCAAGCATTAGATCACTGTACACGAACTAAACCTCAGGCTTTATTTGGATATGGCCAGATTTTGCTGCAACGTCCCTTTTCAGTTCCAGACCCGTGGGCACACTACCACATTGCATAGTTTCATCATGATGCTTCCTTCGTCGTCTACGATCAGACAGTTCCTCAGCCCTTCCTTGCTTTTCATGACTGACAATTTTGAAGAATATTATTTCATAGCACAGTCCCCAATTTATATTTTTGTCTTTTCTCGCTTACTAGGCTTGAATTGGATTTTGGAAAGCATCGCACAGAAGTTTGTTCGCCGTCACTGTGGGGGATTCCTGCCAGCCACATGACATCGTGAAGGTGTTAACCTGTCACCTGACTCAGCTGACATTTGCTCCAGTGTCTTTACATATTTGACTCACTTATCCTGAGCTTTTTTTTGTTTTAATGTATTTTGGGCTCTGCCTTTTGCAGTCTTTTTAGAAAATAAGTTACAAAATTCGCATCATTTTTTTCTACTTTCTTCTCTGATACCAGAACAGTGTGAAATATAGTAGACATTCAATAAATATTTGTTCAGTGAAGGAGATTTTTAGTACCAACAATTCATGATATTCAATAAAATTTCAAATGGTTTGCATTAGTTTAGGATTCAGGAGATAGAGCTGTTTGATAATTGCTCCAACATTTCGGTAAAATTGTGTTAAACCAAAACCCAAGCCAAAGAATATCACTCTGAGCTCCCAAACACCAGTGAGAATATTGTTAATGGAAATGCAGAGCTTACATAGAAGTATTCTCAAACTATTTGAGTTGACAAAATAGTATATCTACATGTGTATGACATGACATTTTTAAATGCATACGCATAATTGAGTGCTAAACCAAGATGCCATGTGGACCAGTTCACATTGTTAATGGTGAGAACACTTAAAATCCCTCAACAATTTTCAAGTGTATAATATTGCTATTAAAGTCGGTGTGATATAACGTGAACTTAGCTGATGCATTCCTCCTGTCTAGCTGAATTTTTATGACGTCTGAGGCATCTCTCCTTTGTCCTCTGCCTCTGTTACTCTCAATTTTGAGGTCCAAGCAGTATTTTAAGGAAAACAGAGTGCTGGATGATTCCATTTGTACCCTACATATGTTGTAAACCAAATATGTGCCTACGACTTGATCTGGATTCCTGCAACTTCATTTCTTAACCCTCCCACTTTGTGGCTGTGCTCTTGGTACAGACACGCAATTGTCTGTCCTTAGTGCAATGGTTCTCAACCCGTGGGTCGCGACCCCATTGGAGGGTCACATATCAGATATTTACATTAGGATTTATAAAGACAGCAAATTACAGTTATGAAGTAGCAATGAGAATAATGTTATGGTTGGGGGTCCCCACAACACGAGGAGCTGTACTAAAGGGTCACAGAATTTGGAAGGTTGAGAACCATTGCCTTAGGATGTTGGACTTTGTCCTTCTAGCTACCATTCCTAAACTTGTTTTCTTTGCTTGGAACACTCTAACCTTTTTCTTGAATACCACGCCTCTTTTCCCATTTCTTCCCAGGGCTAGCACCTACTCGTATGAAGAGCACCTCCTCCAGGAAGCCCTCCTTTAAATGCCTGGACAGGGTCAGTTGCCCCTGAACATGTCAGTAGGGCCCACACTTGCTCTTCTCAAAGCTGTTGTCAGCTGCACTATGACTGTGGACTTACTTGCCTGTAACCACCATTAGGTGGGAAGCGTGGTCATCCTTTTATCCTTTGTTGAACAAGTGACTGGCTTAACCTGAAGATCAAGAATGTCATATATTGCACCAAAAACCAGATGTAGAATGATTTATTACCATGACATCAACATCACATAAGCAATAACTAATTGTGTGCATTGTTTAGATTAAAAGCAATAGTCTCACTGTTCTACCCGATGACAGCTTTTGTGTTATATGCAATTTTATGCAACGTTTTATTACATAATGATAAAAGAGATTAGGGATTAAGACATGTATATGGTAAGATTGCCCTAACCACACACCTTCATGTATAGTCATTTGATCTAATCTCTGGTGTTGGGAAGCTGTTTTTCCAGGCCCCTTTTTAATCACCACACTTAACAACTTCAGGACAGAGCTGTCCAAGTACCTGATCAATATGTATCATTATAAGCAAACCAACAATGTGGATCAAAAAATAGTAACTTTTTCTTTCAAGAAAAATTTTTTAACCTTGGTGACTTACATGTTAAATTCTTTGCCTAACAGTACCTGTGCTGATTTATGACTTTCAAAAAGCTACCATGCGGCCGGGCGTTGGTGGCGCACGCCTTTAATCCCAGCACTCGGGAGGCAGAGCCAGGCGGATCTCTGTGAGTTCGAGGCCAGCCTGGGCTACCAAGTGAGCTCCAGGAAAGGCGCAAAGCTACACAGAGAAACCCTGTCTCGAAAAACCAAAAAAAAAAAAAAAAAAAAAAAAAAAAAAAAAAAAAAAAAAAGCTACCATGCAGTTAGAGGCTAAATATTTGTGTTCCCTTCCAAAATGTCTACATTTGAGCCTTACCATCACTGTGATGATGTGCGAAGATGGAACCTTTGGGAGGTACTCAGACTGAGATTAGGTCATAGGATGTTGCTTTCATGGTTGGATCAGTTGGCTTAGAGAGAAAAAGGGTTTTCTCTCTCCACATAGCCATCAAAGAAAGACTATTTGTGCATACAATTTGAAGAAGTTGTTGACAAGTCAGAAAAGAATCAGTCATCAGAACCTGGCCGTGCCAGCACCCTGGTCTTGGATTTCCAGCCCCAGAACTTTGAGAAATGAGCATCTTCTGCTTAAGTATCATTGTTTTGTCATAACAGTGTGCTGGCTAGTTCTCATCAACTAGAGTCACCTGGGAAGATGGAATCTCAGTTGAAAAACTGTCTCTATCTGACTGGCCTGTGAGCATGTCTGTAGAGCATTTATTGATTGGTGATTATAAGGCCCAGTCCACTGTGGGCCCTGGAGCCTTGGACAGATGGTTCTGGTTTGAAAAAAAAAAAAAAAAGGCATGCTGAGAAAGCCATGGAGAGCAAGCCAGTAAGCAGCATTCCTCTGTGGTTTTTCTGCTCCTGCCTTAAGGTCCTTCCACAGCTTCACTCTGTGATGGACTGTGATGTGCATGTGTAAGCCAAGTAAACCTTCTCTTCCTCAGGTTGCTTTTGGTCTTGGTATATTACCATAGCAACGGAAAAGCAAACTATACAACAAGCAGCCTGAGCCATCAAGGTCTAGTGCATCTGTTCTTCAGAGTGTTAAACATGTCCAAGGGGTCTTTCAAATTTTCCAGAAAAATGCAGACATTAGAATGATGTAGACATGGAAGACACCCACAGTATCTTGGAAAGATTTCATTCACTTGACTGTTGTATCATTTATCATGTTTGCCCTCATTTTTAATTCCCTTGTGTAACAACAGGTGTAGTGGGTAGCCATTCCAGCTTGGATCTGGAAGTTCTAACCCCCATTGAGACTCTGGCAACTGTCATGCCTATGAGGCGGGGCCAAGGGAGGTGTCTGGAGACCCAAGACCTTGATGGGCAAGCACTCTCTCTGTTCCTGGACCCTAGACGGTGGAGGTTGACTGAGCAGAGCTCCAGAGAACACCGCTGGACTGCGATACACCTTCCCCAGACCCCCGCAATCTACCTGTTCCTTCATTTGTAAGTCACCCACTAAATAAATCTTCCTTTTAACTATGTGGAGTGGCCTTAATAATTTCACCAATAAACAGGTCAATAGGTACAGTGCTGAAATGTTTGAGAGGTTTTCACAAGGCTCATTTAAGAGTATGTGCTAGACCTGGTGACTCAAGGTTGTGATCCGATCCCTCAACAGTAGATGTAGGCCCATGAATTGAGGGTAGCCTAGACTATATAGTGAGACACTGTCTAACCTCTCTCTCTTTCCCTCTCTGCACACACACACACACACACACACACACACACACACACACACACACATTTATACAGGTATAGAAAATTATATAATACATGCAAACTCTTAAAAACCCATTTTAACATGAATTAATAGAGTTCTGCCATTTTTTATGTCAATACTATAAAAGTTACCTAGACAAATAAGAAATGGTAAAAGAAATGTAATAAGGTCCATTTCTTGCATACTTTTCATACTTCAATTCTACCACCACCTAGAAAACATATGCTTTACTATATCTTTCAAGCAATCTTGAACATTCAAGATTAGATAGTATTCTGAACATTTTGAAGCCCACAGGTAGTCCAAAGGAGCTCAGGAGAGGTTTAGTGTATACACTAAATTTGGTCCAAGTTTTAAAAGTGAAAATGAAATGCAGTTCTAAGCCAACTATTGATCTCCGTTTTTAAAAATGAAAGCCAGAGGCAGACATCTTCAGCTACTCCTCCTCAAATTGCCATTTTTAACCCAGGAAGACACAAGCATCGGGGTGCTTGTTTAAGTCAGTATATGAAATCATTCGCTCTCAGATATTACTTACTTGATACCAGGGGCCTCAAAACATAGGGAGTGTACTCGTAATTAGCTGGAATATTACTGTAGCTGTACCCAGCAGGAGAAGCTGGGTGAAGTATGCTTTTTCCAAGTTCGTTGACCTTAGACAGCAAACATTCATCTCCCGTGTTCATGCCTTGTGCTAGTTGGGAGCAAGCTCTGCACACTCCCTCAAGGCCCCAGAGTCAAAAGGAAGGGAAAGAAAACTTGGTAAAGGATGTGCTAGCTTTTAACACTGCCAGGCATAAGTTGCACGTGTTCTGTCTCTTCACATTTATTTTATTGTCAAGAGCAAGAAAAACGACCACACTTTAGTTTAAAAAGTAAAGGGGGTGGAAATGGAATTCTATGATGTGTCCAGAGGAACAACAGGAATATATTTGCAAACAGTTCTGATGACTAACTCCAAATTTGGCTGCCGTGTGCTCCTGAGAACCCCGCAGCCCACAGTTGTCCATGTTTCTGATATGTATATATCTATGTGCCTGTGTGTCTGTGTTGATATGCAAACATATGGCATTACAGCAATCACAGAAAACGCAAATTGTATTCATTAGAACACAGTTATCTCGTTTAGAAATTTGAATCCATAGCTGTAAAAGATAGTGTGTTGGTTATAAACTTTTATAATGAAGCCTATTTCTATCAAATATTAGGAGATAAATCACAGACTCTGGAGCCTTGCTGCAGAGCAGGGGGAACACAGTGGGTAGCAGGTTGAAGTGGGGCCCTGGAGAGCCTTAGCATTGGCTAGGCAAAGACTGCAATAATGAGAAGATGTGAGATCTCCAGGACAACCAGAAAATCCTGATCCAAGGAAGCAGAAACTCTGCAGATGTAAGACAGAGTTAACGACATCAGCTATGGCAGAGTAGTCCAGGGAGCTGGGTGGTAAGAGGTCTTTGAAGCAGGCACTGGGTGCTGGTGGTGATGGCGATGGTCTTTAGCTGTACATCCACTAAAAACCACAGTGTGCCTCAAGTTCAAAGTCATAATTCTACATGTCAGCCTCTCCCAAGGTTCTCACCCACCCTGCTTTTTCTATTTTAATTTTGGGCACCCGGCCAGCAGAGCTAGAAAGCTGAGAATAATTGCATGCGCCTAGAACACCCACATCCTCTCAACTTCATGCAGATTTCTGTTCCTACATATCTCTAGGATCCTGCTTTGCCATCCATCTGTACCTCACAGCCATTCAGGGCCGTGTCAGCATTTGCCAGGCTATCTATGAGCTCCAAGCTGGTTACCTGGCCTCGGGTCTTCTTCTATTGAATCCATATATGTCAAATACCTATGGCTGCATAATAAGTAATCTTGAAATGTTGCAAATTAAAGCAATAGTAAGTGCTTACAACTACTTCCTTTTCCTTTGGGCCATGAATGGGCAGGGGACATTTGATTATATGTTGATATCATAGTCTTGTAATATTGCTTGTGTCAAAGGGATTTGCCTGGGTTCCACTTTCAAGGTGATTCTGTCGTTTGGCTCGTATACTGGTGTGTACTGAAACACAAAGGTCCCCATTCTTCCCTGATGGCCTTTTCCACAAAGTAGCTTACATGAAGCCAGCCACGATGGCGCACACCTTTAATCTCAGTAGGTAGGAGTCAGTCAGGTGAATCTCTGAGTTTGAAGTCATCCTGGTCTACATATTGAGTTCCAGGCCAGCCAGAGCTACACAGTAAGATTCCCGTCTCCATATCTCTGCCCCCAAACAATATTAAAATAAACAAAAAATGTTCTCAATACAGAATGGGTGTATGTGATCTCATGGTCCAGTAGCTTAATTCCTACCAGGACGGTATTCTAAGTTGCCAAGGCAGAGGCTGCAATTTCTTTTATATCCTAATTTTGAGAGTCACCGGTTAGTACCTAGAGAGTACTGTGTTGATTATGCAGTCTGCTGAAGAGAGAGCACTATGTAAGGCATGAACAGTGGAAGATCATCACCCATCCGTTCTCGTATCAGCTTGATCCCGTATACACTGACCTAACTATTTAAAGGGATACAGCGACTGTATGGTTTGGATAGAAAGATGGAGAATGTGAAGGTATGGCAGTATTACAGGGAACGATGGGAGAAGAAGCGGTAGATCACCCCGTATAGCAGGAAGACCTTTTAAATGACACCAGGGGTCAGCTAAAGAGCTCTAAACATTCTAGACGTGGAATCAGAGGCAGAGTTTGGGTGTGACGCAATGCCGAAATTTTATTTACATTTTTCAGACTAGGTGTCACTCGGTAGCCCAGGCTAGCACGCTCCCGCCTTAGCTGGGTGTTGGGATTACAGGCATGCACCACCATGTTCGGCTCAGTTTTAGAACTTTGACAGTAATACATAATGTAAGAGGAGTGGCTGCCTGGGAGCTGGCTGGCTGGGCACAAGTTCAAGTCACGAAGATCTCATAGGCCAGTCTGGGTAGAAATTAAGTGACTTTGGGGAAGAAACTGATTGTCAGGAGAAAATGGAGAAACGGGGAACCTACCCTTAACATAAATTTTTTTCTGCTCAAGAACTTTTGGGGGATATATTCAAGCCATAGCTGGGTCCCGAGCTTCAAATGGTAAGAGAAAGAAACTGCTTCTTGTGGTGGTATTGTGTTCCCCAAAATATTATGTACTCCAATAAATTTATCTGGGGTCAGAGAACAGACAGCCACTAGATACAAAGGCTAGAAAATGGTGGCACTTACACCTTTAATCCTAGCATTCCAGAGATAGAAATCCCTCTGGATCTCTGTGAGTTCAAGGCCACATTGGAAATAGCCAAGCATGGTGACACATGCCTTTAATCCCAGAAAGCCAGCCTTTAATCCCAGGGAGTGGTGGTAGAAAGCAAAAAGATATATAAGGTGTGAGGACCAGAAACTAGAAGATTTTGACTGGTTAAGCTTCAGGCTTTCGAGCAGCAGTTCAGCTGAGACCCATTCCAGATGAGGACTCAGAGGCCTCCAGTCTGAGGAGACAAGACCAGCTGAGGATCCGGCGAGGTGAGATAGCTGTAGCTTGTTCTGTCTCTGATCTACCAGCATGGACCCCAATAACTCGCCTCAGGTTTGATTTTATTAATAAGAACTTTTAAGATTCCCTCTACAGCTTCTGATCTCAGAAGGTCCTAGAAGGTTAGGGAGCTGAAGAGATTTTTAATTAATGGTTAAGGAGTATGGGTTCAAATATGAATATGGCCTGTCTTTTAGGTAATGACAGTATACTAATAATATTTGTTTCTTAGTCTTGATAAATGAGAGTTTATAAAATTTGACAATTACAGGCAGCTGGCTGAAGAGTGCATTGGGCCATCTGTCTCTTCTCTGAAAATTTCTGAACTATCATTTCACAATGAAGAGTTAGGGCCTGGGAATAGATGCAGCTTAGCTTGTATATTCAAGGCCTTGGGTTCAACCCTCAGTACTACCAAAACCAATTAATCAATAGCTATTAAAAGAGAAAATACAAAACGCAATGTCAGGGGCTCTGAGTATACAGGATGAGGCTAAATGGGAGTGATTTTCCTAAATGATCTGCAGCCAGAGAAACGCCATTTGAATTTCTTTGGAAGGCGGGCACAGGAAGCTGACCCAGTGACCTTCACAGAACATGGCAGCCAATCTCCCTGAGAATGACATCTTCCTGCCTCTATGGGTGACCGCCCAGTCGAATCTCCAGCTCCTGGGACCATTGGTACTGGGTGCAAAAGCTGCTCATTGGCTAGATGAATAAAAGCTGCTCATTGGCTAGATGGATAAAAGCTGCTCATTGGCTAGATGGATAAAAGTTACTGTGGGAACTGGAGTGCAGTCTGCTTGCTATTTATCTATTTGTTCATGTTGTCCAGGAACTCAAGTCCATCCATCACAGCCTTTACTCACTCCAGAAAGATAAACAAATGACTATGGTGCCATTCATCAATATTTAGAGAAAGAATTGAGAAGAATTCATACAGGGAATTAAATTTTGCTGAGGAAGTAAAAGATATGTCTTCATTTTTATAAGGCTCCAGTATTCTTCATAAAGCTCTCTAATAAACTCTTATTTCCCATTTAAAGGAGAAACCATACAACTCTGTTTAGAAATCTCTTCCCCAAACAATCTCCTTACTCTTTAATGAGAAATGAAGGTAACCCTAAGGACCATTCATGGAATTCTTGAATGGCCTGGCATTACAGTCAACAATTGAGGACATTATTTTATTCACTTCCCCCCAGCAGCCTCTACAGCTATTAACTGTTTTACAAGTCAAGAAAATGAGACGCAGAAAAGTTATGTATCTTGTGGTCATGGCCAAAATGTTGAAGAGCCCAGGTCTGATTTCCAAGCTTTCACTCTGAGAACGGCTTTCTACCAAAGTACAATTTGTATACAATGTGATTCACTGTCTTCGTGCATAGCTCTGTGAGTTTTAGATAGTGCTTACAGTAGGGTATTCACCACCACAGTCCAGATGTGAGGTCGTTCTGAGGCTCAAAAAAGTGTTCTTTCATGGTCCTTTGTGCTCAGCCCCTGACACCACTGCTCAGCTTTCTTGGCCCAAATATGACATAAAAATCACAAAGTATGTGTGTGGAGTCTGTCTCATTTCAGTCCTAGAGGGCATCGGGGAGCTTCATCCACAGCATAGCGTGCATCAATGATTCTTTCTTTCCCATCCTCAGCCACAGTCTGTTGTGCCGTGTGTCACAGAGGATGGTGACAGTCACTAAATAAAAAAATGTGTGGGTCATTTCTAGCTTCAAGCAGAGCTGCTGCTGCTGCTGCTCCTGCTGGTGTGTGTGTGTGTGTGTGTGTGTGTGTGTGTGTGTGTGTGTGTGTGTGTGTGTGTGTGTGCTTGCATGCAAGCATTGCTTTTATTACTCCCAGGTCAGATTAGGAGTCTGGTTTATATGGAAGGGAGACATTTGACTTTATAAGAAGTCCTGAACTTGAGAATGCTTTAGTGACTTGAGCCATTTTCCTATAACTGTTCTGGGAGAGGCTAATCGGGGGAGTTAAAGGCAGAAAGATGGAAGGCTGAACTCCGTACATCTGGCTACAAATCCTATATCTTGTTATATAGGCTTATATGGCTATATATAGGTTATATGGCTAAAAATCCTATATCTTTTCTGGACTTTCAGCTAAAGGCTAATTGTAGCAGAATCAACAGGGCATAGGAAAGGTCGTTTTGGCAGGACAGGTCTCTTCATGGGACACTCGACAAGATATGTATTAACAGCTGTCCTCTCTCCATCCATGTTCCCTTCCTGTCATTGCAGAAAGTTAGGAAGAAATAGCAAATTGGGGATGATCAGCAAATAATCCAAAGTAAACCAGAAAGAAGGCAACCGTGATGATCTACTTAAAGAGTAGGACAAAGATCTGTGTGAGCTACGAATATAAAATCATTCTTTTTAAAAACCTAGGAAAATAAAATAACCAACAAGAAAGAAAATCATCCATTTAAGAATTCAGCAAGCACACACTGCCGCTTTAAGTATAAAAGCCTGCATGCTGTTTTCAAGAACTATAGGAGGTTAAGGAGAAACACTAGATTGCTTTTACTGCATTAGAGCCATGGATGAGGCTGAATGCTTACTGTACCTCCATTACTTCAAAGTAATCAATGCCTTGCTGGCTGCACCTCCTCCAGGACTTGAGGCACACTGCAGGTACTCCTTCCTCAGACCGCAACCGGCTAGAACAGAAGGGATCCTGTTGTCTTCTGGTAGACTCTTTACTCTGAGGATTTCTCCTGATCGAGATAGCATGAGGTCTCCACCTAGCGCTTGTCCACCTGGGCTGAGCACCCACCCCACCCCATGAGGATCCTTTGTACTTTCAAATGCGCCCGGGAATGTAGATACACAATGCCAGCCAGAATACCCTGCCGCCCTCCACAGTCTCAACTGAAGACTATGGAACCCTGTAGACTTCCAATTCAGATAAGTAGAATTATCTGGTTCTTGGTGATGAGATGCAGAGTCAGCTCAAGTCAAGACAGCTAACACTGTGAATCTCCAAGGAAACAAGGAGCAGGGATCACAGTGATACTGAGCACAGTGGAGACTGGAGCTGGAGCTCTGTTGGGTTACAGCCAACTCCAGACACCCACTGAGTCTGTGAATCTAGAATCTTGTTCATTTCCCGTGCCTATTCCGATTACCTTGCTAGTCGATTACTTTCTCATTGATTAACATCATCCTCTGGTCATTTTATTTATAGTACCACTCCACAAGTCAGAAGTTGCTAGCCAGCTATCTTAGTTAGGGTTTCTATTTCTATGATGAAATGCCATGTCCAAAAAGCAAGTTGGGGAGGAAAGGATTTGTTTGGCTTAAAATTCCACATTCTCATCCATCACTGAAGGGACTCAGGACAGGAACTCAAACAGGGCAGGAACCTGGCGGCAGGGGCTGATGCAGAGGCCGTGGAGGGGTGCTGCTTACTGGCTTGCTCAATATGACTTGCTCAGCCCTCTTTCTTATAGAACCCAGGACCACCATCCTAGGAATGGTACCACCCACAGTGTCCTGGGCCCTCCCCCATCAATAACTAATTAAGAAAATGCCCTACAACTAGAGATTGTGCAGGCATTTTCTTTATTGAAGTTCCCTCCTCTCGGATGTCTTTAGCTTGTGACAAGCTGACAAACTAGGGAGGTAGAGACAGAATGATTCTGGAAGCTTGTGGGCCAGGCAGTCCACCTGAGTAAGTATGATCAGAGTTAAGCTAAGAGTTAGTTAAGAGGCCCTCTCTGCCTCCCCCCAAAAAAAGGTGGATGGAAAGATGTCTTAGGACTTAAGACTCAGGCTCCCATCATCCACTCAGCCATTTCTTTTTTTAAGGTCACTTTCTTTGCAGATGTCAGTTAAAGCTCTATCACTCTTTAAACAAATTAAAAGTAAAGTAGAGAGCAGCAAAGGAAGAGGAAGGCACTCTCCACACACAGGCAAGCACACATGTGTGTACATACACATGTGAGAACATGCACATACATCATACGCACATAAAGGGTGCCAATAGCCAGTCAATACAAGCATATTAGTTCACTGTGCCTCAGTTTTTCCTTGTAAATAAATACACTGCCCCATGAATCACAGAGACAGTTAGCCTCTTCATGGTGAACATCATAGACTCACTGGATTGCCCGGACTATGCTGTTTAAGGGCTGAGAAGCCTCGGCTTTTTCACTTATGAAATAATGCACTAAAAATATTACTGGCGCTCACTACCCACTGATTATCTGTGAATTGCTTAGAATAGCTCCATTTAAACTCCCCCTGTTGCTATCCTTTCAGTGTTGGCCTGAAATTTAAATGAGATGAGGTTAGTAAAAAGCCCTCTGTTGCTGAAAAGCAAGTAGAAATACACGAGCTGCACCCACCAACTACTTGTCCCCCGACTGGCAGCCTCCATTGGTTTTCAAAGGAGCCCACAATGGAGTACCTACTGTGTGCTCCCACTGTGCACACCTGAAATCGAAGTGAAAGGAATGGAGACTCACTAGTGTTCTACCCTAGACAAGGACGGCTGATGTTTATGGAGTGAAATGATGTGACAGCTTTGTTCTAATACAAGACTGCTCCATCTTTAAGACCTGGGTTTCAGGTTGAAAGATTACAGCTCTATGTTCAAGGACATAATCTGCCTCGCACCAGTAATAGAGTGTGTCCCCTCTGGCATGGTAATTTAAATTTAAACCTAGGACCACAGCATAGTTTAGAGAGCTGGTCTAGTAGGCTCCCTGGGAGACCCTCTTGGGATGGACTTGTTCTTCATGTGACAACTAAAACAACCTGGTAAACGGGCAGTGTTCCCAGCATTATGACCTTGAAATGTCTGCTCTCCTGGTTCCCCTCTCCATGGGGGTCTGTTCCCTCACTGCCTGAAACCTGACTTCTTAGACATTGTGCTACCAGTCAACTGCATGTGTAAGTGTGCCCTTGCTCTCTGTCTAAAGGACCTTCGGAGAAAATCCACCAGGATGAAATCTTGTCCCAACCTCCCAGGCACGGTGTACTTCCTGGGGCAAGGTTGCTCCCCTCCAGCAATGTCATTGTCCCCTTTCAGGATGTCCTGAGACTCCTGTGGCTTTGTGCCAGAGGGTTCTTCATCTAGTCACACAAGTTTTAGCCTTGACTTGTGACCTCCTAAGCCTTGCCCTCCTTACCAGTCTCCTGCCCTCCACCTGTACATCCCCAAAAGGGATTCAGAGTTGAGCCTGTATTAGGAGTACTAAGTTTCCCTGTACCATAGGTGGCGGCTGCCCAGCATGGCAGAAAGGGCAGTGTGAGGATCCACCCACCTTCGAGAATCTCATCCTAGGTTTGTGGCTTTTTACCAATATTTGCATCTCTCTGTTTTTAATCTATATTTGGACCCCCAACTCCGTCTCTTCTCCACACAGTTAATAATGAGCCGCTTTCAGGGCCAAGCCAGGGTTTCTAGTGAAGGCTGGTAAGGTAGACACAGTGCCTTGGAAACTACCAGACTGTTTTTTTTTTTGTTTGTTTGTTTTCTAAAAAGTTAGATAGGAAAGGACTCTTTCCCACACTGGAAATTTTGATTTATAGCTTGATTTATTAGATTATCTCAGAGTTTGAAGTAGACTCTAAACCACACAGGTTCCTCAGTGCCCAGATTGATTTCCTATGGAGAAAGAGAAAATTTGGTATTGCAAGACCAGCTAAGCTGCACAAAATAAATTGTAAGTTGTCCAACTTTGATTTACTTAAGCATAGAAAAATGCTACATGAATTAAAAAAAATAACCTCCAAACAAAAAAATATGACAGAAACAAAGATATTCAGAGGAAAAGGAAAACATGGACTTTTCATAACTTTAAATTCACGAAAGAAGGTGGAGGTTTACTAACATACGAAGGAGCCCCCACTGAAAGTGAACTGGGCTCATTTAAAGGCAAAACAAACCTCTCTCCCATCTAGTCATAAAAAGCCAAATTGTGCAGTAGGTCCTTGCTATGATTTAGATAGATATGTTTGAGTGTGTTCCCCAAAGAGTCATGTAATAGCTTTCCGCCATTGTGATAGTTCGTCTCTTTAAGAGCAAGGCTTAGTGGAAGGTGACTCGGTCATAGGAGCAGCTCCTTTGGAAGGGATGAAGAGTGAGGTGCTGGTGAGACCACCCCTTGTCCTTGATCTCTTCTGCCCACAGGCATGCTTGTTTTCTTCTCAGTTCTCTGTTGAGACACAGTCGGAGTACGGGGTCCCTCCCCAGAAACATTATTGTTCTCTTTGGACATTGTGGCCCCAGAATTGTGTCAAACATCTTTTCTTTATACAACACCTCTCCTAGAGTATTCCTGTTGTAGTAATACAAAATGCACTAAGACGCCCCCTTGACGTGAAATGTTTCACGAGGTCAATAAGTCAGAGTGACGGAAGGCACCAAATCACAGGTGGTAGATGACTTCTACATTTGTGCCTGTGGGCATCTTGACTCATAGTCACCAACATGGCTCAGAGGAAACCCAAATAGCACTGTCTGCGTATTTCAGCCTTCTGGGTCCTTCCATTCCCAGTTTGGGTGGGCCATGGGCTCTCTGTGTTGATTCTAGTACCGAAAGAAAGCAACTGCCTGTGTTGCTGTGCTGGGACTGACCTCACAGCTGTTTACTCATGGGGCTGGCTCGGCACGACTCCAGCCTCCTCTTGCTTGTTTGCCTGGGCTGGTCCAGAACGTCCTTTCTGGCAAGAACATTACTCATGCTTTTCATCCCCTGACATAAACTCTGCCAGTGCAGTGACCAGTTTTATGAGTTGGTACTGAATACTCCCTTCACATTTTAGTCCAAGCCCTCTAGTCTCCTGTACCTTTTATTACAGAACCCTTTATTTATTGTATTTATTTATTTCAGTTGTAAATCTGCATTCCTTCCCATCTCTTATTTGAGCCAAAACCAGAACCGAAAGCTAGGCTTTTGCAGTGAAGTTACGAAGAGTAGATTTCATTTTAATAATTCACGACTTGCTGGAGAGAAAGAGGAGGAGGTTGGGCGGGGGCGGGGGCGGGGGCAGGGCGATTAGGTGTATTGAGCACTTTTCTCCTTAGAGGAGTTGACAAGCATCAGAGATGATCTTGGCATGGGGACATCTAACAACACATTCCCTCCATTTTCCAAGACAGTGTAGTTGGATGATTTATGGTCTAGCATCACCTCCTTCTTAGGAGTAAATGAAAGGCATTTTGAATGCCTAAAGCCAGATGAATTTGATCTTAGAGTGAAGCGTCTTGAAAAGCAGAGAGGCAAAGATGATGTCTGGTTGCCGCAGAGCTGTGAAACTTCTGCTTTGCAGTCCCCAAAACTGCTGAGCATGGACTCTGTGTACCCCCTCCCTGAGCCCGGCAGGAGGCTCGGGTCAGGAGTTCAGACACTGAATGTTTTCCCAAGGAATAAATACACTGGAGTCGTCATCTGAGCATTCAGCTGGGCAACACAGGAAGAGGAACTTAGAGAGAGCTGGTTCCCCTGTGGGAGAAACGGTTACGTGAAGTGTCAGCTTAGCGAATTCAATTCAATTATAGCCTATCCACTCATTGAATTGTCATCCCAGCTTTTAAAATGAGAAGTTGGCGATAGGAAGTGACCTGGGAATTTCTGTGATAAAAGGTTAATATAGAAACCAGAATGGCTGATTTCTGCAGCACCATAACTGTAGCCAGTGCGAAGGAACATGGGAGAAAAGGGAAGAAATGAGAGAGGGGAGATGGGCGGGAGTCCCCCTTTCTCGTCTCTTTGTTACTTGCTGTAATACACACACATTATTTTTAAGTACAGTCTGGTCTTCATGTTTTTTTTTTCCCCCCCGAGCTGAGGACTGAACCCAGGGCCTTGCGCTTGCTAGGCAAGCACTCTACCACTGAGCTAAATCCCCAACCCCGTCTTCGTGGTTTTTGTCACTAATGTTTTATTTGTTATAATTAATGTTGTTACACACTTGACATAATGGCAGAGCCTCCAGGGAACATTGTAGCCAGACTCTTTTCTCTGTCCTGCCCCGGTCCCTCAGTCCTGCAGCCACTTTTAAAATAACCACTCAGAGGCTTAATATTGATGACAAACTGTTTGGTATATGGCTCAGGCTTATTGCTAGCTAGCTCTTACATTTTAAATTAACCCATTTTTACTCATCTATATTTTGCCATGTGGCCATGGCATTACCGGTCAGCTGGCATCTTATTCCTTGGGCGGCTGGATAATGTCATCCCTACTCTGACCTTCTCTGTCTGTCTCTTTGCTTGGATTTCCTGCCTGGCTGTAATCTGCCTTGCCATAGGCCAAAGCAGCTTCTTTATTAACCAATGCTAGCAACACATATTCACAGTGTACAGAAGAACCATCCGCCAGCAGGGGATGAATTTATAATATCAGTGCTTCAGACACTCCAAGGATTTCTAAGCAAACCTCCAGAGCACAAGTGTAACACCAGAAATACCGCATTCAAAGTTCCTGGGGAAACAACAAACAAAAGAGTCTTTTTCAGTTTTTTCTAGCACATAATGATTTTTTAAATGTAATTTTTTAGTAGGTAATGATTTACAGAAAAGTAAGAAGATAATGTAACTTCTATATGCCCTATATCTAGCATCCTCTAAAGTAATGACATCATACATTAATATACTTATATTTGTTTAAATGAACAAACCAATACATATGAATTATTATTTACTAAAGTATATTTTTTATTTATGTTTCCTTATCTTTAAATCAATGGCCCCACTCTACTTCCAAGCTGCATCGATCCAGATATCATGTGTATTTAGTTGTCTCCTCAGGTTGCTCATGACTGTGATGGTTTCTCAGACTTCTCTTATTTTAAACCCTGGGTATCTGAAGGAATACTTGTTAGACAGTTTTTCTTCTTGAAGAGTATGCCCCAACATCAATTTTTCTGCTTAAGTTGACAGTGGGTGGGCTATGGGTCTTTGGAGGAAAATTACAGAGATAAAGGATTATTCTCACTCATTTCTTCCTGTGCACACTGTAAACACGAGGAATGTTAAATGGTGAGTGTTGACCTGATCTCCTGGGGAGGTAAGAGATGTCTTTTTAGGCAGTTCAGTACTTGAGTATCTACCAGAGGAAAAAGAATTTTGGAAAAAGAATTTTTAAAAATGAGGCCAGAAGTTTATAAGCAGTAAGTCCTTAACACGTGGCTAGCAGAAGTTATTAAGGAAACTTCATTATTCTGTTTCTCCTCCTCCTCCTCTTCCTCCTCCTCTTTCTCCTCCTTCTTCCTGTATACCCATCTGCCTTAGCTCTCTGCTCCTTCTACTATGCCTTTCTTTATATTTTAGTGAAATGATACTTATGCATCAGTATAAATTCACATCATCTCAGAGATGAACATGCCATTTGCCCCCCAGAACCACCCAGCGGCTTTGATGCTGAGACATGTGTGGCAAAGATCATAAGCCTGGGTTTTTATGTGAAGATGGATGTGCATAAAAAAAAAGTATCATTCCATCATACTGACAAGATAGATAAGTCCCATGGAGGTGACAAATTAAAACTGAGCTCTAAGTGAGGAGGACCAGCAGGATATGGGCCTCAGGGAGCAAGGTCACACCGGGGGAGCAAGTGTTTCTCCACAGCCCCCAGTTTCCTACTGAGATTGTTCTTTCCTATATCAGACCCATGCCAGCCACTTCATAAAATCTTGTTGAGTGCATAACTAAAAATTTAACAAAGCTCTGAGAGCATATCAAAAACAGTCTTCCAACCAAAGCATCACACATTACCCCATAACTATGCATAATTATAATTTGTGAATTAAAAATGAATTTATAAAGATGTACAGACATGGTCAGCCCGACTCCCAGCATTCCTTGAGACTATGGCCCATCCATGATCTCTGCTCTTTAAAGTCTTGAGCTGTGTTTCCACTTGAGATATTAGACAAGCCTGACCTCAGGACCACTTCACAGGCTTGCCCTTGCCTACCCAGGGGCTGGCATACAGAAAAGAGCTGAACCAACTACAACTTTCCTCTGGAAAGCTGGGCTGAGAAATGAGGAATAAGTTACCAAGAAGCAATTTTATTGGAATTGTCAGATTGCCACAGGTCCAAATAAGCCACTGCCGTGTGCAAGAGCTTATGAGGTGTTTACAGCAAAGAAAGGCCAGATCGGTCAGGAAAGATGTCCTTGAGGGAGACTGTCAGAGAGGCCACACAAGGGACATAAAGGAGACCAAGAAAGAAAGACCTGGGACTGAGAGAATGATGGGGCCTTAGGACTTTGATCCACTTGGGTTTGTGTGACTAGCTTCAGATAATACTTGCCTCGGTTTCCAAAAGGAGAGTTGATCTCTATTCCTTAGGACTCACGTAGCTTTATCTAAAACAGCTTTTGTAAGTCCCCAGCTACTCGGCCTCCTATGCTTTTCAAATTCAAACAGTGTCCTTTGCAAAAATGGATATTTGCAAAATATCTGCAGAAAATAGACTCGCGAGGTCTGTTTAGATGCAGCAGAGGCAAGACAGGCAAGCTGGAAGCCAGGGTAACAGTGTGTAGACAGGCAAGCTGGAAGCCGGGGTAACAGTGTGTAGACAGGCGTCTGCCTCAGCTTCACCCATGTCCATGATGCATCAGGGAGGCGACAGCCTTCTTGAGAAATAAGAACATCACATTCTTTTTATAACTTTGCAGAGACATAACCTGAGAATGTATGAAGGCATAGTGCTGGAAGGCGCTGTATAGTCTGCTGGGAAGCAACAGCTGCCAACAGTGTTGCCAACTTTGAACCCTGTGAGCTACAGTAATGACCAGCCTGGCAAACACATGCCTTTTGGTGCATTAGCAGGATGCCTGCCATGGGAGAAACCAACCACTTTCTGATTAGATTTAAGGCCCACTCCAGAGGGCAGAACTCATACCTGGCACTGTTAACCTGTGGCTGGGGAGATCAGATGGGAGAACCCATGACTTTTATTTTAGTCAACAGACACAGTGGCAAACTGCCTCCTAAACACTTGTCTGTATATCAATAGGTTAGTGTAGTTCTCAACTGTCATCAGAAAAGATGCTTTTTTTTTGCAGTGGATGACAATTAATTAATAAAGAGATTAATAATTAATTAATAAAGAAACAGATTAATGTAGCTGGTCAGAGAGCAGAGAGTGAGTGAGTGAGTGAGTGAGTGAGTGAGTGAGTGAGTAGAACTCAGCCTTAAATGGGACAAGTGGGATATCTATTATACACACACACACACACACACACACACACAGAGAGAGAGAGAGAGAGAGAGAGAGAGAGAGAGAGAGAGAGAGAGAGAGAGAGAGAGAGAGAGAGAGACATGGCTCAGGGAACATTGTGGAAGAAGGAACATTGTGTGGTGTTAGGGCCAGAGGTTGAGAGGACCACTTGAACAGTGTCTTCTAGTCATGAGCGAGCAGTTGAACTTCTGAACTCATAGCAGTGGTTGACTGTGTAAGTTCAAGCTTAAATGTCCAGCACAGATGGGGAGAGTCAGTTTTCTTCACTGGTGTGGCCTCTGGGAGGATGCCCATGCTCCAGTGGATGGTCCTGTATTCATGTGCTTGTACAAAGTACTGGTTGAACTCCCTGAGATATAAAGAGAAGACATCAGTTGAGAGAAGGACAAGGCAAGGGGCATCTAGGAAGAGCTGGAGAGGGAAGGGATGGTAGAAAAAAAACATGCCAGAGGTAGAATGTTATACATAGCAACAGAGTAATAAAACATTAATTGAAAGTTGTTAGCTATTCAGGCCAACAACCCAAAACATAAATATTTCAGTAATTATGCTTCCCTTGAATACAGTCTTTGCTTCTCTTGCATAGTAATCTGTCCCTTTTCAAGTACATTTATTCAAACTTTCTTGAATTTAACTTTCTAATTTGAGAAGTGTTTTTTTAACTTTCTTTTTATTTATTCTTTGTGTATTCACATTGTGCATCTCGATTCCATTCATTTCCCATCCCATCATAAACCAGGGAAATGTTTTTTTTTAAATGAACTTATTTTTCTAAAAAAAAAATTAATTATAGAGTCTTCAGTGAGGTCCCTGAATACCCATTCTTCTGTTTTACAGCATCTTTTAATTTTATGATTAGAAATAATACAGTTCTACAGAGTAAACTACCAATAAGAAAGTAATCATTGCAATGTAGAAATCTCAACTTGTCAGCATTTCACAAGATTCTATTTTGTATCAACGTAATGGCTGTAGATATAATTTGTTGGTCTCAGTGACCACTCACTAACACAATATGTTACAAAGGTATAGTTTATTTTAAAATTGACAATAGCTGAAAATTTCCTGTGTATAAAAATATCTGCTTCAGTCAGAGAACACAAAGCTCAATCTCCCCAGGGCGCTTTCTCAGAGATGCGCCACATGGTTTGTCTTTGTGAAAGTATAACAAACATTGATTAAGCTCCTGCTTTTTCTGATGTTTATTCTGCTATTAATAAAGTTTGCAGTTCATTCTGGGTAAAGGAAAAAAACCTCAATTGTACCAGGAATGACCTGCTCACTAATTAAAAGGTATTTGGATATTATAAACAAAATTATTAAACCATAAGAAACGTAAAGTCCTCAAGTGAAAAAAAAAATATTTTAAAAGATTTCTACTTTCTGTTTGTTTCTTTGGGGTGGATTTTTCGTCTGTTCGGTAATTTTAAAAGTGTTTATATTTTTTATTATTTTTATGGGGGGGTCATACATATCATGGCACACACATGGAGGTCAGGCTCTTAGGGCTGGGTTCTCCACTTCCAGTGTGGATTCCAGGCGTCCAACTCTGCTCATCAGACTTCCATGGCAAACTGTTTCACCCGCTGAGCTATCTCCTCTCCCATGGTGTTTTATTTTGTATTTTTAAAAGACAGCCTACCTGTAAGGCCCAGGATGGCTTCATGAGCCTCCCTTCCTAACTTTCCAAATGTTAGAATAGGCATGCATTATCACACCCAGGAAAATAGAGGTAGATAGATAGATAGATAGATAGATAGATAGATAGATAGATAGATAGATAATATACATATGTATAGTAATTGAAAAAGTTTATCATTACTTGTTTCATTGATTTGTCTGACTTTGAGAAGATTTTATTAGGTCCTATTTTGCCTAAAAAGGATAATTGGAATTTAATTTATATAATAAAATTGATGATATGATCAAACTGAATCAGAATTGTTCTTAATTAAGATCAACGACATGCCAGCAAATATTGTGCTAAATTTGATCAACACTGAAATCTATTTTTAGGCCTGGCTTGGTGATACATGCTTATAATCCCAGAATTTGAAAGGATGTTTGAAGCCATTCTGGACCTCATGGTGATACTTTGTCTTGTAAACACACACACACACACACACACACACACACACACACACACACACACCCTACACATATTCACATACACAAAAAAGTAATGTGAATTTGTAATACATTTTAATTTTGAATAAAAGCTGACCAAAGACAAAACTAAGATATGAAAAGATGGAGGGAGAAAGTGGCAAAGGCAGATTATTGAGTTTGTGACATTTCACTAACATTTGGGACCAATTTGACATTTTAAACTATGGAAATCTCAGCTTACGGGTCTACCTAGAATAGCAGAATAATTGCATTTTCACCAGGGTGACCTAGGTGGCTTGCAGTGCTGAGTGGAGCTTTCGCTGATGCTGAACACAAGAGCACAGCACCAGCCAAGAGAGACAGTACTGGGTATGTGCATGTATCCAACATCAGAGCCTACAGCCAGGACGCAGTTAACGCTTTCCCTGTATATTTAGTGGTTCCTGATTGAGTGACCGTGAAAACAACCTGAGTTCTATTCCTTTGTTCCAGTAACAGGACCCACTAATAACCTTAACCACTTGGACCCAGAGAATGCCTCTGTCTATTCTTGTACTGAAATTTAAAATTGGTTCACCCTATGGGGAGAACTAAGAATTGATGAGGGCTACACCAGTTGTTGGGCATTGAAACATTGAATGAATAGACTCACACCCTGGAGTTCCTTTCTTACAATACGTAATCACATTGCCAATGAGAACTGCCCTCAGCTGTTATATCTGCTCAACCTGTTGGTATTTCTAGACATTATAATCTATGTTCATTTCATCGGTACTGTTTTCTTGGAAGCTGCTGGTGGGTTCAGAGCAAGTGTCCTCATTTTCTCGGAAGCTGTTCACAGTGCGTCATGAGATGTTAGCCCTCAGGATGCTTCAGCGAACACTGGCCGTTGAGAAACAGTCAAGTGAATCTGGGAATCAATAATTTCCTCTCTCTTCCATCACTCCCTCCCTGCTTTCCTTTCTTCTCAGATCAAGAGGGTTTTTTTTTTTCTCTTCTTACTTTTCAGAAAATGCACTGTTGATGGTTCTTGAATTAAGAACTGCTTTTCTATTTCTCTACTAAATTCTTCTAGCCTTTCTTCCAATTAGAACAAAGCTTAGGAGACTTTATTTTGCACACAGAGAACTTGCATTTTTCTTCTGATGGTTACTTCTTAGACTCTCCCATCAGAGTGTACCCAAGCCACAGAAGAAGGCCATGAACACAAACCCAGAAGCCCCAGACTCAGCCTAAGGCATAAAGCTACCTGTTAGTGGCATCCTTTTGGATATGTCCTGTTTCAGCTTTACTATTTTCCGTCCTGCATAATAGATGCTCACACTGCTTTAACTTCTTCCAAAGCTCCACATAAGCACATGCTTTCTACCTCCAGGAAGCTCCAGGCTCCCCTTAAGGCACACACTTTGATTTGAGAGGTGGGAGCTAAAAATATCCAAAGACAAACTGTTCTGGATGTTTTAGAGAACAAGCTATTTCACTATGACCCAAAAGCATTAATTGTATGTGATTTAATTATAAAAACAGAATTACCAAGTTTGTGACATCCCATGATGAAAGAATGATTGAGACAAGCATGATTTATTTTTATAAGTTTCACTGAAAAGTTCCCTTTAAAATAATAATAATTTCAAAATATCATAAAAATCACTGCATGACCAAGGGTAACCTCTGAGGCCGCGTTTAAGGGATTCCATTGCCACTTATCAGTCATGTGACCTATACATGTCACCAGCCCCACCCCCACCCCAGGGCTGCATTTCAACTGTAAAATAGAAATAATACTACATATTTCACAGGGGTATGTAATGGTTAACTAGTAAACATAGTACTTAGTACTTACAATAAACTCAGTGGGCTGAAAGTTTACAAATGTAAATGAAGTTGAGATTGTCTTATTAAAGAATGGCATCCAAGCGGGCCGACTTGGTGGAATTCAGGTCCCGCAGGCACATGTAAGTGAGAACCACGGAACTGGCCTGTTACCTTCTCTTCCTCCCTCAAACTGTGACAACTGTTCACAGCCTGTTATCGCTGCTCACTCTCTGTCCCCAAAGATAAGCCGCGAAGCCACTGGAAAGAGGCCATCCATCATGACATCACTTGGTATGATTATTCTTTAGAAACTGGGTGTGAGGTGGCCGTGTGCAGGGCCAGGCCTTTCAGGAAACAGCTGAGTGGGCTTTGTCTTTCTGGCGCTGTCCTGTCTCTGCGTGTTATTGTTTCAGGGTATGGATTTTGGTTGCTGTCTGTTCCTGCATGCGAACTGGGAAACTAACCTTTCCGAAAAGTGATGATGAAGATGTTGTGAATTATGAGCTCAGGGACCACCTCTCAGTGGAACCACTAACCTTCACCCTATTACCTTGGCCTTTCAATGTTTCCTAGAGATAAACTGTGTGGATATTTTGCATTGTGTGGATAGCCTAGTAACCAAACATTAGGAGCTCATGTTTATTCTGTTTACAAGAAGCCCCGTTTTCAGCTGGACTGGTTCCCACTGCAGCCTGTGATGCTGATTCAGAACATAAAGGGCCTCCTTGATTGTAGCAACATGTAACAGAAACAAGTTTCATAAACAGAAGCAACTGTAGGTATTGTTCTTAGGCAAGAACGAGAGAACAAAGCTCTCTGGGATGTTTACACCCGGGGCCTCTAAAGAGAAATGTGAGCATTGGGAATTCAAGGAGTCTTGTGCATAAGAGTGGGATTCCAGTCTGAGCAGATCACGGAGGTGACTTCTGAGCCACTGGATGGTTACCTACCTCAGGCCTGGACACTCTTAAACCACAGGGCCTTCTCTGGAAGCCCCTGGAGCACTGGCTCCTTTCTCAGTGGACTCATGTGGCAGAGGCATGATTTATATAGAGACTGCATAGACAGGAGCTAGATGGCCCGTCCATCGAAAAGACAATTATGCAGTCTGTCCGCAAAGGATCTACACTTACTGGCATTATCAAACTCATGAGTTCATTCAGAAGTTCAGCTTTTAGGCTCCTATGTCCAAAGTTAAGGTACACTGGGCACAGTGAGAGAGAAGGCAATGTTGAAAACAGAGCTTCTCCTATTAGGACTTACAGAATGAAGGGGAGCTACTTCAAGATGGGGTTGGGGGCCCAATCGCTAGCACTAGGGGGATTGTGGCCCTCATTCCCAGGCAGACCTCCCTTCAAATCCTCACTCTGTTATTTAGCATGTAAAGCTTTTCTAGCTCCTTCCATTCTTAGATTTGTCCTGATAAAATGAGGACTTCCGTACGGCTTGGGTAGTGGTTTCCTTTGGGTGTTAACGTGCCGCAGGTTTCTGCAGGACAGATTTGAACAAACTGTATTTATGAATCAGCTGGTGAGCTAAGAGGATGGAGAGCTGATGTGCTTTGTGGTGTTTCTACTGTGTATGTTTGTAAGCCTGCAGGGTACAGTCACACTTGGTCTAATTCTTTAAAAATTAACTTGAAAAGCCTTTCTGAAGTCCTTCTCTGTGCCATATTCTCTGCTAGGCATTGGTGCAGGGGTGGAAACAGAGAGGCTAGTCACACAGAGGAAGTTAAATAATTCAATGAATGTTCCTTGGGATTACATTTCATGTCTTGTCAGAGTTGTTCCCAAATGGGTAGAGGACAATCAATGAATATTTGTAATGAACCAATGAGGAATAAATTCATAATTAAGGTAGTTTCTATCCAGAAAGAAACACACAGGTCAGAAGAATCAGATGTGAGGATACTAATACCACCAGAAGAAAACAGGCAAGGAAGACCTGAACACCCATGTCTAATCCAAATGCTTCAATAGTCTAACCCAGTGCCTGAGGACTCTGAATCCTTCACACAGCTGTGTCCAGAAAGGATCTGAATGAGATTTTCTGGAATATCTGATCAGCGAATCCTTAAAGATTGTTTCTGTTTTAAACAATTATTGTTTGTTGCCTGTTATTTATATGAATACTTTGCCTGCATGTTTTGTCTTTGCACTATGTGTGTGCCTGGTGTTCGCAGGGGGCAGATGAGGGTGTCAGATCCTCAGGAACTGGAGTAACAGGCAGTTGGGAACCACCACGAGCTGGGAATGGAACCTGGCTCCTCTGGAAAAGCAGCCAGTGCTCTTAACTGCTGCCATTTCTTCAGGCCCTGTTTCTTACTAATCCCAGTCCTAGGCAAACAAAACACAGCCATTAATGGTACTCGATGGGTGCTTGTGAAGAACTCATCATTCACTATGGTTGACAAGGCTAGCCTTGAAATCATTACCATAAGTTAGACCAGAAGAATAAGGCTTTTCTTTATATTTCAACCAGTGTGAACAAAATCACCTCACACATCAAAATATACTTAATGAGTGTAGCCAATAAAAACCAATTTCAACAATATACATGATGCAAAGTGTGACTTATAAGTATACATAGAGTGCTGTGACTAGTAACATCAAAATTATATGTTTCTGCATGTTAAATCATTGCAAACTATATTTAAGTCTCATTAAAAAGAGAAATTTATTTTCCCCTAAGAATTATTTTTTAATTTCCTAATTTATAATGTTTATATTCTTTGATAATTTCATATGACATACTTTAGTCATATTTATACCCCTCCCCCACACACACACACCCTCAACTATTCCCAGGTCCACTCCTTGGGTATCTGTCCAAATTTGTCTCCTTTTTATTTTTAACTCATCCAGACCAATTTGTGCTGCCCGAATACCCTTGTGAATATGATCTGCCAGTGGAGCGTGCCAGCTTACTGCGGGCTGCACTCTTGGAGAAAACTGACTCTCCCTCACCCAGCAGCTACCAATTGCCAATGGCTCCACAGCTACTCACGGAATTTCATGCCCGAGTCCCCCACCTCCTTGGTGAGATCTGGTCCGGCTTGAGTTTACACAGGTCTTGTGCATACTGAGTTTGTGTGTACGGCTGCCCTGCTGTGTCCAAAGACTCTGTTCCCTTAGAGTCACCCACTGCCTCTGGCTTACACTCTTTCTGCCCACTCTGCCAAAACGACCCCTGAGCCTTGAGAGGAGGGGATGCAACGTTATGTCACACATAGGGCTGAGAATCCTGAAGACGCCCACTCTTTGCACCTCAGCACGTTGTGGGTCTCTGTGCCAATCATCATCTATGGCAAACAGAAGTCTCTCTGGTGAGAGTTGAGAGATGTGTTGATCTGAAAACCCTACCTACACAGTAGGTACAGGAAGGCAGGTATGGACCATGTGTTCTTTGGGCAGGTAGTAGAGACAAGAATTATTTTTAAATTAGCTTAGTAATCAAATCATTTATTATGAATTAGAACTCATATATCTAGCATCTCCCTTTTAGTTATTTCATTAGGTTCCAGTGCCTTTAGCAAAGGGGAGCTAGAGTAGAACTCGGAGCAGCAATTTGTCATATTAATTGATAGCCTCAAAGAGTCTATTATCGGCAAAAGAGTGACTTGCTGACAGATTTGATTGTAATTTGAATTATCTGAATTAGATCCTCATTGGCCATTTGGAGACCTGTGGATTCTCTGTGGGAGTCCAGCTGGGAGACTGGCTCCCACATTTACGACAGGGTACTCTTGAGGAGAGAGGGATAAGAGATGTTAGATAGGAGGATTGAGGGGAGAGAAACAGAAACACAGGATAGCCTGGGGAGAGCCTGGATCAATATTCACCAGCTCCTCCTGTCTCTTCTAAAGGGCTATTTATATAAATGCCAAGGAGAAAGACCTCTCCCTAGCTCAGCCAAGTGTAGACCCTTCCAATCACCTAGTAACTGTGCACATGGTCAAGCAATCCTCTAATGCAGATCTTCTGGGTAAAGCAAGCTCAGCCCTCACTAGGAAACCTTTGTGGGCTTCCACAATTCCCATTATTAACTATATGACTTGCACTAACTTCCAATTGTCACAGCAAATGCCATAATTCCTAAAAGTTTCCGGCTCTACTTAAAACCAACCAACCAAACAAACAAACAAAAAAGTTTTCTCTCCTTGCTAAATCTAGCTAATCCCTTTTCCTCCATGACCACCAGAATGCAGATAAGTCCCAATTCTCTGTCCTTTCCACCTCTCCTGGATCCCTTCTGTCTTGGTAGTTTGCTTGGAATGTCTCAGCTTGATCAGAATTCAGCTCAGATATCAGAATCAGATTTAATCAGAATTCAGTTCTTTTCTATCCCTCTCTCAGTCCCACCCCATCCAATGTTCTTATCTCAGGAAATGCCCCTTATCAAATTGCCTAATTAGTGTAGGTTAATCATGGAGAGAAGGATATTGAGGTTTCTAACTCTATGTGTTTCTCAGGTTTTCTTTTTAGTTGTCCAATGCTTTGCTTTACATATTTTACAAATCCATTACTAAATGCATATACCTTTGACATTAATTTGTCTTCATGCTGGTTGACTCTCTTAATTATTATGTATTATTCCAAGCAATTTTTTTTGCTCTGAATTTTGCTTTGTGTGATGTTAACATAGCATTCTGATTTTTTTTTTCATTAACTTTTTTCAGGGCTTATCTTTTTCCTTTTTGACTTCATATATTGTTATGCTGACATGCACATCGTACAGGTATCCTATAACTGATTTTTTTTACACTCACTCTTCTAACCTCTGTTTTTGTCTTAGGGTTTCAGACTATTTACAACTTACCTAAGTGTTTGTATCTGAGAGCATCTGCCTGTCATTTTTGCTGCTTTTCTGTGTCCTCTGTCCTTTGTTTCTGTTTCTTATCTTCTGCCTTTATTGTGGGTAACTTGAATCTGGAATTTCATTCTGCTTTCTCAAAAGTGGTTTTGAGTCTCTTTGCATCAGTTTTTGGGTGGTTGTTCTAGGTGTTTAATTTTACATAAGACATCACAGCCACTGTGGTCGATGCTGTACTATTTGTGTATGATATAGAAATCACATCTCCCCGTAAGCCCTTTCACATTTCTCTGTTGATATCATCAATCATTTTGGGCCATCAGTGTCCAGAGACAGCATTCCACAGTGCCAAAGAATGGCATATTCTATGAGCAAATGGCTGTTCCTCTCCCCATTCTCCCTGTTCCGTGGGCAGACAGTGGATTCAGTGGCAGTGGCTGGCCAGGGGAACCTGATGTCACAACATCTAAGCGTGTTCTCAGGAAGGGTGATTCCAGTCTGCCCAAAGGAGACACCACCCGTTGGCCATAGCCATCCCATCGGTTGCTTTTCCATATTGAAAACAGGAATCATTTTTACTTGCAAGTAATAATAGAGTGAACGAACACAAATATTTAATTTCTGAATAACTTCAAGAATTTTACAATATTTCTGAAGTTCTGAACTGAAGAGGGGGGGTCATATGGGAAAGAGTGCAGCATGTGCATAAGGTCTTGGGCATCCACATAAAAGCCAGGCAAGGTGGTACTGCCTGTAATGCCAGCGCTGGTGGGGGGGGGGTAGAGACAGGAGGATCCCTGGAACTTATTGGCCAGCTACTTTTTTACAGTTGGTGAGCTCCGGGTCAACAAAAGACCCTATCTCAAATACTAAGCTGGACAGAGATAAAGGAAGACACTCAACATTGGCCTTGAGTGCACACGCACATGCGCACGCACGCACACAAAACTGATCCAATTTAGAGGCTTTTCCTTCCTCCAACTTGTCTGACTAGCTAGTGGGCCTGGGGAGGGTCACATTTTGCAAAGCTCCTAATAAGCAACCTGCTATAGAATGTGTAAATCACATGCTCCTGCAACTGTCCAGTTTCTTCCGTTTCTCTCACTGATGCTATCTCTACAGGTCACTGCAGAAACCCCAATATCTGAATGGGATGGAAAAATCGCTTCAGCCCTTTAATCTATTTCTAGTAGATCACTATCATTATCTGCAATCACTTCTATGTATAATTAGAGGGTTTATTTTTCGCAATACAAAAACTATCCCTAATTATGAGCTGTTTGCAAATTGCTGCAGATTCTCAGTCATCCTTACGACAAAATGAGGACCTTGCTTTTTACTGTGTCACTACCATCCCTACACACTTTCTCTCTTACTCCACATATCCTGATTTAGCTATGGGTCAAGTTCAAGCACTTTTTAGAAGTATTTACCTGTGTTTTCAGCCTCCACACAGCATCCTCTGCGTCAAACCACCATGCATTACTCTCTTGTCCTCTGGCAAAAAAGCAAGGAGTAAATCATGACAGGGAGACAACTACCTTAAATACTTTTTTGTTATTTTGTTTAAAAATGTTCAGTGATGTTCAAATAAAGGCTATCTTTTTGGGTGAGTACCCTTCCAGGCCACCATAATCTTTTACAGGAAGCAAAAACGTCAGGCTAGCCTGTGACTGACTTAGAGCAGGGACACAAAAAAGAAGTTGTATCGACAAGTCTTTGGCACATTCATTTTCACAAGTGAAAGAAAAGTTCTATGAATGCATACGCCTTTAATCCCAGTACTCGAGAGGCAGAGGCAGGCAGATCTCTGAGTTTGAGGCCATCCTGGTCTACAGAATGAGTTTCAGGACAACCAGGGCTACACAGAGAAACCCTGTCTCATGAAAAAACAAGGTAAAAAAAAATAGGACAATCATTCCATAAAGTCAAAGAACGTGCAGTTAGAGCAAATGATTCCATAATCTTCAAAATTTATTTGATGATTCATCACATTATTTCAAAAATTGTTCTGCTAGCTCAGCTACAGAGCTGTACATTTCTTAGTGTGCCAGTTAACAACATCCTGGCTGGCATAGCAGACTGCATCCTCTGGCAAATGCAGAGACATTCAAAGGGTTAAAATGTGCTCCTGTAATTGAGCCCGGATTGTAGGAACCAAGAATTTACAAAGAGCAAGAAACTACATTTTCATGTCTGAAGTCAAGTTGAGTCACTGAGATTGACTTGTGTGAAAACAATGGAAAACAAACAAAACAAAACAAAAACTGCAAACAGACTAGAATTGAAATCTCCACTTCATTTTATTTTCATTGCAATTTGGTAGCTCCACAGAAAGAAGAGTATTTTTTTTCTTCACATTGGAAACTACCATTTGACATTCACATATAAAATAAAAGTGTTGATATTTCTTCTGTCACCTGCAGAATTTTCTTCCGCTTTTAGCAATTTTAAAAAATACCAGTATACTTGAAAATATTAAAAAGACATATTTATGGCATGCTATTAAGTTATATCTTTGGGAAAGTATTCCATCACACAAAAGAGTTATATTTTCATCAACAATATTATTGTGAAAACATACATTTAAGATGTGGGCGTTCTCTGCATTTATATTCTATTTAGAAATCTGATACTCTTTTTAAAAACAGACAAGCAAATAAGCAAGGCTTGGAAGACATCTCCACCCCAGGACCCCTATTAAAGAAAAGCATGGTGGTGCATGCTTATATATCTTTATAATCCCAGTGCTGGTGAGATGGGGATGAACAGATCTCTGGGGCTCCATGGCCCCCAGATAGCCTACCTGGTAAAGTGCAGGCTAATAATAGTCCCCTGCCTCAAAAAGCAAAGTATATGGCTTCTGGGAAGTAACATCTGAGGTTGACCTCTGGCTTCTACACTGAGTACACACACACACACACACACACACACACACACACACACACACACACACACGTGTGTGTGTGAGAGAGAGAGTTCTCTACACATGTGCACCCACACAAAATGAACACACACACACATACCAAAAAAACAAACAAATAAAAAAAGAAAAACCAGTACGAGCTCTAATCCTTTTCTGCCTGTTATAAGTCTCTTCTTGAGTTTGTTCTGATATTTGTGGTTCTCATGATTCTGGGTTTTGCCCATGTGAGTGACAACCTCATGAGCAATCTCATCCCATTTGAACTATCAATTACTCTAGACTAGTAACGAAACAATATGAAGACTAAAATAGCACAATGATTAAGAACACAGGCTCTGGCCATGAAAGTCCTTAAGTTTAAGTCCTCTATCTGCTCATAAATGCTACAGGATTCTAATCTGTAAAATGCAGGGAGCAATAATACTTATGCAGCAGAAGTTTGAGGTACAAGTGTGTGAAAACAATGCATTGAGTGTTAATATGACACATTCAGGACATTCACCAAAGCACTCAGAACAGTTTGCTACACTACAGATGATTGGTATTCATTATGGTCATCACAGCATCCGTTTCCAAAGCTACATCTCTATCTATCATTAGTGAAAGCTCTAGACCTAAAACAAAACCCCTCAGAATAGAATGTCCTTGGCCTTCACTAGAATCCTACCTGGGATGCATATTTAGAGTATATATCAATGGGTCTCATGGAGCAGAATACCATAGTCTAAGACTCAAGACTTGCATTCCTGCATTCCAGCAAATGTTGCACATGCTCTGATAAAATCTAAAAGTTGTACTCACTTTTCTAGCCTTGTGTCTGTTGTGTGTGCTTTATGCTAGACTGACATTCAGGTACCTAGAGCTGACAGTGTTCCAGATTTGTCTCAACATGTCGCCTCACAAGACCTTCCTACTTAGGCATCACCAGCAACATTGTCATTGTCATCATTCGCACCACCATCACCACCACCATCATCATCACCACCATCGTCACCACCATCATCATCACCATCACCACCACCACCATCATCATCATCACCACCACCACCATCATCACCACCACCACCACCACCACCACCATCATCATCACCACTATCATCACCACCACCATAATCATCACCACTATCATCACCACCACCATCATCATCATCACCAGCACCAGCAGCACCACCACCATCATCATCATCATCATCATCATCATCATCATTACTATCACCAACATCACCATCATCACCACCACCACCATCACCATCACCACCACCACCACCATCACCATCACCACCACCACCACCACCACCACCATCACCATCACCATCATCATCACCAGCACCAGCATCACCAGAAGCACCACCACTATCATCATCATCACCATCACCACCACTATCATCACCATCACTATCATCATCATCATCACCACCACCACCATCATCACCATCACCATCATCATCACCAGCACTAGCAGCACCACCACCATCATCATCATTATTCTCTGCCTAATGACTCTTGAAGACATCCTGGAGTCATCCTAACTTCTTAGATAGTCAATCCCACATTTTATTTCATGATTTCCATATTTCCTAAATATATCCTTCTTCCTTCTAATCCTGCTGCCATAACTTTTATTCATTTGTTCAACAATTGTTTATTAAGCCTCTGCCCCTGTGGAAGGAGGGATACAGACAGACAAACATCAAGATGTCAACCTAAATAATTCAGGTCCTTATATTCATGCAGGTGGTAATATCTGCCTACTGATTGGCTCTCTGTATCTCTAGTATCAAAGACCTTTTAAATAATCCTGAAAGTCTAATCACACCAATCTTGTGCTTACAACCCTGACTCTTCTAAAATATGGTTAATATTCTATATTAGTCTGTATTCTATGGGTATGAAAAATATCTGAAGCTATTATTTCAAAATAAGAAAGTTGTTTAGCTCATAGTTTTGCAGAATGACTGTGGACAGAACGTCCGATGACTATCACTCCCCACTAGGTGCCACTTCCTAAAGGTTAACCATCTTCCAATATTGCCACACTAAGGACTAAGCATGCAATACCTGAAACACTAGGGGACAAACCACAACCGACCCCATAGCACCCATCTAATGTCAAAAGAAACCTCTGCCGAGACGTGACACCACCTCTACATCACTCGGCGTCGCTCTTTCCACCCAGGAACTTGTTTCAAGAACACTGTGATGTTTATAGGTTCCTTTAACACACCATGCTTGCGTCAGTTTAACCTACCTGCATTTAGTTTCTACTAGCTCTATAAGTGTGTGCAGGATCTTCTGCAGGGTGGGCAAGACCAGATGGAGGGCCTTGAACTCACCCTTGCTGGGCAGGAGAGCTTCTCGCTTCCTGCATTGAACTATTTAACCTTAATCATCCTTCAAGATTCATCCTTCTCAGTCAATCCCTGTGCCCTGGATAGAGAGCCTCCATTTACTGGGTTACGCTAGCATTACCATTTGAGGGTCAGATGGGAAATCCTTTATGTGTGGAAACGTTCCTCTGTTGTCTTGGTATCCCTGACAAGGAGGCCATAGGACTCTAGAGGCCCATTGTCATCTGTCACTGTTCCTTCTTTTCACCCTTTAGTTCTTTCATTCTTCATGAGCGCACATCCAGTCTGCCACACCCTTTCATCCTCACCATTCTGCAGATGTCACAGCTGGGCCGTTCCACAAGCCTTGGAGTGTATACTCTACAAGTGCAGTTCACCCCAGAAGAAACACCCAAGGGGGTGCACCAGCCTGAGGAGAGGCCTGGGGCATTTAGGTAAAAACAGTTTTCTGCTGAAATTCCCCCAGTCTCTGGGGGTGCAGAGGCTTCCTGGGACAAGACTAGGTGAAGGAGGATGTGCCTTTAGCACAGGGTCCCGGGAAGGGCTTCTGGTTGCCAGGGTCTAAAGGCAGGACTGACCCTGAGCTGAGCATGGAACAAGTTCTGATACACAACAGGTATCCAATACATATAATCAAAATGGAGCCACAAATAATAAAATGGCTCGTCATTTCCTTTCCTGCCAGCCTGAATGTGGTGACAAACTCCTGGGTTGTCAATGAGATGATGACAAGACAATCTGAGGATTCTTTGGAAGTGACAAGCCAGTGCCAGGTCAGAGCTGTCACTTTCGTGGGGACGGCCTGACTTGCAGTGTGAGGTGCCTGGGATAAAGTGGAGCCGTGAGCTCAAGAACAGTTGGGCTTTTCCTGTTGCTCGTGGTCCACTTGTACCTCCTCAAAAGTGCATGTTACTGTTGGCGGGGAGATCAGAAGTCGAACTCTTGTTTCACAATTCAGGGAGGGTGGGAGGGGGGTGAAGAAAGGTACTTTGTCAGATTCTGATGTTCACTGAATTGTGTGGCCTGAAATACAAAAGTCCTTTAAAATGCTGGGATTTAAAGTTTTAAGTAGTCTACAGAGAGGTTAGGCATCGTGGCATACAACTATAACAGTATTCAAGAGGCTGAGACAGGAAGATTGTGAGTTGAAAGCCTGTCTAAGTATGTAGAGAGAGTGAATTCTAAACCTAAAAAGGAGTGACTTCTTCTTCATTGGAGAACAGTGAAATATCGTGGCCCTTAAGGTTTCAGATATATTTTTTAATTTTAGTTTCAGCTCTCTCACATGAGGGCTTCTTTGAAAAAAAACTCAGTCTTTCCATTATAAACCAAAAAAAAAAAAAAAAAAAAAAAAGCATGAACTAATGGTATCTACCTCACAGCAAGGTGTAAATGAGCCAGCAAATACAGATTCTTAAGTAATAGCTGAAGGGCCTTGATCTTGGTGCAAGAACTGACATAGGAGTCGGGTTTCATTTGCTGCTGGTATTTATGTAATAGGACCGGACTCGGGGGTAAGAAGAACAAAACAGAAGACAAAGAGAGGCAGGGTGGAAAACTACAGTGACAACCTGCAATACAACCAACACTGGCTTTGTAGACACTGGGCCATTCTTAAAATGATGGTTGATAGATAGATAGATAGATAGATAGATAGATAGATAGATAGATAGATAGATAGATAGATAGATAGATGGATGGATGGATGAGAGATGGATGGATAGATATATAGATAGAGGGATGGATGATAGAAACCATGTTATTTAAAATATAAAGTAGAAGTATCCAAATTTGAAAGAATAGCTCATGAGAGAGTTGACAGTCCTTCCTAGGATATGAAAGGAAGGTCTAGAAAAGTCCAGAAATAAAATGGACAGCTACAGAGGAATTCAGACTCTGATAGGAGGGGTGGCTGATGCTGGGGGATGGGGGGACTTGGATATTTTATTTATGTTGCTTTAAAATTTCTGTGGCATGTGCCTCACTTGAAAAATCATAAAAATGATAAAATGGATTCAGCTGTATCACTGTAGTGTTCTTCTCTTGAAGGAAATATAACTTCCAGCGTTGACATCCTGAGCAAGAAGGGAAAGAACATGTTATTCAGTAATTATTTTGTGAATCTTTTGGTTTTTTTGCCCAAGTGAATTGAGTGCTGGATTTCAGGAGAGTAGAAAATGAAATTCGTTTCATGAATTCTAGTCAAAGGAGGCAAAAGCCACCATTACCTCTCTTCATAATTCCCAGGAGAGAAGTGGAAGCCAGCCACACCTAAGGTATATTTCACTCACAAATCCTTCTGTGGTTAAGCGTCCCTGTGTCAAGAAGGCAGACATTCATCCCGATTGCCTCTGAAATGTAACTGTATATACTTCTGTGTGAGAAGCTGTGCTTAGCACCTGGTACATTATAAAAACTAGACAAAGCGTTTCTGCTTTTTAGTTTTTCACAATTACTTTGCATTTTCTATTTCTGTCGGTAGCCTTTCTTTTGAGGGGTGTGTGTGTGTGTGTGTGTGTGTGTGTGTGTGTGTGTGTGTGTGTGGTTTTATTCACACTTCGACAGTGACATAGATAGCTACAAGCAGCCCAGATAAAATAAATCAATATGACAGCATCTTCGGGAACAGGTTGCCGAAGCGAGAAGACTAACGGAGCCTGTGTGCTCAGCTCCTAATACAATGATGTGATTCATTCTCACACCCAGATGTAGCTCCACTGCCCTGTGGGATGGCTTGGGAGAGCGAGGAAGCCTTTCCCTTTTCCTTCAATGGCTCTTTTGCAACTGTTCATTTTGGCTGTTGGTGTCCCCCCAGCTGGGACTGGACATCCATGTTAGCAGAGAACTGAATGTCTCAGCCACCGTGTGTGAGCCCCATTGTGTGATGTGAGCGGCTGTGTGGGGTGCTGTACCATTGGTGTTTATTGCTGTTTGGGTAACAGGAAGAAACCTGGTACTGTTGTTCTGTTCAAACACTCATCCTATTCATGGGCCCTGTTTATATCAGAGGAAAATGTTCTTGCAGAGAGACCAATAATTTAGAAAATATTTGAATGGGAGTTTGAATAGTTTCTCTTGATATCTTTATTTGTGCTCTTCACCGCCGAATACAATGCAAGTCTGTCTCAAAGTGTTCTCTTTTGTGGGTTTGGTTTATTGCAAGCCAAATCTTGTTCCCTGTGTACAGAATAAAAACCACTATCACAAAACACAAAAGGCTGCAACATATAATTCTCATCCACGGCTTCTCAGATCACAAGATGAACTCCAATAACAAAAAGCACGTGAGTGCACACTTACAGCTTTCATTTGCAAAGACGAGTGAAGTGGAATCAAATCGACCACGTGATGTCATTACAGATATACTGGAAGGCACTAAGGCTCAGTGTCCCCAAACACGTGAACATTTTTCAAGTGAGAGTGCTGAACTGAGACTTGGTCTCAGAGGACCCCTGCATGGCTGAAGGTCTGTGGGCTTCCCTGGTTCATTCTCTCTCTCTCTCTCTCTCTCTCTCTCTCTCTCTCTCTCTCTCTCTCTCTCTCTCTCTCTCTCAATGTTACTTCTGGCAGACAGTGGGTTAAACACCCTCAGCATCGTTTGTTCAGAGGCAGCAGCTTAACTAGCAATTGATTGTGTATCTGTTTCCAGCCTCACTGTCCTGAGCTGCGTGTGCCGTTTCCCCAGCCAGGACTTGGAGAGCAACAGTGGCATTTCCGTCTTTAAGTCACCTTCAGACATCTGCATCCCCCGAATCCTGCTGGGTTTTCAGCATCAGCACCAAGGACAATGATGAAATCCTGGCTGAAGCTCATTTGGCCGCATTCTCAACACAGTGCCTTTCAGCTCTCTCAGACACAGCCAAGGCCCTCTAGGGGGCACAGGGATCATGCAATTGCTTATGGTCCATACCAACCATATACTCCTGAGCCCATTCTAGGCCAGCACCCTTTAAGACCCCTCTCACAAGCAAGGGAGAATGTGTTAGCAATGCATCACTTTTGGGTCCAGGGGAGATGGATAATGCAGTTCTCTAGGGCAGCAATACTTTGTGCTTTCCCTAGACTCAGTTGCTGTATTCAAACCAGACCCAAGAAGTTTAGGCCTTCTCTTCCTTTCTACCCAGGTGTCTATTCACTGTGCTTAGATCCTTTCTTCCCTGGGTGGAAACAAAGGAAGGCCAGGCCCCTCCATTCTTAGGTACCCAGACTTAAAGCACTCTTGCTGTCACCTATCCTGGGGTTTTGCCTTTATTGAGAGACAAGGCACAGAATTCATAGTTTGCTAAGACATATATCTTGAGTTCATTGTTTTCTCCTCCTTTCCTCCAAAAAGTTTTCACTGAAATCTGGAGGACTGCAAATACTTTGCTGTTCTGTGTTAAATATCCTCCCAGATCCTGCATGGGACCAAACTAGGCCCTCTACATGTGAGTAACATGGTCTATTTGTGGGTCCCCTAGCAGTGGGACCAGGATCTGTCCCTGGCGCATGAGCTGACTTTTTGGAACCTACTCTCTATGGTGGGACACTTCATTCAGCCTTGATGCAGGTGGGAGGAGCTTGGTCCTGCTTCAACTTAATATTCCATGCTTTGTTGACTCCCATGGGAGGCCTTACCCTTTCTGAGGAATGGATGGGAAGGAGGTGTAGAAAGGAAGTAGGGGGAGGGAATGGGAGGACAGGAGGGAGGGGAAACTGTGGTTGCCATGTAAAATAAATAAATAAATAAATAAATAAATAAATAAATAAATAAATAAAAATAAAATATTTTCCCAGATACACCATCTTATGTTTGAAACCCCAAAGCCAAGGGATCATCTTGCTCTGTGCCTCATGCTTTGACATCAAATCCTGGAGGAATCAAATAAAAACCATGGAATTCATGAGTGGATCTCAAGGAGAATTTTCATTCAGTGCTCATCCCTTTATATATTTTGAGTTGTAGTAAAGAGAGATTTATCTCACAAATGCCACAAATACATCTAGTTTTTAAGATTATTAAGGAAAAAACAGACATATTCAGAAGCAGATGAGCCACATAGGAAGCTAATGACTCAACCCTTTTAACACTTACAGTGGGTTGACGTGGTTTTATTTCCTGGCATGGGCAAAGATTTAGTTGGCTCTCAGTCTCTCTACAATGATTTCCCCACTGTCTTTAGTTACATCGTGATGGTACACCCACAACTGTGCCCCAAATACCCAACCCTCTGCCAAACTTCTATTAAAGAACACAGACTGAAAGTAAACATGTTCGAGATCCTCAAACAGCATGTGTGTATTTTTTTTTCACTAGTGTTCCATGAGTCCTTTCTTGACATTTTCTGTTTTGTGGGTTCTTTTGCTTATTGTGGGTCTAAACTTTAACAAAGCCACACCTCTTTGCTGCCAGGTCTTTGCAGTGAAGGCATCTCCAAAGAAAAAGCATGCTCTGTCTACCACCCACCTGATCCACAGCAGATCTAAACAGCTGCATACACCATGTCAGCCCTCTCAAGAGTTACTGTGCATGAAGCACAGCTAGCCTCTGCCTTTTAGAGTGCAGTTCTTGAAATGTACAGTCCCAAACCTGCTTCTCCATTTACCTGGCATATGAGAAGAAGAATTGCTTCATCTTGCCCAAGAGCCTGAAGGTCTTCTGCACATTGAAGATCAGTGGGCTTGGCAGGCTGTAGTGCTAACAGATTTGAAGCCATCCACTGTCCCCCACACACACACTAAAGGCTTAGGAGACTTCACACTGATTTATTCCCATGACCCCAAACCTCTGAGCTTGTGTTTGTCATGAAACATCTTTATGATTTAAATTTTTGACAATTTCATACATGTAGATAATACACTATGGTAACATTCAACCCCTTGCCCTCTCCGATGCTCTTTCCACTCTGGCTGATCTACTTTTTCCCAGCTAGCCCTCATGTCGTTTTGTGTGTGCAGGTCTTGGGAAGGCACACAGCTGCTGTGTTACTACAACCATGTCACTCAGATGACAGCGTTTCATGGCCCTCGTCCCTGTCCTTCGACTCTTGCAAGCTCTCTGCCCCATCATCTGTAATGTTCCCCAAGCCTTGGCAGAGGTGATACGGATTGCCCCATTTAGGGCACTCAACAGTCATGTATTCCCAGCCTTTTGACTAGTTATGAAGTCTCTGCATTAGCTGTCACTCACTGCAAAAAAACAAAACAACTTCTCCAGCAGCATCAGCCTAAGGATATAAATAAAATATTTAGAAGGTAGTTTGGCTACATGTCCATTTAACATAATACCAGCGGCAAGTTGTCCCTTGGACTTGTGACTTCCCTAGTCATAAGATTTGATCAAGTTTACAGTATGAGGTATGACTTGTTCCAGTAGAACAGGCCTCAAATCCAACCAGGAGGGAGTTGGTGACCCTCCCAACAGTCATGCCACTACTGTATCAGTGGGCATATCTTGTCTAGAAGGTCAGTATTGACATACTGCGTTTAGTGTTCATTATAAACAAAATAGGAAGTGGAAAAATCGGCCATTGTTAAATTATTACAGGTCTTTCTTAGTTTTGTTCTTAATGTCTTAAAAGGTACTTTGTCTCTACTTCTGTCCCCCAGTTCTCTGTTTGACATGGACCATCCATGCGCAATAGAAGAATTAGATTCTCTCTTCCTTTACATAGCATAATGAATCCAAGTGAACCATGTTGTTGTTGTTGTTTTCAGGAATAGCTTACTTCCTCAAAGATTCTTACAAATGATTATTCAAAAAGCTTCCATGAATGAGCTGATCTAGAGTAATGAGTGGACATCACCAATATCAAGGACACTGGAAAGAAGTGGCCGACTTGGGACCAGAATCTTAGAACACAATATTCTACAGTAAGTTATTCACAATGAATTTTAATGATGGCATGACCAAAGACCTAAGATCACAAAAAGTTTAGAATTGTAGAAAGGCACTCCATACTTTTTAGCTATGCCCAACAGTTTATCACTGATTGTTACACTGAATAATGAATCTAATAAAGAAAACATGAGCCATAGGGGTTAATCAATGATAATTATATCTGCTTTCTGTGTGTGGTCTTGAAAAGTAAAGTACAAGATTCTGCCAGTAGCATGCCATTTCCTGCCCAGTTGTGTCAAAAGGCCAAGTGAGATTTTTGTTGCTGTTGTGGATAAAAGATTATGACTTTGGTCCAAGAGTGAGATCAATCACATGAAGATGTTCTGTTCTATATAACAAGAGATTCCTACACTACACAAACACAATATGCTGCAGCATGCAGTAAGACTGTCAGTATCTATGAAGGCTGTACAAGCAACACTTCCTGTCAGGCTACAAATGACCCACAGTGGCTTAGCTTCAATCTATCCTTTGTCTGAATCATTGGGACAGTACTGCTGACAATAATCTAGTTTTTGTAGCATGAATCTTTAAAAGTTCTTATTAATAAAAACAAACCCAGGGCCTAGTATTGGGCTGAATGCTGGAAGATCAGAGAAGCAGAATAAGCCACAGCTTCCTCACCTCACCAATTCCTCAGCTGATCCTGTTTCCTCAAACGGGAAGCCTCTGTGTCCTCATCTGAATAGATCTCAGCTGAATTGCTTCTCGAACGCCTGAAAGCTTAACCAGGCTTTAGTTCCTGGTCCTCATGCCTTATATACTTTTCTGCTTTCTGCCATCACTTCCTGGGATTAAAAGGCTCTTGTTACCATGCCTGGCTGTTTCCAGTGTGGCCTTGAACTCAGAGATCCAGGTGGATCTCTGCCTCTGGAATGCTAGGATTAAAGGTGTGAGTGCCACCATTTTCTGGCCTCTATATCTGTCTAGTGGCTGTTCTGTTCTCTGACCCCAGATAAATTTATTAGGGTGCATCATATATTGGGGAATACAATACCACCACAAGTTTTTGCTATGTACAGTGGGAGGGTGTTAGGTTTCAATGGTGGGTGTAAGGCACAGAGAAGGGATGCTTCCCTAATAAAGCCAGTTACACATATGGGAAAATTATCTAAGAAATGTTCTGATGTTTGTTTCAAGCCGTATTTGACTTCAGAGTTTCTGACCTGGCCATCACAGTGACAAGCTCTACCAATTGTGGGGAGTGGATGAAGTCCTGAGCAAATGTACTCATGAGCACAGCCATGGCAAAGACCCCAATGCCTTCCCCTAGTCAGAATATGGCTATTGGCAGGATGTGTAGAAAGTACTGACCACAGTTTCCTCCTCTCAGAAGATAGACACCTGATGCTCCCCTACCAAGACCCCTACAGAGATTAGCTCACCTCCTCTTCGTTCAGCTATATATAACAAAAGTGCTGAACTGCCATTTGCTGATGTATAGCCATCAGAGTGCACAGCAGAGTATCCAACTCAGCTTTTCTGTACGTGTATCTGTCTTTCCTGTCACCTCCACCAGGTCAATCTCAAAGCTGTACTGGTCATGGCAACGAATCATATCACCTTTGTTAATGGGATTGTTAAAGTCTTATTCAAATGAGTAATTCTGGAGTAGTTTGTATCTAACAAAAGGAGATAGTAGCAAAAAGCTGTTCAAAGCAATATACAATTATTGACTTTTCATAAAGAACAAATGGGAAACTAGTACTGTAGTTGAGTAGTTCTAAGACAGAAGCTGTTAAATCTGATTAAAATTGTCTTTGAAAATGCTTCTTAGAAAATTCTACAATATATTACTCAAATCAGCTAAGAAGTACATGTCTGAACCATGACCTCAACCTCCATCACGTTATTTATATGTGAATATAATAAAAATAGACTAGCATAGTGATTTGGGATAAATGCATAAGGTAATGTAGAAAGTAGTGGACAAGCTGGGCATGCCTGTAATCCTAGCACTTGCAGGGAGGGGGGCAGAGGCAGGTGGATCTCTGTGAGTTCAAGGCCGGCCTGGTCTACAGAGCGAGTTTCAGGCCAGCCAGGGCTGTTACACAGAGAAACCCTGTCTCGAAAAACCAAAACCACCCCCGAAAAAGAAAAAAAAAAGTAGTTGACAGAAGTCTTCAATAAAAGAAAATCTACTGAGTTCTTTGACCTTGTTTTCCTTACGGCGCTGACAGCACCGAGAATCGTACATTCTTACCAATAACCGGTGATGGTAAGTGGAAAGGTTGAGATACCACAGTGCATTGTCTTTGCCCAGCATAAAAGAATCAAAGTGGATGGACTAATTCACCAAACGCAGGCAGCTTTGAAATTCAATTTCCTATCAAATCCAGTGAGGTTCTTTCCCTATTATCTAGATGAAAGGTTGGAAAACGAGTTACTTCTTTGAAATGCTTCAGCTACTGGATTCCAAATGCCTGCACCGAGTGCCCAGATAATGAATGAAAAGCCTGCCAGTGTACCCCCGGGAAAGGTGAGTCAGAGGCTCCTTCTTGGCCTGCGGAAGTGCTCATCTACTTCTTTCTTGATGAGGAGCAGAGAACTATAAATGGTTAGCTTTATCTTTCATAGCATCACTGTTCCCTCAGCCAACTGCTGTCAAGCCATGAGGAGACTTTTCTGCTACTGTGATCTGAAATGAAAGAATGCCCACACAAATGCCAGGACACAGCTGGGCGGTGGTGGCACACACCTTTAATCCCAGAACTTGGGAAGCAGAGGTAAGTGGGTCTCTGAGTTCAAGGCCAGCCAGATCTACAGAGTGCCAGGACTACACAGAGAACCCTGTCTTGAAAACCCATGCACACACACACACACACACACACACACACACACACACACACACACACACACATAATGGCAGAACACTGAAACCACCGGTGAACGAGATGTTTGTCAAAAGAACATTCCAGTAAAATCAAGGGCAAAGGAACCCAAGTAACCAGCCTGGAAATATGGAGACTAGTTAACTGATTTGGACTACTGTATTTTTCACCTGTCTTTTGTTGAAACCATGCCTCATCGTTCTAGAAACATACTTTAAGCATGCACGGTCCAAGATAAGCTTGGAAATGACTTCTCATTCCACGTAGTACCCTGCTAATGCTGGTCTTCATGGTCCTCATGCTGAGAGCAACCCAGGGTTACTGTATCCATGGTCCTGCTTTTCACTTTGGAGCTATAAGAAAAATACTTGGGGGGCCCTTGCCTACAGCTAGGAGAGAAAATATTCTTTGAATTTCCTAGATACAAAGCCCCACCCACAGCAAATGGTGGAACAGTGTAAAAATATGAACTCTCCAGGGGGAATCCAGTGCTCCATCTGGGGACAGGCGATTGGGAAGTTAAGATCCAGATAATCAGATATTTTTGTTTTTTTCATGGAAATGGGGGTCAACATAGGCTAACATTCCTGTTGGCTATGAAACAGGGTGCCACAGACATGAAATGGGGATGTTTTCACCAATGCAGCAATCACAGACCATCTGTGACTATGTCTTGGTGGTTTGAATGAGAACGCCCCTCCCCCACAGGCTCCGGCATTTGAATACTTGGTCCCCAATGCACGGCTCTGTTTGGGGGAGGCTTAGGAGGTGTGGCCTTGCTGGAGGAACTATGTCATTGGGGTGGGTTTTGAGAGCTTAAACGCTTGTATCATTTGCAGTGTTCTGCTTCCCTTTTGGGGGTTGGAGAAGTAGGGTGTTTCTGTTGCCATGGTCGTTCTTGTTGCAAAGCTTCCGCTTCCCTACTGTGATGTTAATGGGGTCCTATCCCTCTAGAACCCTAAGCCCCAAATAAAGCCTTCCTTCTGTGAGTAGTCATGGTCATTGTGTCTTGTCACAGCAATAGAAAAGTAACTAAGACATAAATACATCAAAATACGTTAAAATTTGCAACATTCTAACATTCAATCCTATAGCTGTACCAACCAGATTTCAAATGCTCATTGGCTCCATGTATTAGTGGCCACCATATTGAGTAGATAAAGTACTGAATATGCCTGCTCCTGAAGGAACCTCTTCTGGATGGTGCAGTTCTATAATGTACATTATTATTATTGTTACTATCAGTATCTACCTGGCATAGAGTGGCTTCGTTGGTTTGTGGGTATTACTCTTGTACTTTATATGCAAGAAAGTTGTTACTTAAAGATGTTAAATGACTTTGAAGACAACACAGCCAGTAGGTTCGTGTACAACCCCAGGTTCTCATGAAGCTTTTAGGATCATCTGACTTCTTCAACTGGACTTTGACCAAAACTTCACAAGGATGAATGCTTAACACAGATCACAAGTTAAAAGTTTGTGCCTTGAATTAGTCCCCCAATAATGCAGGTTCCTCACTTAGAAATTCGAGTGTGTGTGTGTGTGTGTGTGTGTGTGTGTGTGTGTGTGTGTGTATACAGCAGGAGGTAGGCAGGGAAGGGATTGGGAGGAGTAAGTGTGTGGAGGACAGAACTAAAAATTGGTTTTCTAGCCAGGTAGTGGTGGCGCTCACCTTTAATCCCAGCACTCGGGAGGCAGAGCCAGGAAGATCTCTGTGAGTTCGAGGCCAGCCTGGTCAACAGAGCGAGATCCAGGACAGGCTTCAAAGCTACACAGAGAAACCCTATCTCGAGAAAAAAAAAATGATTTTCTTCTTTAATTGCCTCTTGCCATTTTTTGAGACAGGATCTCTCACTGAACCTGAAGTTGGCTGATTTGGCTAGCCTGGCTGGCCACAAGTCTCTGCAACCCTTTGGCCTCTGCCTCTCCTGCATTGGGATCATAAGTCTGTACTGCTGTGCTGGGAGTTCATTTAAGTACTGTCAATCAAATTCAGGTCCTCATGCTTGTGCGGCAGACACCTTGCTGACTGGGGTCATCCCCTTGGCCAAGCTCTTAGGACTCCTTAAGTGGAACTGTAAATGAAAGAGTGGACTATGATGAGCGTGTGGGAATGAAACAAAACCCTTCCTGGCTCTAAAATCATGAAAGGATTTTGTTTGTAGCTTTGTATTCTGTTTCTTATTTTTGTCCTAACAATCCTTCTGATTTGTGCCACTGTTGACATCTCTGCCTGTCATTTTTGTTTTCCTTGAGCTTTTATTAACTAATGTATCATTTCAGAGTCCCAGGCCCTTTTCTGTGTGTGACTCGTAGTGTTTGGTCTATAGAGCCTGAAGTTTGCTCGGTCTTGGGTTTGAGATGAAGTCGATAACCATAGCTGGGATATGTAGACATTAGCAGTCAATACCATTGGACTGGGATGCGTAGACATTAGCAGTCAACATCATTGGAGTCAGTTCTAATCTTGTACACACTGGAGCCAAGACAACCATGAATTTGTAAATACTGCCCACTTTGCTGACCATTGAGGCTTGATGCCAGTTTGGGATTTTGATCATTAATATTGTCACAAAAATCTTTACAGAAAAAGCAGTGGTGCTATCCTGTTTTAATGGCTCCATATTACTCTCTTGTAGAGATAACCCAACATGTATAGCATATGAATTTTCAGATGCTGGGTCCTTCCTTATATTTTATCATTATAGAAAGAACTGAAATAAACCCTTTACCAAAAATTTTGTGCAAAACAAACAGAAAAAATGATTTGAACACTGTAGCTCTTTTTTTTCTTTGTTTTTTGTTTGTTTGTTTTGTTTTTTTCGAGACAGGGTTTCTCTGTGTAGCTTTGTGCCTTTCCTGGAACTCACTCTCTAGCTGGCCTTGAACGCACAGAGATCCGCCTGGCTCTGCCTCCCGAGTGTTGGGATTAAAGGCGTGCGCCACCACTGCCCGGCTATCTCTGTTTTTCTTACTTTGTGGCACAGTCAGGATTTACATGCCTTAGAAGGATATTGCTCTCAAAACAATCCATCTGAGGTAATTTTCTATGACCTAAATCATGTCCTTTCTTGTTTCCTGGCCACTTGTCTGTAGTTATTGAGAAGTTGATATTTACTCTAAATCTGTCTACTTCTTCTTCTTCTTCTTTTTTTTTTAGCTTGTCAGTTTTGCTCTGTGTGTTTTTAAGCTTTGTTATTGGGTGCATAAATATTTATAATTCTCCTGTCTCCTTGATTAACAGCTGCCTTTATCACAATAACATCACTTTCACTATGTGACAACGTGATTTACATTTGAATCTACTTTTCTGGTGTTACTTCGCTGTCTAAGTTTCTACTGCTGTGAAGAGACATCATGACCATGGCAACTCTTATAAAGGAAAACATTTAATTGGGATGGTTCTCTTACAGTTTCAGAGGTTCAGTCCATTATCATCAGAGCAGAGAGCATGGTGCCACGCAGGCAGACGTGGTGCTGGAATAGTTGCTGTGAGTCTATATCTTGCAGGCAATTGACTAAAACAGTGCTCAGTATCCTGAGCACAGGAAACCTCAAAGCCCACCCCATAACGACACACTTCATCCAACAAGGCCACCATACCCACTCCAACAAAGCTATACCTCCTAAGAGTGCTACTCCTTGTGCGATTAGGAGGGTCAATTACATTTAAACTATGGCATTCTACTCCCTGGTCCCCATAAACTTGTAACAATATTATAATGCAAAATGCATTTAGTCCAACTTCAAAAGTCCCCGTACTCTATCACAGTCTCAACAATGTTTTAAAGTTCCAAAGTTCAAAGTCTCTTCTGAGAGTCAAGAAATTTCTTAACTGTAATCCCCTATAAAATCGAAGTAAAAAAGCAGATCCCATACTTCCAACATAGAATGGCACAGGATACACATTACCATTCCAAAACATAAGGAAAAGAGCATAGTGAGGAAATACTGGACCAAAGCTAGACCAAAAACCAGATGGGCAAACTCGTAACTCTGCATCTCCATGTCTGACATCAAAACACTTGTCAGATCTCCAACTCCATCCAGCTTTGTTGAATGCAACACACTTCTTTCTCTTGGACTGGTTTCACTCCCTGTTAGCAACTCTCCTCTACAGGCATCCAATGGCTCTTGCATCTTGGGTTCTCCAAGGCAATCCTGGCTTCAACTTCACGGCTTCAGGCAATGGCCTCTCTAGGCCTCCATTCAGAGACACTCCTGACACATGCCTGGCCTCAGCAACTTTATTCCATAACTCCTTTCTTCTATCCTTGACTCTAAAGCCAGAACCACATGGCCAAAGCTGCAAGTTCTGCTGCTTGCTCGGGCTGGAACATGCACCCCTCATTCAATTACATCTTCACCAGCTTTCTGTCTCTCACTGTCTAAGCCTGGCTGTCCTGAGACTTGCTCTGTAGACCAAGATGGCCTCAAATCAGAGATCTGCTAGCCTCTGCCTCCCGAGTGCTGGGATTAAAGGTGTACACCACCACACCCTACTCTAAGCTTTTCATTAATTCCTTTTCATAAATCGGAACCTTAGCTGGGTGGGATCTTGCCCTGAGGTCATCACTCCCTTTATTCCATTTCTTAATCCATTCATTTCCTTGAACCCAGGACTTGGCATCATTCCATTTCCTGGTGCTCTTTTTCCCCTCAAAATCAACATTTTGTGATTTACTCTGTTCAGCTTGCTCCTTTTCATTATAAATCTTCATTAGAGTTACCACTAATAAATCTTCATTAGATTGCCACTAATAACTGTACGACAGAGTCAATACTAGGCTGTTTTGAGATTTCTTCTATCAGTGGAATTAATCCAAAACTCTTCATCTTAGCCTGAGGCAAACTCTTTGAACAAGGACAAAAGCGGCCACTTTCTTTACCAAAATATCGCAAGAATAACCTCTAGGCAACATACTAAAATTCTTCTCCTCTGAAGCCCCACAGTGCATCAAATCATATTCAATACCACTGTCTTCCATGTTCCCACTAGTATGGCCCATTAAGCAGCACTTAAAGCATCCTACTGCTTTCCTAACCCAAAGTACCAAAGTCCAAATTCACCTCCAAACAAAAACATGGTCAGACCCATCACAACAATCCCCCACTCCTGGTACCACTCCTGTCTTAGTTAGGGTTTCTATTCCTGTGAAGAGACACCATGACCACAGCAACTCTTATAAAGGAAAACATTTTATTGAAGTGGTGGCTTATAGTTTTAGAGATTCAGCCCATTATCATCATGGCTGAGAGCATGGCGGCATGCAGGCAGATGTGGCGCTGGAGGAATAGCTGAGAGTCCTGCATCTTGCAGACAACAGGAGGTCGAATGAGACAGTAGGCAGAATACTGAGCATAGGAAACTTCAAAGGTCACCTCCAGAGTGACACACGTTCTCCAACAAGACCACACCTCCTAATAGTGCCACTCCTATGAGATCATGGGGTCAATTACATTCAAATTACCACATATACAAAATTAATCCTTGCTTTTGGACTAGTTTAGCACAGCAATAGCTTCCTCTATGTCCTTATATTCAGCATCTCTGTTTCTTTGTGTTCAGATTGTTTTTTTCTTTGTGGGCAGCCTGTAGATGGATCTTGCTATTTATTCAATCTGGGCCTTTTAATTGATACAGACTATATTTAAAGTTATCGATATGGCTGGATTTAAACATGCCAGTTTGTTGTTTGTTTTTATGTGGACGTCTTATATAAATATTATCATTTATGCATATATTTCACATATACTTTACAACCAAAGTAAAAGATCGACCCTAGGGCAGTGGCTCTCTACCTTCCTAATGCTGTGACCCTTTAACAAAATTCCTCATGCTGTGGTGAAGCCCCACCCTAAAATTATTTTCATTGCTGCTTCATAACTGAAAGTTTGCTGCTGTTACGAATTGTAATGTAAATATCTGATATGCAGGATAAGGTCACTGGACCCCAGGACCTGCAGGTTGAGAACCAGTGCCCTAAGGCTTTGTGCACACTAGGCAAGAGCTCTGCACTGAGCCACATCCCCAGCCACCCAAGGTAACGAGTGCAACACATTCTTTAGAAATGTTTCTGTTTTTAAATAGGCCAATGAACCAAGGGGAGGAAAACAGTTTCAAAAGAAAAAATACACGCCTAATAAATATTTCTGAATGTATCCAGCATCCTTTGCCACCAGGGGAATGCAAATTAAAACCACTTTTAAATTCCATACCACCCTAGTCAAAATGGCTATCAAGAAAACATATGACATTAAATGCGGGTGAGGAGATGAGGAAAGAACACTGATTTTTCTGCTGGTGAGAGAACAAAGCCACTCAAAAAACTTCTCAAGAAACAAACACAGCTGTTGTTGGCTTTAGCAGCGCTCTTACCCTGCGAGGAAAAGTCACAGAACACAACAAAACCCACTAACAAGAGTTTTATTAAGATAAGGAGAAAGGGGCAGATGTGTTCAGGCCTGCTGAAAGGACACGTGAAGAGGAGGGGGAGGGGATATGGGAATCTGTCTTTTAAGGACGACCCGGCACATGCGCACACAGGCCCACGTCGCTACTTCACGCATGCGTGTAGGTCACGCAGTCATGCTGCAAGCAATTTACGTGACCACGCAGCACGTGGGTTACATATGACCCAGAAATGACTAAGCATAAATGACTAAGTGTACGATCATGGGGGCGTGGCTGGAATTCCATGTGATCCAGCTATACCAATGCTGGCATATACCCAAAGGACTCTACATCCTACCCCAAAGATACTTGAACATTCATATTTAAATGCTACTGCTTTCACAGTAGTAAGGAAATGGAATCAGGCTGGATGCCCATCAACAGATGAATGGCTACTGAAAATATGTATACACAATGTTTCCCTCTGTTGCTGTATGAGCCTCCTTGTCAATATTGCCTTAGAGCAGTTGTTGAAAAGGCTTGATGGCCGACCAAGAAGTTATGCCTGTACATTGCTGAACAAAATTGCTGCAAAAATAAGCGTAGAGACGGGGAGGCTGATTTGCTTCCGTGCAGTGTGGTTTTATTTTACCCTTCGACTGTACCACAGTATCTGAGGATCAAAAGGAGAGAGGGTGGGAGAGAGATTTTTTAAACTATAAAAAATGTGCATCCTGGGCTGACTGAGCAAAGACAGATTAGATAATTACTGCGTATGGACCTTAATTCTGCTTGGGAACCCTAGTACAAATAGACTTTTCTAACCTGTGGTGCTAATTCTTCACATGACGATAGATACACTACTATCATTACCTGGTTTCTCTGCATATCATTACATTTGACCCTTTGAGTCCTCGCTGCATATAATTTACTCTGAAGACTCCTTCCCAGCTCCTCTGTACCACTCTCTTTTCTGACCTCTAAGTCCTGAGTTAATAAATGATTTTTTGGTGTATGCCAGCATGTGTGTGTGTGTGTGTGTGTGTGTGTGTGTGTGTGTGCGACACACACACACACACACACACACACACTGGAATTTTATTCAGCTATAAAGAAAATGAAATTGTGAAAGCTATGGGAAAAGGGAAGTGAAATCTATTAAGTGAGGTTGTGGTGATATTTTATTTGTGCTCTAACAAATAAAGCTTGCCTGAAGATCAGAGGGTGGAGCTAGCCACTAGTTAACCATGGAGGCCAGGCAGTGATGGCACACACATTTGATCCAAGCACTTGGGAGGCACATGCCTTTAATCCTAGCACTAGGGAGGCAGAGAAAGGAAGTGATGTGGCTGGGTGGAGAGAGGAATATAAGGCGGGAGGAGACAGGAGCTCAGCCCCTTCTAGGCTGAGGAGTTGGTGGGGGTAAGAGGTGGCTGTGGCTTGCTCCTTTGTTTCTCTGACCTTCCAGCACTTACCTGTAGCAGGAATCTTAAAAGTTCTTATTAATAAAATCAAACCCGAGACGAGTTATTGGGGTCCATGCTGGTAGATCAGAGAGACAGAATAAGCCACAGCTATCTCACCTCACCAGTTCCTCAGCTGGTCCTGTTTCCTCAGACTGGAAGCCTCTGAGTCCTCATCCAGAATGAATCTCAGCTGAACTGTGTTGCTCCAAAGCCTGAAAGCTTAACCAGGCCAAATGCTTAACCAGCCAAAAGCCTCTAGTTTCTGGTCCTCACGCCTTATATATCTTTCTACTTTCTACCACCACTCCCTGGGATTAAAGGCTGGCTTTCTGGGATTAAAGGCGTGTCACCATGCTTGGCTATTTCCAATGTGGCCTTGAACTCACAGAGATCCAGAGGGATTTCTATCTCTGGAATGCCAGGATTAAAGGTGTGTGCTATCACCGCCTACCTAGTGGCTTTTCTGTTCTCTGACCCCAGATAAGTTTATTAAGGTACACAATATTTTGGGGAAAACAATACACCACACTTACCCCTATATTAACATATTTATTATTAAGACTAATTAGAATTCATGCTATGTGAGGTAACTGTGCTGGCTAGTTTTATGACAACTTGTCACAAGCTAAAGTCATCTGAGAGGAGAGAAACTCAACTGAGAAAATGCCTCCATAAGATCGGGCTGTAGGCAAGCCTGTAGGGCATTAGTTAGTGATTGATGGGAGATGACCCAGCCTATTGTGGGTGGGGACCTTCCTGTACTGGTGGTCCTGGGTTCTATAAGAAAGCAGGCTGAGCAAGGCATGAAGAGCAAGCCAGTAAGCAGCATCCCTCCATGGCCTCTGCATCAGTTCCTGCCACTAGGATCCTGCCCTGCTTGAGTTCCTGTCCTGGCTTCCTCCAGTGATGAACTAGAATGTGGGTGTATAAACTAATAAACACTTTCTTCCCCAACTTACTTTTGGTCATGATGTTTTATTGCGGCAATAGAAACCCTAAGGCTACAACCCAGGCTCAGAAAGAAAAAACACAGCATGTTCTTTCTTATACATGGGTCGTAGCTTCTAACTGCTGAGTATGTGTATTAAGGTGGGAGTAAGTGTGGATAGAGGCCCGGAAACTAGAAAGGGGCTCAAAAGACGGCATTAAAAGAGGCTTTGACAGAAGTGATGGAGGCCAAGCATGGTAGAGGATGCCTTTAATTAATCTCAGCATTCAGAAGGTAGAGACAGGTGGATGTCTGTGAGTTTGAGGCCAGCCTGGTCTACATAGAGAGGAGCCAGAGCTACATAAGAGAGAGACCCTGACTTGAGAGAGAGAGAGAGAGAGAGAGAGAGAGAGAGAGAGGAAGATGGAGAGAACAACTGAACATTTATCATAAATGAAAGGGGGAGACAAAAAGAATAAAGTTTGTTTATTCTTCTGAACATTCTAGAATACAAACGTATTTGTTTCAGGATTTTCTTTAGATGGACTTTCTGCTATATGTAATCCCAAGACACTTCTTTCTATTCTCTGTGGAAATGCTTCCAAAGAGACAAAAAGAGGGTTTGAAAGCTTGCTGTCTGTCTGTCTATGTATAGTGTGTGTGTGTGTGTGTGTGTGTGTGTGTGTGTGTGTGTGTGTGTGTAGTGTAGTGTTGGGAATTGAATCCACAGCCTCTTACCAGGCAAGTTTTAGGCCAACCCCTAAAACTCTTTCTATTTTTAAATACTTAGGCATTCACTCACTCTCTTTGGAAAGTATGATACAGGAAGATCCTTTATATCTTAAAGATTTATTTATTATTTTATTTTATCCATACGAATGTTTGCCTGCATGTATGTATGTGCCTTACGTTCATGCCTCGTGCCCTCAGAGGCCAGAAGAGAGCATCAGACCCCTAGCACCTGAATTACAGATGATCACGAGCTGCCATATGGTGATAGGAACCGAACTCAGGTCATCCGGAAGAGCATCAAATACTCTTTCTTACCTCTGAGCCATCCCTACAGCCCTCCTTTATCTCTCTTACCTGGTTTTCTTTATTAAAAAATATTTTACATGACTAGAATTGACGCTGATACAATTCACAAAACTTTTTCAGATTCATCAATCTGTTACATTTTCATTTATTCCTTGTGTGTATGTGTATCTACTCTGTTGTCTATTTTATTTTGAAACGACATGGCATCTAGCCTACGCTAACCTCAACCCTGTTATGTAATAGAGGATAACCTTGAACTTCTGATCCTCATCTTCCAAGTGTTGAGACTGTAAGCATGTCTGGCATATTTACTGTTTAATTTTATCTTAGTTTTAGTTGTCTGTTTTTATTTCCCCTAGAGAACTTCTTAGTTTGACCTAGGAAAGAAACACTGGATAAAGGAGCTATATTCTGATCTGCTATAGACACCATTCCTCTGTTTGGTTTACGGGGGAGAGGGTAAAGGGCAAACAGACAACCTGGTTTTGGCAAGAAAGCGATGGGTTTTCATGTATCTGAACTCACACATAAAAAAACATGTTGAATTTTCCCTATTGGGGGAATCACAATCGAAATGCCCGGCTCCAGGGAGCGGATGCTGGCTGTCGTAAGCATGAGGCTGACTTCTGCACGGGAAGCAGTCGTGGATGGTTTCAGACCTTGCCTCTTTTTCTTTTCTGGGACAGAAATGCTCTCTGGTAGAATTCCTCTTCATTTCCTCCTCTATAGACAGGGGAGGAGCGAGCGTTTCATCCCATCCGCCCTTCTGTGCAGAAGCTGAAGCTTATTTCCCTTTTCCATGGGCATGTCAGTTTTCTACAAATGCTTTTTCAGTAGGTGCAAAGCACACTTCCAAATCCTGTAAGTGCTTTTTTTTTAAGTCAGCACATGGCAAATTCATAGCAAACTGTGACCTTGCTCCATGCCACCCCCCCTCCCCATGCCTTCAACCTTTATTTCTACCTCATTGGATATTTTATCCTGGCACTCCTTTGTCTAAGGTAGAATGGATGACAAGAAAAGCCTGGTAAATACTTCAGAATCAAAATGTCAGCCAGGAGGTAATGGTGCATGCCTTTAATCCCAGCCCTTGGGAGGCAGAGGCCAGCCTGGTCTACAGAGCAAGTTCCGGGACAGCCAGGCACCCACCCCTCCCCCCCCCCCCCCCCCCGCCCCCGCCACACACACACACACACACACACACACACACACACACACACACCAAAAAAAAAAAAACCACAACAAAACAAAACAACAAAACAGAATCAAAATGCCAAATTAAACAAGAAAAAGAGTCAAAAAAAACTTTGAGTAATCAAACCCCTTAGCTCAAGTTTAACTCATACCAAATGTAAATTAAGGGAAGGCCGAGAGATGGTTGTCTTCGGGTTTGCTGAGAACTAGAATGACCTTTGTTTGGCTCCCTTATCACGATGTGAGGGGTTGTCTGCTGACGGTAAATGAATTCTATACTCTAAAGGACGTCAAAGTGCTCTCCAGCCCTGAGAACAATAAACCATGGACGGGAAATGAAATATGAAGCAAAGCCAAAACTCTTGCTACAGCTTTGTTTTATTAAGCTCTGCGCTCGTAAGATATTGTCAGCCACGGTGAAATGTGACTTTACTAAATGTTATCATTTAATGACACAGGGGATGCAAAAATCCAACAAGTCACCCCCAAATGCTGACAGTAGAACAAACGGAAGGGGACATTATAGGCACAGTCACCTGATAGTATTTCCATAAGCAGTGCTGAAAAGCGTCCGGGTCTCAGGATGCTTTATAAAGATTGTTCAAGTCCAACTCCTTTGACCACAGAAGCCTATCATATATCCTGTTTGCAGCTGGGATTATCATCCAATACTAATTCCAGCTTCCATCTGAGTACACAGATCTAATTCTCATTATCGTTAACTAAAAGACAGTATTGGGACCTTAAATGTTGAGGTATATAGAATGAAGAGTTCTAAAAGAGCCCAGGCAGTCAACAAAAAGTCCCTACAGTGATGGAAATGAAAGCTTGTGCTCTGAACATAAGGCCGTTCACTTCCAGATCACAGCACTTCTGTTTCGACAGAGGTTCTGAGTGGGGAAATGTACTGAAATCGCCCACTTGCTAGTTCACGATCCAAACCTGCGGACTAGGACCTGATGGGGTCTCTTTATGAGCAGAAGGCCACAGTTCCTACTCACTTCTGCAATCTGTCCTAACTGGTTCTCCTCCTCTTTTCTCCTGTCCAAACCACAACAAAAATAAAACAAAAGCGAGTCTCACAAAATGTTTGCATATTGCTAAGTCATTTGCTTTAAGATGTATTCCTCACATCAAAACCCACGAGATATAATTCATGTATCATTCTTACCTTTTCCCTTGGTGTGAACAGAAACTATCATCTAAAGCAAAACTCTGACTTAAAAATCTTCCGATATGAGAAAGAGTCCCAGAACTCATGGTGTTATTCTGTTTATAGTTCAACCAAGTGAACTCCGGAGTTCGATGATATATGGTGGTGAGAATCTTATCAGTTTCGTTATAACCTGGGACTAATAATTAGTCTCTGACTTTATAAAATAGAGAATGACTATTTTCAATAATTGGTACATCAAAACTAGTTATGGGCGGGGTTAGAGATGTGTTTATTCCTCTATTTAGAGCAGATTAGTCACAAGATCAGGGAATGAGAAGAAAGGAAGACAAGTAGGAAATACCATTATCTTTTTACCATCAGAAGGATCCACCCTCAGCTAGAATAGTGAGGAGGTGACTGTGGTAAATTCGTCTTCCATGTATAACATATACCGTACTACCTGGGATAGGGTAGACTCTCAACACATCTAGAATAATAAAGCTTCGAGTGGCATTGCAATGAGGTACCCTCAATGAGAAGAAATGTATGGCATCCTCACCTTGCTCACACTGATGCCTCTGAAGTGTGTTGAGGACGTGGAGATCAGCTGATCTGCATATAGGACCATGTGCTAAGTGAACAGCATTCTGAGTTTCAGCCACAAATTAGAGGCTACAGAATAGCTGCCACTCTACTTGTGATAAGTGACAGAACATAAATATATTAGGCCCAAGACACCGGAGAAACTTGTGACATTCTTGACATTAGTCATAAATTAATTAAGTTGAAGGTGAAAGCAGAGCTGCATTCCAAGGAGAATTCTTGTCCTAAAGCTTTTGTCACATTGAGTTCCTAAGACAATAGATGCATTTTGCAAAGCTTGCTCTTTACAGATCTTTCAAAAACTTTCCTTCTAAAAGTCCTGACAGTTGGCCACTTGGCTACATAGCATGACTTAGAAACCTAAAGCATTGCTATTTATTGTTTTAGACAATTGCTCTTTGCTAATTTTATGTGAAATTGCATTTTCCAAAAGGGATGTGACTTGGAGTTTAAAATGTCCATGAAGTAATATAAGTATTCATCACATTGTTAGGCTTCGGTGCTCAATGTTGTGATCTGTGTCGAACTTGTGTGGTGTGGTCACGTAGGGTGGAAGTCACGCTTCTGTGGTCCTTTATTCTTTTGTTATCTCTTGTTTATGGCCACCCAACAATCCCCTGACCTAACCTTTGACCTTTGATCCTAAGAGTCAACAGATGACATAAGAAGATACTAAACACAGGGTTATAAATTAAACTTCGTTCATAAATCCTGTTGAAATTTCGATGGAATGATAGCCATTAAAAACAATTATTTAAAATGAAAAGTTGTGAATGATGCATGGTTTTTAATAGTCTATTCTTCCCCCTTTTCCTCCTTTATCATTGATTGTCAAGATTTGGCTAAAAATAACTCTGCAGATACAGAATCTAAAACCACCAATCAGCCACAACAGTGTCTTTTTTGAGTTCCTGGATGAGTGCCCCCCACCCCCTTTTTTTGTAAAGAAAATGTGTTCAGCATGCCTTCTGCTGGGTATTTCAATATCAACTGCTTTTCACCTCGACATTCTACATGTGCAAAACTGTAGAAGCCAGTTGGCCTGGACAAGGAAGTTGCAAAAAAAGACTGATACTGTCTCTAATAAATGTCTTCAATGTCCTTCATATCACAAGGCATTGTTCCCCTAGAAGGTGCTACTACCTTGCAAAGGAAAACAAAAGAAGCAGTCAGCACATGTTTCTGGACTCTCTTATGAGAAGGCCTGCTATTCCCCAATGGCCTATGCTATTTGGAATCTAGCTGTGTGTGTAGATGATTCAGTGAGCTAAGTTCACCGTAGTAATCAGTGGTTTCTTCTTGTGTGGGCTATGATAGAGTGTAAGAGTGATCAACATAATGGCTTCAATAATGACAGTCCTTCTCTCTAATAAAGCTTTGGCTCAGACTTCTGAATCATTTCTTTGGTTATACTTCCCTATAATTGGTTAATCTTCCTACCTGATCTGTATGAGGCTGGCTTATAAATTGTGCTGGTTGAGACATTACAGATCCCCAAAGATTTCCTTCCTTCCTCTCCCTTCCTCTTCTTCTGATGCCTCTTTCTTATTGTTACTTTCTACAGAGCAAGTTTGGGAGAGAGTGTTAATCTATGTCCCTTCAAAGCTATGTCCTCTTCCAACCTTCTATTCTTAAACTGTTAACTTGAGATCACTAAAAAATATTTTATAGGTATCCTGAGGAATTTGATCCACTCCTTCTCTCTTTTTTCTCATGTCCAGATTCCTGTCTCATTTGTTCTAGGAGCATAGAATAAGTTGGGACCAAGCAAGGCCTTTGCAGACGTCCTGTTGTTTATGTTTTCAGGAAGAAGGAATTGAGTCACATTACAACAACTCTTACAAGGACTCTTTAGGATCTCCTAAGTGGCCACATACAACTGCCCAAGAGCTCAATAGCACTCTAGCTCTGTCCTTGGAGTTGAATTGTCTGTCATCTTAAGTCTTTTGATCAGAGCTGAGGCTACACCTTCCCTTTTCAGCTTCTTTGATCCTTCATCTTATACTGACAAATTCCTGGAGTCTCAGTACCAGAAAGTGATGACAACTAATCCGGTCTCTTTTATCTGTGTCCTAAAGGACTCTTCATATTTCCCAGGACTGTCTTCACACCTGGGCACTATGCCCATGCCTTGTCCCATTGATCTTCCTCATTATTAATGTCATGACCAGAAGCTGCCAGGAGCTCTACAACTATGTGTTTGTGTTTTAGGCCTGTTTATCTTTTCTCACATTTACTCTTCTGTGCAGAATCATCTTCTGGAGTCTTTTCCTGTTCCCCCATAAGTAAGTCAGGGTCCATATAATCTGGGTCCACACTACAGGCATAGCAATCTCACTGAAGTCCTAAAATTGACTTCAGGCTACATTTCTATGCCATCCCTGAGGACAAGGATGTAACTATTTGCTGCAAGTAATAACACAGCAGGTACCGAGCCCATAGTTTTTTGGCTGAATTAAGTGAATAGAATTATGTTCCCTAAGAGTATAAATGATCCACCTTCCAGACATTATTAGGTCATCCTGATCCACAAAATGAAGAAACACACACACACACACACACACACACACACACACACACACACACGCACACGCACACGCACACGCACACACACAAAATTTTCCATCATGAGTGAGAAATTTTTAAGTCAAGCGGAGGTTACGAGTCACCAGGCTGCTGTAACTAGGTTTGGGTATCCTTTCCCAGAGACCTTCTGCAGAGACTCAACAAAACTCCCAGGAATTAAAAAGTTCCGTTAGTAGCTCAGATCAAAATTAGCCATTTCAGGAGAAGCTTGGATTCTTTTCATAAATTTCAGTGAGAATTTTGATTTCTCAGTACTTTTTCATTTCCTTCTTGGAAAGTTAACTACCTGGGTTGTGGTTTCTGTCAGTGTCCTGCGTCAGTCGTAAGACTGACGTTTGTTCTTTTAGATGAGAACAAGTACATTGGATTCTAAGAAATGTCTTCCAGGCTTTTCAAGTGTCACTATTTCATTCTGGATCGGTCCTGCACCCTTAGCTGTACACACGAAGACACATAAAGGGCTTTAGCCCTCTGATATGGACGAAGGCTAGGCCCTATGGTCAGATTAGGGATTGCTCATTGTCCACATGTTTTTTGTTTTTGTTTCTTGAAAACAGGATCTTATTATTAATTCTGGCGGTCCTAGAACTCACTATATAGATCTGGCTGGCCTTGAACTCAGAGATCCCCCTGCCTCTGCCTTCTGAGTGCTAGGATCAAAGGTGTGCACCACCACTGCCTGGATCCAACTTGCTTTTTTAACTTTAGTTGTCTTTGGCTATTTGAACCATTTCTCCTTTCACAGTTAGCAACATGCACAATCATGTCTGGCCTGTCAGCATGTGTTCGGTACTAGACTGCTTGTTTTTATGTCAACTGGACATAAGCTCAGACCATCAAGGATAAGGGAACCTCAACTGAGAAAATGCTTCCAATCACACTGGCTTGTGGACAAGTCTGTAGGGTGTTTTCTTGATTAAATGATTGATGTGGGTGGGCTCAGCCCACTGTGAGCAGTACCTACCACCGCTGGGCAAGTAGTCCTAGGGTGTCTAAGAAAACAAACTGAGCAAGCCATGGGGAACAAGCCAGTGAGCAGCACCCCTCTGCGGCCTCTGCTTCAGTTCCTGCCTTGAGTTCCTGCCCTGACTTCCCTTCATAATGTACGATAGGCTATGAGATGAAATAAACCCTTCCCTCCCCACGTTGCTTTTAGTAATAATGGAAATAGAAAATTGGACTAGGCATCCAACCTGAAAAGAGCCCGGGTCAGAGATCCTGACCCCTGAGTTTTCCTCCAGGTTCTGCCAGTAGTTCTATTTGGCGGTTCAAGACCTCTTACCTTGCTCTCTGTACCAATCCCTTCTCCTGCTGAAATGGACAACGCCTACCTCACTTCCCAGATTACTGTGAGATCTGAAGAAAAAATGGGGGTGGGGTGGGTAGAGATAGCTCAGAGGTTGAGAGCATTATCTGCCCTTCCGGAGGACCAAGCTTTGGGGTGTAGCACCCACAGGGCAGCTCATTGAAGCGTTTATCTATGAGATAAAAACTTGGGAGTCAGATATCGGGGTAAGAACCCGAACGATCAGAGAAGCGGTGGAGAAGCGACCAGTGACCTCCTCTTTCTCTCCTTGGTCCAAAAGGGCCGAGAATCTATCTAAACCCCACCTTACTACTTCCTGTCTCTCTCTATATGTCCTTGGTCCTCCAAGACCTCTATGGCTAATTTTGGTCAGCTAGTAGCCAGCTCTGCCCTCTGATTCAAAGTAAACTTTATTGTCAGTCTCAGGAGTGTCAGAGTGCGATCAAAATATCCCACAACAGCTCACGGTCATTTGTAACCCCAGTCCCCAGGGGATCCGATGCCGTCTCTCGCTCTCTGCAATCACTTCACTCACATGGTGCACAGATACAAATACAGGCAAAAAGAGAGAGAGAAAAAAAAAAGCTCATGCAGGTACAATAAAATATTCTTAAAGTTTATGTATGCAGAGTTTAAAGTGTCATGGATGTGAAAAAGCAGCGTTCTTTCTGTCCACAGGGAGCACGCATTGTTCCTCTGCATTGCCTTATCAGCTGGACGGCTCGGGTGAATTGGGGCAGAAAGGAAGGGAAACAGGAGATGAGGCACTGAACAGTGATGCTCGTTTTCCCTGTGTGCTCATTTGGACCCGTTCTTAATAGAAAAAGAAAGTCACTTTTGTATCCAGAAGGCTTTTCCTCCAAAATGAGATGGGTGCCTGGAGTATGAAGCCCGGACAAGAAGATGGACAGGCTTCTCATGTATGCTTAACACTGACTGGTCAGTTCCCTCTCCCAGCCGTGACCCCCTCAGTGGGCTCCCAGAACCCAGCCTGCTTCCGGGAAGGTTCTAGAAAGCCAATCCTAAGGGTAGCGTTCAGTTTCACCACTGTAGCCAGTGGCATTGTGCCCAAGGTTGCAACTTGAGCCATGAATGATTTCCTGCTCCTAAGGTCACCCAGCAAGCTGCGCACCCCAGGAGTCACCGGGGAGGTTTTGTGTCCGCCCCCCCCCCATCCCCGTCCCATCCGTGAGCCGGCATGTTGAAGGAATCAATTGTTTTTATTTTATTTTTATTGCACCTTCTAGGCTCCAGACTCACTGGAGACATCCTGACACATAATGCCTTGTCCGGCACAATGCGATGCCCTTTACCTAGTCTCCTGAAGGTGCAGCCTCCCCTCCAGAACAAACAACGGAAATGCATCAGGAGGGCTCAGCGGCAGACAGAATGCACCTCCAAGCAGGAGCCACTCGGGGATTCCTCAGATGAAAGCAGATTTCAATGAACATTGTGTTTCGAAGCTTGCTTCCTCTCACCCGGCAAGGGCCGCAGAAGAGGAACATCCCACTTGCGTCTGCGGACACAAAAGAACGCTGTGCCTGGGAGATCTTATCGCGCCTTCCTGTGCCACAGCAACAGAGCCCTGGTTGTGTCTTGGAAGAACTGCTCATTGTTTCTTGGGGACTGCTGGCTCCTTTGGGTGGGATCTGATGGCATCTCTGGAGTTGGAGGTAGTAGGAGGTGCTGGGACGACAGCCAGCGACAGGCCCCGACTTGCTGGCTTCACGGAAGTCGGGGAAGAGGAGTCGCTGTGCCGGCTTTCTGGGTGGTGACCAGCTCATCATTTAAAGTTTAAACATGACCTGTTTACTTGCTAGTATCTTCAGCTATACAAGCTGAGAAGACAGAAACGGGAGTGATAGCCAGGATAACTTTTTTGGCAGAAAGTGGCTTTGTGCACGCGCGCGTGTGTGTGTGTGTGTGTGTGTGTGTGTGTGTGTGTGTGTGTGTGTGTGTGTGTGTGTTTAACCCACAGCTGTTTGATTTGCTGTTGATTATTGACAAAACTGAGAAGAACCGGAAAGTGTTTTGAAAACAGAAATGTGATGATTAAAAATATATCTGGAGGATTTAGATGCCTATTGTATTTCTAGCTTACATGACATAAACCTCAAAAAAATGTATGTTTGTCCAATGAGAATGAACTTCCGGTTTTAAATCACTGCAGTTATAATGAAGAATATGAATTGATAACATTGGACTAGGCCAGTCTTAGATAATGTCTCCTTCTCTCAGAAAGTTTATGGCTTTCTTTCAGTAAGGGGACCATGACGGCTACCTGTTCTTTTCTGTCTTTTTCTCTTCTCCTTCCTTAAGGCCTGCTGGGACATGCATGACACACAAGAATCCTATAACTGATGGGAACACCACAAGGTGAGGAGAAAGGGTGCTCATGACTTCTCTAAAGAAGCAAGGATCACTTGTCTGCCTGTCACTTGTTCAGGGTTCATAGGATCACGATATCACCAAACACCTTCTTTGTTCTGAACATACTAACTGAAATTTTCACATATGGTCCTTAGTTAGGCATAAATTTATCTCCCTTTAGTGAACAGTTCAAGGAGAGTTGGGTCACATTCATCTTCCTATTTCCAGTGTCTAGAACAATATCTTGTCTTATATGGCGTGATTGGATGGCTGGTTGGATGCCCATGTTGTAGTGTCTAACAGGGTAACCAATGAGATTCATAGATCTATTATTGGATGGCTGGTTGGATGCCTATATTATAGTGTCTAACATAGTAACCAATGAGATTCATTTATCTATTATTGGATGGCTGGTTGGATGCCTATGTTATAGTGTCTAACATAGTAACCAATGAGATTCATTTATCTATTATTGGATGGCTGGTTGGATGCCTATGTTATAGTGTCTAACATAGTAACCAATGAGATTCATAGATCTATTATTGGATGGCTGGTTGGATGCCTATATTATAGTGTCTAACATAGTAACCAATGAGATTCATAGATCTATTATTGGATGGCTGGTTGGATGCCTATATTATAGTGTCTAACATAGTAACCAATGAGATTCATTTATCTATTATTGGATGGCTGGTTGGATGCCAATGTTATAGTGTCTACCATATTAACCAATGGAGATTCATATATCTAGTGATTGGATGCCTATGTTATACTGTCTAACATAATCTGTAAGGATTTGACTTGGGCTGTCTACACAGTTCTTGGCATGACTGCACCTGTTGATCGTCTGTGCTTTTATTGGTCTACTCACAGATGCTCAGAATGCAGAGGTTTTCAAGATCACATAGTTTCTCTCCTTCAGTTCCTGCTGAGACAAGATTCAGAGAGAATCAGATTCATCCACAGTCACGTATCTAAGAAACATGCCACAGCCCTTTGTTAAAAAAAAAAAATCTAGATCTTTTGATTGGCAGTCAAATGTCCACTGCATTATGCTGCTTTCTGTGACTCACTGTTGGAGACCCAGAGGCACCCTGTGGAGCAGTCTATCACTCCTGGCTGATTTGGGCAAAGTGAAATGAATGTGGACCAGAGAGAAATGAGTGAAAGGAATGGCTTGGGGCTTCGGCATTCACATGCTCAGGCTGTTAGGAAAGCTAACAAGAATGCCTCATCTGTATTCAGGCTGATGCCATTCTATGTATCTCTCAGATGTCCCATTAAGAATTCACTGGCTGATGTCTCATCCCTATGTTACCTAGGAAACCTGTGGAGGTAGTGCTACCTAGCTCTACTTCACTGGAGAGGGTTTCTGTTTGATGTGGAGGAATTCAGGTTTCAGAAGCCTTATCCAGAGAGATATATTCCTCTCCACTTCCTGGTAAGGCTGATCTTATGATTACAGCTCTAGATCTTCCTGCTACAAGGAAATGTTCCAAACATCACTTCTGATAACCTGGCTGTTTCTTAGAAATTTGTTTATATTGAAGTTTGAATTGTACAGCCTAAGTAAATACTTAGAAGATGCACAAAAGTAATAGATGAGACATTTATATTTGCATATATTTATATATACATACATAATCATAACAAAATGAAAAAGAAATGCCCATTATTATATTATTTATGTCTGTAACTGATCATGTGGCCACAGACAAAATTTGATAATCACTTTTTTCCATATCCCTTCTAGTGAACACTTGGGTTGGTTGTAGACCCTTGTGTGATAGTGTGAACCAAATCTTTCTTCTCAAAGGGTCTGGGTCATTAGCAGTTCTGCTAATTGATTAATTGGTTTTTTATTGCTTTTAATTACAGGATATGGGAGGATGTGGAGGCAACCTGCAAGATCTTTAGCCTTTTAGCACATGCTTCCCTTTACTCTCATATAGATTTTTTTTTTTTTTTTTTTTTTTGGTCTGGAGATTAACCATTATGAGTTAAAGAAGTCTAATGGCATTCTAGTTCAGTCAACTCATAACATGTCTTGGTGTGAAGCTTTTCTCTTACTGGAACTAAGATCTTGGGGTAATTTGAATAGGTATGGCCCCAATAGATTCATGTATTTGAATGCTTGGCCCATAGTGGGTGGTACCATTAGGAGGTGTGGCCTTGTTGGAGGAAATGTGTCACTGTGGGGGCGGGCTTTAAGATCTCATATGCTTAAACTACAGCCCGTGTGGCTCACAGTCTTTTCCTGCTGCCTATGGATCAAGATGTAGAATTCTCAGCTCCTTCTCCAGCACCATGTCTGCCTGCATGCTACCATACTTCCCGTCATGATGATAATAGATTGAACTTCTGAAACAGTAAGCCATTCCCAATTAGATGTTTTCCTATATAAGAGTGTTGAGGTTATGATGTCTCTTCACAGCAATAGAAACCCAAACTAAGATGAGAGCCTGATGCCTCAGGGATGTGAAGTATAAGGTGTGTTTAGTAGATCACTAATAGTAATAGTAAGTAATAGTGAGACACTCCATCCATCCCTTGATTTTCTGACTCTTAAATCTTACTATGGGAGAAATATAAATACAAACTGATTTAGGTCAATCAGTAAATGAGCCTTCAAAAGAATGTTCTGTCAATCTATCAAACTAATGAAGAACATAGTAAAATCAATAGATGGCATGAACCTATCTCTGTACCTCATTTGCCATAAAGTAAGTCCTAGTCAGAAGTGATAGTGTGTGAAATTCATTATGTACCCGGTGTGAGGGGTGGGGGAGTTAGCAGAAACACTGTGGGTATGGGAGTCAAATTCGTACTCACAGTAAGTCTCTGTTCTAGTAAGAGAAAACATTGCCCTTACTTGATGAAAATGACCTGATATAAATGAATCTGCTAATAGGGGTCTAGCTAGGAGCTGGGAATGGTGCCACATTGTTTGACAGCCTGTGTTACTTGAAGACTGTGTACTCAGCAGGAACTATAGCTAGGTAGGCCATGGTAAGCAGAAGTCCATGTTGCTGAGACTGTATAATTTCCATCCTTCCCACCATTGCCATATTTTTAATGAATCAATTGGATAGTGCCAGGAGTTGTTGGGGGAAAAGCTGACTGAGAAACCCAGGATGACTAAACCCATCCAACTGACCGTTAAAATCCTCCTCTGTTGAGTTCACCCTTTGTTGAGAATTTTCACAAAACAAATATTTAAGCCAATTCTAGCTCACATGGAACACAAATATACAAATAGCCAAGCTACTTCTCTATCAGATTTCCTTTTCTATAGTTTAAAATCATGTTCCTTCTAATCCCTGAAACATGAGTTGTTAGATATTTATGCTTCTGTACCTTACCCCTTTCTAGCAAATGGAGTAACTAAGCATGCTGCTTGAAGTCCCACATACTAGGAAGGTTCCCTCTACCACTGACATCCAGGGACACCCAAGAGAGGGTCCTTGTAGGCGTTTTAGTTTTAAGTGTCTAGTTTTGAGTGACGTCTGCCTATTATACAGAATCATCTGTAGCCGTGGTGTTGGGTTTCTCATTCCTCTTTCATTGGGCCATAAGAAGCTCCCCCCACCATGAGGTTAACTGGAATAGACTGAGAGAAAGACCAAGTCAATACAAGTAGGACCAATGTCTGTATAAGCCACTTGCTCATGCAGCATGTTATTGCCTTCCCACACACTCAAGCCCAAGTCTGTGTACACCACCTGCACTTGATAATGGAGTGCTATAATGCATACTGAGCTTTAGGGTCAGAAAACACCAGTCAGGGGTACTCAGGCCACATTGCAACTTGGTGATCCATTGCTGACTGTTCAGTCTTAACTGAGGCCCAGTAGCAAGACAAAAAGGTACTTCACAGAAGAATTGTCATCTGCAAGCTGTTCCAAAATGTCACTGACATTGCTAGCATCACTCCATCTTCTTGATCATAACTCTGGACTTGGAATCCCTGGGTCCCAATCATGATGCAGATTGTAAATCCTCAAGGATACCTCAGCATGCTCCTGTCCAAACCCTTAGATATCTGCGGCGTTTATTTCCCACCCTTGGTCATATGAATCCCTTCCCACCTTTTTTCAGAGCAAATGCTACATTGTACTCATCAGAGAAGGAGTCGAGAAGAAAGAGAAGTTAGGGGAAGATGGATGAGCTTCAAGCCAAAGACCTGCCTCATGGAGGGGAGGCTGGCCAGCGGAAGAGCCTCAGGATAAGGGAGCTGGTTGTGTTAGTGTTTCATGTCTCCCTCACCTTCCCTTATTAAAACCTTTCTTGACAGCTCAACTTACTCAGAAACATATAGGAATTGTGGGAAATGTAAGTCAGCCTAGCCACTCTGCCTATGTACCACACACACAACCTTGGGAAGATTATTTGGGGATGGAGACCTCTGTTTAAGAAAAAGGAAAGCAGCTACTGTGCCCAAGCATCATCAACTTTGCTCAAGAACACATCTGAGAAGTTCTTTTCTCTTGCCTACAAGCATTGGTTCTAGTGTGTGTGTGTGTGTGTGTGTGTGTGTGTGTGTATGTGCTCATGTGCATGCTTGTGTATGTGTTTCCCCCTACCAAAGAGATTATAGAATGAGATGTTTCCAGAATTCTTTTTAATAAATAAATATTTAGTAGCATGAAAATATATTCACAGTATGAGTGTATTGTTTATCAGCGGTTTTCCTAGTGAGATCCAAAATGTGTTTAGCTTTAAGATTTTTCTTTTTCTTTAATGTTCAAAGAATTTGAATTTGCTTTCAAGTTTAAAAATGTGCTTCAGGCAGAAGGCAGTGTGAAATGCTCCTGCATTATAACGAAGAGAGAGCCTCAAAAATTTGCTCTCCAGCCTGCCTGAGATGCTGCTCTGAGGCAGAGGATTGTTGTGATTTCAGAATTCACTGTCCTGGGACTGCAGAACAGCCCTTTTCTATGCAAAGCAGTCAGTAGCATTTCCCTTTTGTTCCTGGTTCATCCTTTTAGAAAAGACGGATAATCACTGATAATCTCTTTATTCACGAATTTCCTTAGAAAATGGCGAGACCATGGTTCTGCGTAAGAAGGAGCATGTGAGGGTATGTGCCCAGCTCTGCCAAGATTGGAAGAGCGTTCACCATGGAGAGCAGCTCCAGGGAAAGCAAGTCTGATAGGAGAGTGATCCTCAGATCAGCCCTTCTGATCTCAGACCAGTGTGTGATTTCCTGACGAACAGACGTGTCCACCCAACACTGCTGATGTTTCTAAAAATTCCCACCACAGAATAACAGCTGTCAACAGCTGTCCCAGATACAGAAGCTGGAAAAGACTGCAAGGGGAAAAGAGACTTCAATACAAAAACAGTTTTGTCATTTTGGTGACAAAATTACTCCTATCTGTGGGTTTGCTAAATATATATCATCTTTGACATAGAATCCACCAAATAATTTTTAATGAATATAATTGGTTAATTAAGGAAGCAAGGAGTCATTTGGCTCTTCAGACAGCAATTAGTTCTATGCCAAAAGGACTCCGTTTTTTTTTCTTCATTATTAGGGTCTTTGAAGTTTAAAATTTCAAATAAGGTTGGCCCTTAGAATCAGTGCATGTTAGGGTCACAATAGACAAAGACCCTGAATGACTGGACAAAGGAGGGAGGGGCAAAGGAGAATGGAAAATGTTCGGGAACTTTCCACCATGGACAGCACACACCCTTGTGCAAACAAAGCTTCTGGGCTCAGACTGCATTTCATATTTAAAAAAAAGGAAAGTGATGAAATGCTTGCTAAGACCAGGGAGAGGATGAACAATGGTTCTTTTTTTATAATCCTCCAAAATTCAGTCCCACATGCTAACAGTTGGAGGGGAAAGCCTTTTGTTCTAGCGGTTTCCAAATGTCAGTTTCCTTCCTGGAGCCCCAGAAGTTTGAGCTGTTGTCAGAAGCAAGAGAGCGTATGCCAGCCACTCTGCCCTGGCGTCCGCCCTTGTCCTGACTGAGACCCTCTCGCTGTTAATCAGTCGGTTCTGACAGGAGGCACTCGGCTTAGCTTGTTAGGAAGGAGCCACCCGGCAGGTTCTCTTGCTGGGTCTCCATCTCCACAGTTTGCTCGGTGTCACTCAGTAGTGATGTCTAGTGAACTGCTCTCACTTCCCAGTGGTCCACACTGGAGAGGCGATGGATGACAAGGACTCTTGAAAACACATCTTTGTCACAAGTGTCTCCCTTCCTTCTTCCTCCATTGTTTCTTAGAACCATGGGCAGGGAGGGCGGACGGCACATGACTGGTGTCTTTAGACTCTTGAGTTCACCGTACTAAAATGCAGTTGTTAAGTTCTGTTGTATAAAATTTTGCACTTAAGGAAAAGATCACAAGTAGTAGTTGTTGTTTTGTTTTGTTTTTAAATTAGGACTGTGGATAATAGGATAGATTGCATTCATTCATTCATTCGTTTATTTATTTATTTTTGTTTTTTCAGGCAGGGTTTCTCTATGTAACAGCCCCAGGATAGGTTGCATTTGTCTGTCTCTTCATCCTTCCATCCATCCATCCATCCATCCATCCATCTATCTATGTATCTATGTATCTATCTATCATCTATCTATCTATCTATCTATCTATCTATCTATCTATCTATCATCTATCTATCTATTTTGGTTTTTCAAGATGGGGTTTCTCTATGTAACAGCCCTGGCAGTCATGGAACTTACTTTGTAGCCCAGGCTGGCCTCCAACTCACAGAGATCTGTCTGCTCCTACCTCCCAGAGTGCTGGCATTAAAGGCGTGAGCCACACCACCACGCCCGGCTTTGCTGCACCCCCCTTTCTCCTGCTCTCTCTATCTGGCTTTCCAACTGCCAGGCCTGGGAACAGCCCACAGCTTGCCGTGGTCGTATGCTAGACTGTACTGCGGTGCTTGAGAACTTTGAAAGAGCTGTCACCAAAGGATGATCTCATCGGGTCCTCGGGTAACCCCGCGCGAGGTGGGTAGGGTTGCTGGATTCTCTATCACTGGTTCCCACACGAGGAAGAGGAGAGTAAATAAATTATACAACACAGCCAAGGTCAGCGAGTCCCAGTGGTACAACTGGATTCCAACAGAGGCATTCAGCTTCCAGACTCGCCCCTTGATTTGTTGGCTTTTTTTACCTTGGTGGTGGTGCCAATCCACCTCTGTTCAGGAAGGTTACATGCCTCTTTTTCATTTACCATTTCTCATGGCAGATGCTGGAAAAATTGTAGCCACAGCTTGCTGGTTCCAGGACCTACACATTTATCAGGTGGCAAATTTTTCTGTTCCTATATTCCGTTTTCATACTAGTTTATTATTTTCTACCCTAATGGGGATTTCCAATTGAAAAATCATAATGGAAGCACTTTCCTCAATTCTCACTGCCTTTTCCTCCTTATTTCTTTTGTCTTTCTTTACCTACCTCCCTTTTCCTTCTCTTTTCTCTCTGCATTTCTTTTCTTTTTCTTCTTCTTTTTTTTATTCTGGCCTTATTTTTTGGTGATTGCATACTATAATTTGTGGCTAGTATATAAGGAAACAAGGCTCGATACTGTACAATTTCGCAGGCTATCTGTTTCTCTGTTGTTTTTAATCTGTGAAAATTGTTAATAGTAATTTTCTACACAAGTGAAGAGTAGAGAATATGTACGCTAATCAAACATATGGTTAAAAAAGTGAAGACAACTTGATTTGTAGATTTGTTATATGGGCAGTCTACTTACTCCTTGTCTTCTCAAATGGAAAGGTTCCACTGAGGGACACAGACAGTTTAAGCATAAGTTGGTTCACCAAAGCAAGGAGAGATTGGAGTGGGCTGTTCTAGAGGGAGTTGGAAGCCCAGTAGATTCTGTATGGCAGAATTGAAAGGAGGTCTATGAATATTTATGAGGTCCATGGCATATTCATGGCAGTAAGGCAACCCGTTTCCTGCCAAATCGTGGTGGACTCAATCTCTCTCTAAGGGTATTTCTTCTCATAATTCTCTTCCAAAGCCTATGGGAGGGGGTGGGTGGGCCACTGTGTCAAAGCCACCATGCAACTGGTTTCATAATAAAGTTAGTCAGAATGTCTCATGCTGATGGTGTCTGTCGATCAGTCAGTCATGTGGGACAGTTTTCTCCCTCTCAAACAAGAATGAGAGAAAAAAGAGAGAACGTGAGCATTCTGGTGCTCTGCCTCTCTTGTTGTGCCCATCAAGCTGAGAGCCTGAGGTGAAGGGGGTGGCTGGGTACCAGCCCCATGCGCTAGCATCCTTCTGTACTCCCTAAAGCCGTGGTTCATGTGACCTGAATGCAGCTGCATAATCCAATCATTTCTACTTCCTTACTTCTCTCATCAACCAAATTATAGCAACCTGTATTTTCAATAAACTTTAACTGCAGGTTTAATTTCATATATATATATATTTTTTATCACTTAACGGATCAGTCTGCTGAAATGATTACACCAACCTAAAATGGTGCCTTTGGAAAGAGAAAGAAAACTTCTCGGCAGGAGTGAACAGGTTTTTCAAAGGAAGGGTGTCTCTGCCTTTTAGCGGGGGTTGGGGAGGGGGAGAAGGCTTCTGGGTTTCTGCTACTTTAATGTGAAAATGAGTATTCATGGGGACTGCTGTCGACTACCTATTGGAAAACGCAAGGCAACATGTATAATTTATGGAGCTGATTGCTTTAAAGAGAGGCTTCTAAAAATGAGGGTATTTTTTTGCAACTCAGGTTGTTCTCAAGGGGAGGCAAGCATACGGTTATTATTCAGAATTGAACCCTGCCTGTGAAGTACATAACGGAAAGGAAGAGAACTCAAGGAAAAATGCCAGAGAAGCAAATTGCTCCTCCACTCTCAGAGTTTCTTTCCCTTTTTGGCAGTCGCGTATGGAATGACTGTCAATACTCCTGAAAATTTTGTTTGATTAAAGGACTTTTAAGCAGCTGTGTTTCTCCCTTGAGACTGTGTCCCTAGGTCCCACGTGCTCTATCGGGGTCTTCAAGCTTTCCTGGATGGGTGAGTGAATGGACTGGTCCACGGGAACTGAGAAATGGCCTCTAGACTCATCCTGATTAAGATCTTATTTATGAAGCTGGTCATTTAATACCGCCAAGCGCCAAAGCTAAGAGTGATAAATAACAGGATTGCTAATGGTCAAAGTCACTGCATGTCCAGTAGGACTGGGTTATGAAAGTCAAGGTCTGTGTCGTCGTCGGGAGCTTGAGTGGTACACAGTTCTGTGAAGGTTCTTGCTCAGCTGTCCTGAAATGGAACCTGGGGCTATTAAGGGTGGGCTGAAGGGTTTTAGACAGTAGACTCAGGCCGGGACAGAGTGTCTAGGAACTGGCACTCTTTGGTCATAAGCCAGAACTGGGGGTTTGTAAAAACAAACTTCTGAAAAGAGTGCAGATGAATGTCATGGCAAATCAAACTGAACTCGGTGTGATAAGCTGAAACTTATACTCCTGTAAGAACAAGGAGTTCCAAGGCAAGATATGCCAGGCTTTGAAAGGCCTACAAACAGAACAGGACATTTGTGACCAGCATCTCATTTCCTGAATTGCTTGTTTGTTTCGATATTAATTTGAATGTCTTCTTTGAAATAGAGAAATTGTCTCCAATTTAAAAAAAAAAGAATGACTATTAAGACTACAGTACATCATATGTAGTATGCTTCTGCAAACCCAAACTTGGATGGATCTCAAAAATAGCCCTGAGCATAGACTTAAGTCACAAATAACAGAGGTCTATGGTTTCACCTGTGTGGTAAAAGCAGGCAATGATAAATGACTTATTTTCAGGAACCCCTACATAGGTTATACCTCTGAGGAAAAGAAGCAATTATGAAGTTATAAAACAGGTTTGCTATGTTCTAGCAAGCAGGAGTAGAGAATGGGAAATGTGGTTTTGTGGTGTCGGAGGATGTCACAGATACTGCCAGCCATGGTTACTCTGGTGGCAAGTGTCTGAACATTCACCTTTACACAACTCTTTAAATTGACTATTAATGCTATCACATTCTCCTTTAAATGTTTTGTTTGTCATTTGGATTGTTTTCAAAGAAATGAATCGATTTCTCTGATTTTGTGATTTCTTGGCATTGGAACGCACCTTTCAGGGGATAGGCCTTAGCCAGAGGCGCCATGAAGACACCAACCAGGCAGACTTACAAGAAAGACCCCCATGCTACAACAAAGGCATAAGGAAAAGTAAAAATCAGGGGAAAAAAATCCTTGCTTAAAGGATTTCTGTCAAAGTTGACATCTGTGTATGCAGCCTGACAGTCCAGGCGTTTTGCCATCTGAACCCAATCTTTCCCGCTAAGCATATCTGTCATAGCTACTCCATGAGGCCTTTCCCTTATGAAGTATGATTCCCCGATGACCTTGTATTTCCTACCTTTGTGCTATGGTTATCTCCTTCCCCTAACCTCCAGCCTCTCTCTGATGAACCACCGCAGTCCAGCCTCTTCTGAGAAACCACCGTGGTAACCCCAATCTGAAGTGCCCTGGCCATTTCCTGAACTCCACAACAGCCCGATTCTGGAAGCCGTCAGCCCATGCCCCTTGTGACACCCACATCTTTGCCACCCAGATCTCTTTCCTGCTAAGCTCGGAGCTCGACTCTTTCTTGTCTTCCCTGGCAGGAAAATGATTGAGTTATTCCCACCTGAGGTGCTTGCTTCTTCAAAGGCTGTTTCTCCCACCCCACATACTCTTTCTTCTCTCCTCCACAGTTGCCTGCCAGGGACCTCGTTTCAAAGCCTTTGGGGACTGCAGTGATATCACGGGGTAGCAGACTTTCCCGTAAAAGGCTAGATAAAAAAAAAATTAGAATTTATCTACTAACTATAGAAATCTCTCTCTTCTTCCTCCCCCCTTTTCCTGTCACAACGTTTTTAAAAATAAAATAAATATATAAAAAATGTTTTTAAAGTCTTAGTTCCCAGAGTTAGGCTGTATCTGGCTTGGGGTCTGTATGGGTTTGCTGACCCCTACCCAGCGGGAAATACCCTGAGTCTCAAAATAGTATATGGAACAGGGTTTCTCTCCCCTGCTCTCCACCTCCACGTTCCTATCCCCCACACGCTCCATCAGATTATGATGAGAATTGAACGTCCCTCTGTGTGTTTTCTCTGGCCTTCAGGTGTGAGGTTTTCTGTGTTCAAAAACAGTGAGACTAGAAATAAGTGTAATGATTTAAAGAACTGGACACTCATTGACCCTGATTAGGCCTCTTCACTACAAGCCTGCTTATACTACAGAATTATTCTCTGCTCCTCTACTCTGCCTGGTCCACAGCTAGAGAACATCGTGTTTCAACCAACCTTCCCAGTCAGAGCAGTCTGGCTTCGGATCATAACTTTAGAATCCAGCAGGAGACACCGTCAAACAGAAGAGAGACTCAAGAGACAACCTTGGAAGGGTAAAAAAAGGAAGCGTGTACGTCACCACACACATTGAATCTGCAAAGCGTGCAGCAACTTCAGGAGTGCCTGACTTGCGAATTAAGCAACGCTTTGTTTAGAATCAGTCTCCTGCTCTACCGTCTCAAGTTTTTAAAGAAAAACAAAAACAAACCAAACCAGAAAACAAACAAACAAATAAACAAAACCCCACACCTGTGAAGTTTCTTCCCTTGTTCTTCTCCTTAGCCCCTGTGTGAGGCCACTTGGTCATGTGGAAAGAATACAGGGGTATGGAGGGAGCATGCCACCATGGTGGGGCTCACTCAGCATCTCCCCGGGATAGGGTGATGTTCTTGTATGAAGGGAGCTCAGCCTCACCTGCACCCACAGGTCCTTTCCCTCGAAAACAGCAGATTGCATTCATTTGGAAAAGTTTCCCTTCCTAAGGTGATGTTTGTTTTGTTCCTTGAAACTGCAGACTTTCTCAAGATCAAGTTGTTTTCTTTCTGAAACACACTCTGCCCTCAGTTACTTATGTGTGAAGCTTGAGAAACACAAAATGAACATCAGCACCAAAAGAGTGCTATCCTTCTCACACCTGTTCTTAAAGCACACTTCTGGAATCAGAGCAAGGTCATTTTCTGAAGGGCAACACTCTACAGCAGAGTGGAGAGACGAGGTCACAACTTACGGTGTACTTTATGAATAATGAGTAAAGGTAAACTCAACAATTCCCAACATCTACCCTCCCTGCCAGTGATCAATATTTAAAGATTCAGGAGTGCTAATCTCCCTGATTTGTTTTATTAAACTGGGTACATGCATCAGATTATCACACTGTACTCTACAAATGAATACATCTTTTTCTTCTTTTTGTGTGTGTGCTCAAGCATGTGTGTGCATGTGCATGTATGAGAGTGTGATATGTAGGTGTGTTTGTATGTGGGTGAGTGGGTCCCCGTGTGTGTACAGATGACTGTGCATGTGTGCACATGTATGTGGAGGCCCAAGATTATCATCAGGAATCTTTCTCTGAGCTTTTCTACCTTATTTTTTGAGGCAGGTCTCTCAATCAAACCCAGAGCTCACCTATTGTACTAATCTCAGTGGACAGCCTGTTCTGAGGGTCCTGTCTCCACTTTACCAGGCTGGAATATGACTTGCCATGCCAATCTAGCATTACATGGATCCTGGAGATCCATCCCTGTGGGGATCTGAATCCAAGTTCTCTTCCTTGAGTGACAGGTACTTTATCTCGTCTTTATGTCCGGTTTGTGAAAAGCTCAGTGGAAAAAGAGACAGCATTTCCATAGCTTAGAAAAGGCCCTGCTTTGTGTTTTGGATGGGTAAACCCTCCTTTCCCAAAAATAATATTCATTTCATACCTTTGGATGGAGACAGTTACAGATTAGATCCTAATTCTCAGCAACTATAAACAACACACCATGAACTTATTTAAATGCAAGTTTCAGTCCTACCAACTGGTATTATTTGGTAAGCTAATGTCAATAAAATACTCAGAGTTATTGACTTGTCCAGTGACTGCCTTTCACTCAGTCCTCTGGGAAACTGTCCTGGTGGACCCTTAAGAAGCAGCAAGTTTACACTTGCATAAAATCCAGCGTTTCTGAATGTCCTGATGTAGTGTCCTTAGTGGCTTCGGTTTTCTGGCACTTTCCTCTGGGGTAGGCCACTTGGTGCTCCTTACCTGAATCTAAGGCTTCCAGGAACCACAGATGGAAGTGGGCAGCAGGGAAGCGGAGGCTGGTTTTCCACAAATAAACGTCTATCTAGCTTGTTCAAGGATCGTACAGACTGACCTAAAGGGGTTGAGTAGATTTGGTTGTGTGTCTAATCCCCTACCAGTCCTTCCATTTAACTATAACTTAATAGACAGGTATAGGTCTTCTCTAAGCTTCCTGAAGTGTTTGTTTCAGAGAAAGCTTTCTATTTATTAAACTGATCAATCAGGATTTGTAGCCTGATGTTGCACAACCTCCTCCCCAATAAAAGGAGAGCACTTCAGGCTTGGAGCGTATTAGGACAGGTCTTGGCTCTCGTTCACTTTTGCGAGAATCCACAGAAAGCCACTGTGAAGCAACCGTAGTCTTCGAAAGCTTTTCATTCACGCCTCAGTCTGTTGGCCCCGGGTTATTCTGGGGCCTGGGGACATTTGTTATGTCTCTGAATCACAGATTTTGACACATTATTTTTCGAGTTCTCAGTCTTTTTTTACCCCCCCTGAAAATTGGCAGACATATGGAAAAGTTAATAATTCTGTGAGAATGAATACAATTATGTCTGAAAACAGGGAGTTGTTGGTTTTTTTTTTTTTTTTTTTAAGGTGTCCTATTTTTACCACGACTCTTCCAAGAGCATTTAAAAGCAGAGCCAAGCCTGATGTTGGAAAGGTGCAAGAGATTTAGCCCTGAAACCTTTATGGTTTTTCATTTTGTCATGAACATTTTTTCATGTAGACAACTCTGTCTTGTAACATGAGGTTCACAGAATTTAATAAGGGAAGGGCTGGTTGATGATTCTAGCTTCTACGACATCCAACTGTATTTCCTCAAATGGCTATTTCCTCCCATTCTTTATGGTCCATTTTAAAGACAAGTGTAAGGGTAATTGTCTTGTAAATAATCTTTGTATCTTTCATGAAGGTTTAGAATAAACTCCGGTATCATACTATCTAAGTAGTCATGGGCAGGAATTCTCCAGCTGCTGATTTATTTTCTATTTTCTGTTTCTTTCATCAGTAACTTGCTTTATAGCCACGTGCCTGTCAAACTATGAACATCGCCTCATAGTCCATTAAACAATGTGACATCTTCAAAGCAAAGATGAGTATTTATTTTATAACATGAAGAGTCCTGCTTCTTGACCTATTTTCTCAAATATCTATAACTTCATAGAAAATTACCCACCAGAAGCCAGAAGTTGGACATTTCTGTGTGAACCCATACATAAATGCCTGAGAGGAGCCTTTTGTACTAAATGGAGTGTGGTAATGCACAACTGTAAACCCAGCATTCAAGAAGAAGAGATGGGAAGACTGTGAGCTGGGGGCCAGGCAGCTGTCATAGCAAGACCATTTCCCATAGGAGCCTTTGCCTGGACCAACCTCATCTATCCCTGTATCTCATCTTGGAATCTAGTATAAAGGCCACTTCAAATAATCCGCAATGATAAATTCAGAATGAATAATCTGAGAACATGAGGTAGCCCCCAAGATCCACTCCCTCAACTGGGTCCCAACTAAGTTTCTGCCTCTCCCCAATAGTTCATTAAATCATAAAACTATAAATTAATAAATAAAACTATAGATTAATAAATTAATAAGATCAGAGCCCTCATAATCCAATCACTTCCCCAAAGCCCCCCCTCCTGCCCCCCTTGAACTCTGGTACAGGTGCCTTTAGGACATTTCGGAGCTAAACCAGAAAGTATGCTTGACTGAAATGCTGAGAGTCTAAAAAACACAAGGCTGAAATGTATTCCGTGTTAAAATTCATTTTTAGTGGTTGCTTTGCCCGCCCCCACCAAATGACATCATATGGGGAGAAAAAAAAAAAAGCAAACATAAGTGTAGGTGTACGTGTGTATCTGCTTGCAACGTGACAATAGTTTTTTTTACTAGGTCCTTTGTAAAGCGGCTTATACCAAGCGTCTTCTCATAAAATGGTTTATGTGTGTTTTCATGGCTCCTGGCCGACGTGACAGTAACCTGCGCTGTGCTGTATTGTCCTGTAACTGTAGTTTCCCCCTGTCTTATCTGTGCATAATCCACAGAATAAACAGAGAGAGACAAACGGATGCCAAAAACAGAGCAGGCCCTGCAGGGGAGTCCTGTGCAGAGGCTGAGGCCGTTTCCTGTCTCGTGGAGAGGAAGAGCTCACATCATGGCCGGTCATCGATGCTGTCTGCCTCGGTGTCTCCTGACTTCCTGGAATAAAACCAAGCTAAATAAGACAAAAATGACAGTTTCTCTGTGTTTTGGGAATTCCAAACTCCTATGACTGGAACACTAAATCTTTCCACCTACTGAAAAGTGCGCCTTCCAAGATTAACAGTGGTGTTTATGGGTTGTTTAGTGTTTCCAATATGTAGCTCACATATTGTAATAATGGATTTTAATGTTATTCCCCAATTCTGCTAATCCTCTGCATCAAGAGCCAAATGTTGGCTGGTTAAAATTAACCTTTGAATTTATTTCATTTTTTTTTTTCGTAAATAAATGGCTTAAATAAAACTCATTCTCCCTTGAATATTAGCTGAGCATTAGGATGTGAGCAAAGAACAGAGTTGGTAAAAATGACTTTATACTGTTACTTTATACTGTGAATTTGTCAGTCTCTTCCAAATGTACTAGTTGGTCAAATGACTTCTGTGCCAGATACATAGTTTTCATTTGCCTTTGTAGGGAAGGACCTCATATAAAGGAGGGATTTTATTTTCTCAGCTCTATCACTGGGGACCACACTGCCATCATCGTTTTTCAATCTGTGGGAAACTCAGCATCATCTGGCTAGCAGACAAGAGGACAAACGTGGGTCGCTTGCTACCATGGAAAAACTGATTTGGTTCTGGATGGATTTGGGGGATTCATGTCAGGTCACACTCAATGGTGCCCTCACGAAAGTGCAACAGAGGGGAGTTGGGTGTGCCCGGGGCAAAGGCACAAAGAGACTCAGAGACAGGGGGAGGTGTGAGTGTATGCGTGTATAACAAAGATAATCGCTGATTGGTTCTCTAAAATCTGTTTTAAATATTTCTTTAAAACCCCATGATTGAAACTTTTCCACAAAATTATAGGACACAAACTGAAATTATTTTCTGTCTGCAGCAAGTGTCAAGATGCATAGAGGTCAGGCGTGGTGGCGCACACCTTTAATCTCAGCACTGGGGAGGCAGAGGCAGCCAGATCTCTGAGATGGAGGCCAGCCTGGGCTACAAAGCTAGTTCCAGGACAGTCAGGGCTGTACAGAGAAATCCTGTCTCAGAAAAAAAAAATGCATGAAGAATAGAAAATTCATCAACCTAGGGGAAAACGGAAGAAGGGTTACCCAACCTGGTGCCCAAATAATGCCAGCAGAAGCAAAAGCAGTTTCCTGAGTCACTGGAAGCGGGTGGCTTTGTATTACTTTGTTTTGTTTTTGTGGTGCAGGGATGGAACCCCGGGACCTTGTACAAGCTAAGTAAGTACTCTACCACTGAGCTTTGTCCCCGGCCCTGAATCCCAGGTTTTGGACCGTCGGGCCTCAGCTCCAATTCATAGCTCTCTGAAGAAAAAAAAAAAAAAAAAAAAAAAAAAAAAAAACATGTGTGGAATTAATTTCTATTCAGTTTCATGTGTGGACAGATCCAGTGACAGTTGCCAGGCTTTGTCCTTGTCACAACAGATCAGGCTCCAGGCTTCCTTGAAAGCCTCTGATTCCTATTTTCTTCATTATAAAATAAGGGTTATAAATGAAACTTCCTTTGTGACATGGTTAAATGGGTTTGTCCTTGAACGGTCTTAATAGTGCTTTGTATATTAATTTTGGCACTCTGGAAAAAAATCATGTTTTTTTTTAACAGTTGTGTGAGGGAAGGGTGGAGACCTTACAGTTCAGGTAGGTTCTATGTTTATGTTACAGATAAGAAAAAATTAGAATTAAGTGAAGTTCAATAATCCACCAGCAAGTTACAAAGCTGGAGAGTGATGCTGACTGTTCAGAGCCTCAAATCTGGTTGTGCCTCCTGCACCCGACGCTGGTACAAGCTAGGCATGGCACAACAAAGAACGCTGAGATCATCCACTCTGGGAGCTGGCTTCTGTGCCCCTGCTGAGACTCAAAAGGCCCTTGGCATCTTCCTGCCTCTTCTAACACCCTGCCAAGAGTACAACCGGGTCCCTCTTGGGTGACAGAAGGCAGTGAGAACATTCAGGTGCTGGTGCAAATACCAGTGTAGGCTCAAGTCTGGAATGTGACCTTGGTTTCCTCAAGTTAATTCCCAATCAGTTTTGAAGGGCGGATGTTGGGTCCTTGCTGACTCACCCCGTACAGAACCCCAGCACTGCAGGAGATTGCCTCGAATCTCATCTCCGCCACTGTGACCTTGGACAGGTCCTTCACCTCTTCAAGACTGAATTAAGAGAGAACTCAGGTCACACTCTTGACCAACTTAACTCAGGTTGTGCAAAAAACGAAACAATGGACTATTTTTTTTTTGTCAGTGCCCAGTGGAAATAAACCTTACATCAGGGAAAAAGTGGAAATCTAAGTGTAAATATGAAAGATGAACACAGTTTCAGATTAATGTAGTCATCCCACTCAGAAGACATCTCGAGTCTTATCCTAGCAACAGTCACTCTCCCAGGAGAACCACTGCCTTCTAACCCTTAACTTCATGGCACACTCTTGCCTATTTCTGAAGTGTGTATCAAGGGATCACACTGTATGTATTCTTCTGTATCCGGCTGCTCTCACAAGAAGTATGTTTGTGAAATCCAGCCATGTTACTTCATGTAATTATAGTTTGTTTTCATTGTTATATATATATGTGTGTGTGTGTGTGTGTGTGTGTGTATGTATATGTATATGTATGTATATATACATATGTATATGTATGTATATATGTATGTGTGTATATATGTATGTATATATACATATATATGTATATGTGCGTGTGTGTGTGTGTACATATACATACATGTCCCCACACACAAATATACAGTGATGGGCTTAAGCTCTTGTTTTGTAGATAGTTTCACTGCAGAATTGTCAGTCTACTTTGCTTTAATATTGTCAAGAGCGGTTTTCATATGCTGACGGCAGATTGCTTGTAACTGAGGCTGCAGACGGAGAATCTGTGACCGCTCACAGAAGTCGACTGAGCCCCTGCTCTGAGGTATTCCCATCTGAGTATACTGGCGTGTCTTTATCCATCCGACTTGTGCTGACCGTTCGCATCATTTCCAGGCCTCCCCTCGTTACAAATGCTGCCGCTGTGAGCATTCCTGGGCATGCCTTTTGGAAACGTTTCTGTTTAGTGTATGGGCTCCTTACTAGTAAAGTCTTCATTAGATTCTAATATGCAGCCATATAGTATAATCTAACCCAAAGTGTTTCAACCATGTAGAAAAGAATGAGCACATGGGAAGCACAAATTAAGCTTGGTAGGTTTTACACACACATATACATATATATTACATACAAACACACGTGAGGATGCAGAATTGGGAGGGGGTTGGAAGGTGAGAGTCAATCTGAGAGGAGTTAAGAGGGGGATGATAAAAATACAATGTATGAAATGGGCAAAGAATTAAATATATTTTAAAGGAAGAGAATTTTCAGCAGACGAAATGAGATTGATAATGAAACCCCATTTCTTAGAACAGGTCTATTTCTGACTGTTTTTATCACATTACCTTCCGAGCACTGTTCGAAGAATCTTTACTTAGTCTAGGTCCCTTACAAAAAGCGACCTTTTCCTCTGCTGCCTGGCTGTACATTTCAAGAACAGGAAATACACTGCCTAGAGTATTGGGAGATCATGAAATGCTTATGCCCCTCCCAGTATAAATGAGTAAACCGAGGTCTGAAGATACTTATTGTTGGCCCCAAGTAGGTATTTTGAACTATAACTTTCATCATGTATTACAGACTGATTTTGAACTGCCCCCCCTTTCATCTTGGCAGCTGATACTGTTGTTGCCGTTACCATACATAGTAATTCCTGTTCACATGAACGACACCCAGCAGCCCTAAGGCAAGGTGGGAGACGAAGACAGGAGAGTCCCTAGAAGTTCGTGCACCTCTAGCCTGGCATATGCCGCTAGGAGATCCTGTCTCTTTCAAGGTGGAAAGCAAGGCATCAAGACCCAAGGATGTCTACTGACCTTCACATGCATGTTGTGGCATGCCTATGCCTGTATACACACACACATACACACACACACACATACACACACACACACACACACACACACACACACACACACACACACAGTGATATTTTATTTGTGCTGAAATGTGATATTTTATTTGTATGCTAATAAATAAAGTTTGCCTGGAGATCAGAGGTCATAGCCAGAAACAGAAGTCAGGCAGTGGTAGCACAGGCCCTTAATCCCATCACCACACGGCAGGCAGAGTCTCTGTGTTCAGGGACACAGCCAAGCGTGGTGACCCATGGCTTTAATCCCAGTACCAACCATAGAGACATGGAGGTCTGTACAAATAGGCAGTGATGAGGAAGTGATGTGGCTGGGCTTAGAGCCAATAAGAAGGCAGAACAGGAAGGAAATAAAGGCACAGGTTAGACAGAAAGAGGCTTTCTTGGGAAGCTATGGCGAGGTGGTGAGCTGAGGTTAGTTGGTGGCCGTTGCTCTGGTCTCTATGGCTTATACCTCTGTATTTGGCTCTGTGTTTCTTATTTAATAAGACTGTTTAGAAATTCGTCACACACACACACACACACACACACACACACACACACGCACGCACGCACGCACGCACGCACGCACGCACGCCAATATTTTTCCTAAAAAAGAATGTAGGGCTTAGCCGGGCGGTGGTGGCGCACGCCTTTAATCCCAGCACTCGGGAGGCAGAGCCAGGCGGATCTCTGTGAGTTCGAGGTCAGCCTGGACTACCAAGTGAGTCCCAGGAAAGGCGCAAAGCTACACAGAGAAACCCTGTCTCGAAAAGCCAAAAAAAAAAAAAAAAAAAAAAAAAAAAAAAGAATGTAGGGCTATGAAGATGTTTTGTAACTAAAGTCACTTTGCTGCCAACCCTGATGACCTGAGTTTAATCCCTCGGACTCACAAGGCAGAAGGAGAGAACCAGCTTCTCTACACCTGCCCTCTGATCTCAACATACATGCCCGTGGCATGAATTCACACACACACACACACACACACACACACACACACACACACACACACGTAACTAGAGAAAACATTGAAAGGTGACTTCGAAACCTACTTTAACATTTTTTTCTTCAATTTTTAACATTGTTCAGACAAAAAGAGAATGAGTCAAAATCTTATATCAATAGAAAAAAATGAAGTTAGCAACAAATTAATTGAACTATCAGAGTTTTATTGCTTTAATAGATGTTTGTCTTATATTCTGTTTTTCCTTGTACTGCTCTCTACACACAACTTTCATTACGAATATACCTAGTTTTAATTTTTAAATGTTATAAAGAAACAGAAAGAATCATACAAAATTTTTATTCTGAGCTTTATTATAGGTGTGAAGAAAACTAAATTTAGTATTTGTTTAATGCTAATACATTAACTGATTTTCTGCTCAACCTCACAAATGATTTGAATTTTAGGCCTTTAGACTAAATTATCTTTATTTGCAAACGTAACCTTACATGTGTATTTCCAAAGATAAAGAATCTGTGTTCAATTAATTAAAACAGGACTAGTTAGCATATTACTCCATTTCTAAGCTGGACTTGGCATAAACTGGCCCATACACTCTAATACCTGTTATTGAAAAGCATTATATTTGGTAGAGAATTCTACCTTAATAACCCCTCCAGTGGACCTTAACCCTTGTTTCCTTTGAGTTTATTCTGGGTAGCGTTTGCAAGAAGACTAGGGTCTATTTTGGTTAGGGACACTGTTCTTGTCCTGGGGAGGAAATGAGCACACTGGGCCTTGTCTCCAGCCCCCAAGCAGCGAGACAGGTCAGACAGGCCCCTCTGTCAGCCAGGCTCCAGGAAGGCTTCTCCTGTCTCATGGAACAACCAAACAATTGTTACTATTTACAATGGCCCATATGCAGAAGTATTCTTAGAACAATAAGGAAAGGGAAAGTCGGCCACCAGGCAGGAAAAGAAGGCTTTCAAGCTACAGCCAGCTCAGAGAATGTGAATGCCCTTTAAATGTAAATAGCTGGCCGGAGCACTTGGTCGAAGAACAATGTACGGGTGCTTGCCATGTGCCAGGCACTTGACATACACCATTGTCCCTGATCCCATAACCGCTTCACCAGACCAGCATTATCCCTATCTGATCTGAAGAAACCAAGGCCCAGAGAGAGAGAGATGCTCATAGAGGAAACACATTCCCAAGGGTGCCAAATATTATAGACAAATCCCAACTTTTCTAAGTCAGAGCCTATGTAGTCTTAGCTACTACTCTCAAAAATTAAAAATAGAGGAAACGTTCACATGTCTTCGAGAATGAATCCATAATCTTGTTACTAAAAGCACAAGGCAGTACAAAGAGCATCAATAACAGTTTGAATTATGCTCTTTCTGAGCCCCCCTGAATTTCACAGAGGCAATGGGAATTTGAAGAAAGCTTGCTAAATGCTGTAAGTGGCAGCCTAGCCACCTCCTTGTCGTATATATAATGAATACCCTTGGATAGCTCCCCAACTATGGAAATGACATATCGGACAATCTCTTGTTCCGCTTAGAGTGACTTTAAATCTTCCAGAAATGTGTGCAAAGGCTCAAATTAACAATAACCAAAATAGTAATTTGCTGGGCAACTTGAATTACTGGCTGTACAAGTGAAAGGAGGCTTTAATGTTTGATTGGGTGTTTCTAATGACTTCTACAGAAAGGAAACAATTCTTTATCTCAAGATAGGTTAAAAGAGAAAATGATGGACATGGTAACATGTTCACTGAATTGGTTGAGGTCCTCCACATAAAAAACAGTAACATTAGTTACTGTTAAGGGCTCTCTTAAAACTTGAGAACTCACCAGATTTCTAGTTGTTTCTAGGTATGTTAATAAATAATGCTTAGTCTTCTGATTTTCTTAGTTTCCCTAGGACTCAACCTGTATGCTTAGGTAAACTTAGGAGCTTTTCTTATGGGAATATTTGAAGCTATCCATCACACTCCCAGCACACCAATCATTTGAGCTCTCTTTGATTTTGAGTCCTGCTACTAGCTGGAGGCAAACCTACCATGTAGAAGCAAGGAGACTCTTGGGTCCCTGAAGAACCAGCCTGCCTCCATCTGAGGCTTGAAACCATCTTACAGCAAAGACAAATTAGGCTCATTCCTGTTTATGATTAAACCTCCTTTTCTCAAGGATTGGGCTATGTCCCACCTGTAACCTTAACTACAAATATCTCTATACTGCCTCTTCCAGGAAAGGGTAGCCATGCTTTCGTTTCAAAGGTTATTATGATCACCGGTTGTTATGACCACCTTATAACCAACCACCTTGCAATCATGTCTTTGTTTTAAAAAGTTGTTATAACCATCTTGTAACCCTATCATTTTTTCAAAAGGTTGGTATGATTATCTTGTTATGACCACCTTGTTCTATTCTGTTTCTGAAACTCCTCCAATTTTGCCTGCCAAATCCCCCATTTGGAAACTCCCTATGCCCTGAGATATAAAAACCTTGTCTTCATTATGTCCAAGGCTGACCTTTTGAACCCTGCCTTAGGTGGAGGCAGCCCATGTACAGGAATTTAAAAAAAAAAAAAAAAAAAAAAAAAAAAGCTTGCTTTAATTAATTTGCCCATGGTGATTTGGGTCTCTCGTCCTTCTCCTCTAATCTTTTAGATTAACATTCTACTAGCTTTTGTTAATGGCACCCTTGGGATTGGTTAACAGTTCACTTGTTCCCATCGTAGAAAGCGAATTCTGAGCAAATAAACCAGATGAAAGACAAAGATGCTTAAAGTAAGATTGGTAAGATGCTAAGAGTGGGCAATGGACCTCAGGAGGAAGATAAATTCTACTAGGGAAAGAATGCCATGGACCAAATTGTGGCTTCCCATGCACAAAATAGATGTGGACCCCCATAACTCCCAATGCAATTATTTTGAGATGGGTCTTTGGAAAGGTAATCAGGTTTAGATGGTGAGATCATGAAGGTGAAGCCTTCCTGAAGATCATGAAGATGAATGCTTGTTAAGAGAGTTACCAAAAGGCTTGATGCTCTTTGTCTGCTGTGTGAAGACAGAGGATGTGGCCATCTTCATGTATGAAGGGAGCCTTCACAAAGGAACTGATTGAATCAGAAAGCGCCATGATTTTGGATTCCCCAGACTCCGGAACCAAAAGAAAGAAATCCTGTAGTTTAAGCTACCTATTTTGTAATTACACCTTAGCCATACTAATAGAAACAAGAAAGGGAAAATAATGCATTACAAAGAAAATGGTTCTCCAAAGAGGAGATAGAGGATTTCTCTTTATTTTTGCCTGAGAACTACTGAAATCTGTTATACTAAAATCATCAATTTATAGGGCTCACCAGACCTAACATGGTAGACATGCCTGATGTTCTCTTCAGAAACCAACAGCAACTGCTTGGGAAGTCACTCCTAGAAGTTTCTTATGTGTGTGTGTGTAGGGGGGTCAAGTCCTGCTCTACAGTGGTATGCTACCCAGAGATAATTGAATTTGATGTGCTCCTAGGCCAAAAGTGGCTGACTGTGACTAATAAATAGCCTGAGAAGGGGTCTCACATTAAGAGCCCTGTCCTCTGGGAATGATGGTAACTAATCAGCCAATTTCATCCTCTCCTTTGAGACTTTGAACTTAAGTTACTTAAGATAGATATTAGCAGAAGATTACAGAGTCACAGAAAGAGGCAGAGGAAAAAAAGAATACTTGAGAGGTCTGTAAGAAGACTCCCCAGTTAATGGACAAGGCCATGTAGAATCTTGGATCAGTTTTCTATACAGCAGTCTTCATGGGCACCGATAGCCTTGTGATTTCTGGCTATGGGGCTGCTTCTGTACTTTATTTAGACTCTACTTTTTAAAAGAAGAAGTTATTCAAGAGTCTTATTATCTTTATTTCTGTATCATTCCATGGGTCATGACACTCTGGCCTCATCTCTTGAGGTAATAAATATTTTTTTCCCTTTCCAATAAGGAAACCACACAGACTATTATATCACCTACATTGCTCCTTTATTTTCCAGAGAAGGTTTCAGGTTACATTAAATGGGACTTTTCTGGTTATCTTGGAATTTGCTCATTAAGCTCCAATGATGAGAATAAAAAGGGAGCCAGAGCCGGGCGGTGGTGGCGCACGCCTTTAATCCCAGCACTCGGGAGGCAGAGGCAGGCGGATCTCCGTGAGTTCGAGGCCAGCCTGGGCTACCAAGTGAGTTCCAGGAAAAGGCGCAAAGCTACACAGAGAAACCCTGTCTCGAAAAACCAAAAAAAAAAAAAAAAGGGAGCCAGAACCTCCAAGTCATAAGGAGCTGGAGCTGGAAAAAAATTGTTAGAAATATTAAAAGAAATCTGGACTCATTCAGCAACCACATTTGGATTAAGTCACTAGGCCTAGTAGGAAGTAACTATATGTCACACCTAGAGACTCCCAAGTCAGGTCCAGGGAACCATCAACATAATAGCTGAACTAGCTGGTGTTCTCCGGAGAAACTGAACAAATGGAATGTTTGTATGTTTGCTACTCTTGGTTATAACAATTTGGTTCATGAAGTATGGAGGCTGGAAAATTCTAAATCTGGAATGTGGGCTCCCAGGCTCAAGACCCAAGAGAGCTATCTGCTGGAGAAATCCTTCTGTTTCAGTTTTTATTTTATTCATATTATCAGTTGATTAGCGGAGACCCACTTGCACATAGAAAATGGTCTACTTACTGAGTGTATCCTGCCTTTAATATTAGTCCTACCAAACAAACAAATGCTCCAAGTTAACATAGGGACTTAGTCCAGAAGGACTTAAGGGGACTTTATGGGGACATAAGCATCTCCATCCCTGGCTGGTATTTGTCAATCAGAGGCTTTTATTACTCTGGGGTACAGTGAGGTGAGCTAATCCATTGAAGGGTTAAACAGGTTTAAGTCTGTGCTTGGTGTGCAAGAACAGAGATCAACACTGCTTGCTGTCTGATGGATTTTGAGTGCTGGTTACCATGATGAAACATGCCTGGGAATGAGGAAGGGGCAGAGATGTGTACAGAAAAGCTGAGGTCAGGTGGGATGTGCACACTCTGATGGAGGGGCTCCTACTACTAAGGCAACAGGGAACCTCTGCACTTTTATTAGGTATATCACGGTGGGAGGGAGGAGTTGGTTCGTCTCTGGAGGAGAGGTCTCTTTTAGGGAATAGTCTCAGGCTGTAAACATCTAAGACAAAGAGGAAGCTGCAGCTGCTGGGTTTTGTTCACGCTGTGTGCTCAGGAGCACTCAGAGCCCAGAGGGAAGCTTTGCCGGTTGCCATTCCTATAGGGCATTAGAGACCTTGGCATGGCTGAACCCATGCCACCAATACATATTCACTCGGGGATTCACACACTCTGCTTCCTCTGCTCCCCACAGAGAGCTGCTGAAGGAAGGCACTTCACTGTTCCTCCTAGAAGCCTAACCTAGTCAAAACTATTATTATTATTATTATTATTATTATTATTATTATTTATTTCTGTGTCATTCCATGGGTCATGACACTCTGGCCTCATCTCTCAAGATCATCAAACTTTTTCTTTCCAACAAGGAAGTCACAAACGATTATACTGTCCACATTGGTCTTTTTATTTTCTGGAGAAGTTTCCCATTGCATTAAATGGGTCTTTTCTGGTTATCCTGGAAGTTTCTTCTTAACTCTGATGTTGAGAATAAAATGGGAATAAGACACCTCAGTCATCCTTCAGGTAATCTCTATAAACTGCTGTGATTGTCCAACTTTTCCATACTGTTGACAAAGTACTCGAGAAAGCAACTTAAAGGAAGAAATTATTTTTGTTCATGTGTTCAGAGGTATCCATCCATGATAGTGGGGAGAGTTTGATGAAAAAAATGAGCATGGTTCATGGCACCCAGGAAGCAGAGAAAGGGTACAGGAAGGTACCAACAACAAAATACCCCCAAGGACTAACTAGCCGTTGGACCCAACTCCTAAAGTTTCCAGAATCTCCCAAGATAGCACCACCAGCAGGCGACCAAGCATTAACTCCTGAGTCTGTCAGAGACATGCTATACTCAGATCTTGACAACCATAAATGGACTCTTGCTGTTCACTAGGGATCAGTGGCTGCCAGAAATCCACAGGCTATTACACTAACTCCCATGCCTGGAACTTGAGCCCCAAGGTCTTTGCTTCCTATACTAATCTCAGCATTCACATAAAATCTCTTCAGTAGAAAGCTGCCTAGGGGTCATCTATACCAATGATACAAGATGCAACTTGTATCATGACCACAGCGCAGTGGTTCTCAGTCTTCCTGACCTGTAAGTTCCTCACGTGTGGTGACCCCCCAACCACAAAATTATTTTTGTTGCTACTTCATAACTGTTATTTTGTTGTTGTTACGAATCATAATGCAAATACCTGTGGTTTCTGATGTCTTAAGTAATCCTCGTGAAATGGTCATTTGATCCTCAAGGGGGTCGTGGCCCACAGGCTGAGAACCACTCCCATAGAACTTTTGCACAGTACCCTGAGGTTGAGCTGTCCATTACCTTATGCTCTACTTCTACTGATTCATAGAACTCTTTTGTGTGGAGGATTTTTGCTTCACACCTTCTCCCTTCGAGAAGCACAGAACTCCAATTTACCTTTGAGTCCACAAAACAGAGCTCAAAGTCAGAAACACGATGCGGGTTCCGTGAATGTCCTTGCAAGAATGGATTAATGAATTAATGAAACAAAGAAATTTCGAGCATTTGTCAAAATATTGGCAAAGAAAGGAGTTTTTAAGTTGGCAGTATTTCAATATTTTCTACTTTTGGTGTCTTTTCCTTCCTATTTGTAAAGTTTAGTTCCATGTGGTAAACAGCTGTTCTCAAATTGCAGCCTAGCCAACCCTAGAAATCCCCCAAGATCCTCTTCGAAGCCCGGCGAGGTCGCCGAGTTTTTAATGGTTTCCTTTTCTCACTGTTTGACATTTGCACTGCAGTTGGTGAGAAGTTGGGAGCACCCTGGCCTGTGGAGAGCGGTGGCACCAGATGTCCCTTGTCCTTGCTGTGTCAAGGAAAGAAAAAGAAGAGACCCAGTTTCACCCAAAACTTTCCCGAGTCAATCAGTGAATAGTGTTAATTTTAGACCTCTCAGCCTTTGAGGGCAGTGCTCTGGATGGCACAGCGTGGGGTGTCCCAAGGGCTCCTCTGCTGCCTGCTACAGCTTCCTGTCTGGTTTTCTCAAGGACACATATCTGTAGGACTGGATCCCAAGGTGAACTAGCCATTCCTTCATGGGACACTGTTAGTATTGGAAATTTCAACTGACAAACTATGGTTCTTCAGGCTTGCATCTCTCTCTCTCTCTCTCTCTCTCTCTCACACACACACACACACACACACACACACACGCACACGCACACGCACACGCACACACACACACACACACACACACACACTTTTTGAGATGGGGGTCTCTCTTCTTTCTATATAGCTCTGGCTGTCCGATCACTCTCTCTGTGGACCAGGCTGTCCTCGAACTCACAGAGCTCCAACCCTGCCTCTCCTTCCCAAGTGCTGGTGACTTTTTTTCTTGAAAATGAAAAAATGGGTTGGGTTTGTCAGTTTTAAGAAGAATGGCCTTAGCAATGTTTATTTTGAACAATAAAATCTTACGTTTTGAGTGAAAATTTGAATTTCAGAAAAAAAAATTTAGTTTCCGTTGATGAGCTGCTCAGTTTCCAAAAATTAAATATGTGTTGCTTTTTTTTTTTTAATGAGGCAGGTAGATGTGACTTTTGATAGTGTGTAATAATATATGTCCATATTTTTAAGCTCTAAATACCTCATTGAGCCAAATTTTTAAAATACAAATTTAAGGTAACAGTATTTTTTTTCAGCTTGTGTATAATATTAAAGAAAAATACCCACAGTTCCCTGAAAGGGCTGTGGAGAGAGTCCTGCCTTTTCCATATTCATACAAGTGAGAGGTCAAATTTTCTTCATTTATAGCCATATGCCATGGAATGACATGGCCACATCCATGACAGCAGTCTGGTCAAACCACATGGTCACAACCATCTTGGTATGAATAATTATTCTTGACTATGTTTATAGGACAAAATCACTCAATAGGACAAAATCACTCAATGATGCTGTGGTGGCTTGAATGAAAATGGCCCCGTAGGCTCATGTGTTTGAGCGTTCGGCCCATAGGGAGTACTATTACGAGGTGTGGCCTTGTTGGAGGAAATGTGTCACTGGGAGCAGGCTTTGAGGTTTCAGATGCTGAAGCCAACCCCAGTGTCTCTCCATTCCTGATGTCTGCCAATCTAGATGTAGAACTCTCAGCTCCTTCTCCAGCACCATGTCTGCCTGAATGCTGCCATGCTTCCTGCCATGATGACAATGAACTAAACCTCTGCACTGTAAGTCAGTCCCAGTTAAATGTTTTCCTTTATAAGAGTTGTCATGGTGTCTTTTCACAGCAATAGAAACCCTAACTAAAACAGATGCCTTATCTAGAACATATCACTGGTAGCAACAGCAACTGTCGATACTTCAACCAGGACAATATACCTGATGATGTAGAAATGATGTAATCTAGGGGTTTTGAAATGATACAGTCTAGGGGTCTTGATCAGGTTCATTTTCTCTGCAAGTTAAAAAATTAGAAAGCAGGAAAAATTTGAAGTACAACAGGTAGCAGCACAGAAATCTCAAGCACCTCACACAGACTCGGTAGTTGAAGAAAGGCGTTTGTTAAAGGTGAGAAAAGACACACTTGCAGCAGACACAGAGCAAAAGGCCCTCTGCAAAGCAGGAAAACCCAATGTCTCGAGGACTGCAGCTTTAAACCTCTGAAGAGTCTGCCTTCCCTACTTTAGGGTTGGACAGGTTGAAGACAGATAGAATGGTTGACTGTCCCACAAGCGTTGTGGGGCATGTCCTGGGCAGGCTTTGAACTTGCTGAGCATTGACAAAAGCCCACAAGGTCTCTGTTTTAAGCTGCCGGCTTTTGTCTCAAGTCAGGAGGGTGAAGAAGAAGCCGGACATCTTGAAAATTTGCCATGGCCCGTCTCCCTATCTGTCTGCCTACCAGGGAGTCTCTTTAACTCCTGGTCTCTCAGAAACATAGGAAAATTCAGCTTTTACAGACATTAAAGAGATCAACGAGACTAAAACAGAGGGCTGGAGAGATGGCTTAGTGCTTAAGAGTATTTGCTGCTCTTGCAGAGGACCTGAGTTTGGTCTCCAGGAACCAAACTGGGATCCAACTGTCTGCTCTTCTGTCCTTGGGCACCCAAATGCAATGTACACACACAGCTACACACACACACACACACACACACACACACACACACACACACACAGCTACACAAACACACACATACACACACAGCTACACCCCCCCACACACACACATCCCTTTGTAAAAACATTATGTAAAATAAGGGCTTTAATTCCCAATATTGTTAATAGCAACAGACATCCTCTACACAAGCTTAAGGTCTTTGGATGGATTTCTTAACAATTCCTGAAAGTGTTAAGCCAACCTAAGACCCAAACACTATGAGCTACTGCCTTATTTAATGAGAGTGGGGCATTCTAAAGAAAGACCACAATTTTGTTAACACTGCTAAAGAAGAAAATAATCTCAGAAATTCTCTAGAAGGATTTCTGTTTGAGAGTTTAGAACAAAGTTCCAAGCGATGCATATGAAAAATGAGGTAGACCTAGCTTCTCCAAATGTTTTCTGGCACACTGATTTCATTTAAGCAGAGAGTCCAAAATGGCATGTGGACATGGAGACAGCTAATAGATTATATCTGTATAAAGATAATAATTGCATAGGCTGGTTTAATCACTAAATGTGCAAAATAATTCATCCCATTTGACTCAAGTGAGAGACAATTCATATTTCAAACTATATTTACCCCTTAATGCTGCCAGATTGTGCTATAAAAGGATTGGGAACCAAACAAAAATCTTATTTGCATTTTCATAATCTTGTTCAATATTCAGATAATAAGAGCAAGGCTGAATTTGGGTTATATAACAATAAAGCATACACTAAAATATACAACTCTGTTCAAAATATATGATAGTTATGTGGAAGATTTGATTTGGGTGAAAGCTTGGGCTTGAATTTCAGTCAAACTCCATCCATTACAGTAAGTTTCTAGAACTTTGTTCTGTCAAATAATGCCTGAAACGAGCTTTCAACAATAAGTTAAAATATTACCATTGTTAAGATTTTTTTGTACATTCTCATTTTACTCAGTATCCAAACAGGACCTTTAAGCTTTTTGATGCCCTTCTTCTCTTCACTTAAGAAGTGTTTAAACAAACAAACACGAACACAAAAAACAAGACTCTCCCATTGTCTTGATGGTTGCCTGTCGCACCCCACCCCCACCCAATATTAAAGCCATACAAGTCAAAACTAAGTTTACAAACCACATAAGCCACGTTTAGTGAAATTCAAGTAAACTAGAAGAGTTGAGTGTGCCCAGCGGTGTGGCTCTGTGGATGTGAAAACACTGTTATTAAGCAGCCCATGGCTCCATCTACTTCCACAGACCCTCTTCCGGTTAGCGTAAGGAAAGGGCTGCCAACCACATTCCCTTTGTAGTCAGGATACAGTGATGTTGTTGTGTAGGCAGAAATCATACCCTCGAGGTAACAGTATTAAGAGATGGGACTGGAGGGAAGTAATTTGGCTCAGCCCTCTCAATCGGTCCTATTGCTCCTATGAAAGAGGCCCATAAGAGACCCTCTGACCTTTCCATAATGTAAGAACATAGCGGGGTGGCGGGGGAGAGGAGTGCCTGTTTATGAGTGTGAGTATGCACACACACAGTTGCCATGGTGTACATGTGCAAGCAGAAAACAACCTTGGATGCCAGCACTCGGCTTCTACCTTGTTTGAGGCAGGGTCTCTTTGGTAATGCACAGCCTATGCCAGACCAGCTGGCTGGGAGCATCCAGGCATTCTCTTGTCTCCACTTCCCACTCCCTGTAGGAGCACTGAGGTTACAGACATGTACAGCAATGCCAGACTTTGAGTAATACATGGGCTCTGGGAATTCAAACTCAGGGCCTTGTGCATAGACACCAAATACTTTACCCACTGAGCCGTCTCCACATTTCAAAAAGCTATCCTCTAAGGAGCTGGGAAACATGTTCTCATCAAACACCAAACCTGTCTTGATGCTACACTTCCCAGCCTCCAAGACTGTAAGAAAATAAAGTCCTGCTGGTATGAGCCATCCTGTTTACAGCATTTCGTGAGACCAGTCCAATCAGACTAGTACCCAGAGGTCTTGAATTCAGAGAACATTAAACGGTGATCACCCAGATGATCCTGAATCCAATCACATAAGTCATTTTTTTTTAATCATCTTTAGAAAGGAAAAAAGATGACAGAAACTTAAGCCAGGTAGAGCAGTGGGCCTACTGTCTTTCCCAGGAGACTAGGGGCAGGGTCTTGAGTTGAAGGTCAGACCGGACTATATAGAAAAACCCTGTCTGTGAAGGTCTTAAAGGTGCTTTTAGGCCTGAAGCTAGAAGTATGAAGGTTTTCAAAGCTTCCCACGCTCTTGTAAGAGGTCACACGATAGAGGAGGCCTAAAAAATGTCGTTTATCTTGCATGGATGCACATTCATCCCCATTTTCTGAGAGGGAATAGTTTATATTTCCCCATTAAAATACATCAAGCTTCTAGGTAAAGGTTACTCTTATTTGCAAAATGTACGTCAAGTTTCCAGCGAGTGGGTCCTGGCGACCTCTGCCCTCATGTACAGCTTTAACACAGTAGTCATCAAACTATGAGTGGGGGTCGAATGGCCCCTTGCCTGTTCTATACAGGTATGAGGTGAAGATGTTCAGAACATTCTTAACCAGAGGAAAGAGAGGCCATACATGATTTGCAATTTGTAGAATAGCTACTAACCTGACCTTTTTGGAAGAGGATCGCCATTCCCTACTGGTAGGATGGTTTTGAAAATTAAGAAGTATTTAAACAAACAAACAAAACACAAACACAAAAAACAGACTCTCACATTGACTTGATGGTTGCCTGCCCCCCCACCCCCCCCACCCCCGTCCAATATTATAGCCATACAAGTCAAGACTAAGTTTACAAACCACGTACTTGTAGGATCGTTTTGAAAACTCAAAACAGTACCAACAATAACACATTAGTTTTATTTGAGACAGAGGTGGATAATGGCCATATTCTCTGTGTCCTCTTTGTCCCCCACCATCTTCTGTCCTGTGTCAAGCTTCTTCTGGCTATTAAAGATGTTCTTTCTAACTCCCACACTTAAGATACTTCCAGTAACCCATCTGTTATTTTTAAAGCACGTGAGAAGTTGGTTTTATAGTAACTTTCTTGTTTTCTAAGAAAAGGTCTCGATTTTTAAAATTCATTATTCTTCAGGACAGCAATTCTTCTTCTTTTCTCTGGTGATAAAGGTGATGATCCAGTCGGTCATGGAGGCACAGGATGCTCAGGAATGAGGTGTAGAATGTTTCAGCCAAAACCTTACCTCCCCGATGGAACGCACGATTGCTGGACTCAGGAAAGGACAACCAAGCATTAACCTCATTTTCGGAATCTCTCTACCCAGGAGTTAAAGCATGAATAATATTTTCTTGGTAAAATTGAAATGTCCTAATGCTCTCTAAGCCTGCAGAGAAGTTCACGTTCAGAGTTGCTAAATGGCATATAAGCTTCGTTAGCAGTCAGTTGTAAGTATGATTAAGTGCTTAGAATACTGCTAAGTGCCCAAGAATTACTTGTTGCTGATTAATTATTACCCTGTCCTTTACCTGGCTCAGAGATGTATTTAAATAGCTGTAGAAGTTATAATGACTGACCAAGGAAAGAAAGTGTGGTGGGGATCTGAGCTCCTCCTAATTACCAATGGATTATGTAAGAAGGGACCATGCTGCTGCTAAGAAAACAAGGGGACACAGATTGCTGGCAACAGGATTTGGTCATGAGAACTCAATCTACAAGACTGAAGTGAATAATGTGTTCTTCCCTGAAGGCAGATGGGTAGCTGCTAAGAACTTCCTCAAACAAGAAAGTTCGGATCCCTGCCACATCCTCCACCCCCTCACGGTGCCAGTTTCCTCCTTCTGGAATTCTCCACTGTAAGCAGGGACCTGTTACCAGAAGAAGGAGGCTTGTATTAAATCCCTTCTTTATTTATTTATTATTTTGGGGGGAGGGAGGTCTGAGAACTTGATTGATCCGGGTGAGTCAGGATGCTACGTCCAGGCCGAGATGGTGCGTCCATCTTAACTAATGCCTGTTGTGTATGGAAGAACGCTGGTCTGGAACTTGACCCAAGAAGCCACTGTGGTCATTAGGGCTGTACCCAGCATGCCCCAGCAACTACTCGCCACTCTCTTCTGGTACTGCTGTGGCCATTAAACAGCTCTGTAATGACTTTGGAGGCTGTGGCGTCCTGTAGGCCACTGTTAAACTCTTGGAGAATGGAGAGGGCATTGCTTTCAGACAGAATGTTGCCTTATTTCCCTGCAGACTAGAGACATGAATAATTAACCACCCCGCCCCCAAAGCCCCATGGCTTTGCTAGGCTAGTAGGCCTCTCTGGAGTGAGAAGCTTCCACTTACCTCTCTGCCTACCTCCCACCCCCACAACTGCCCCCACCCCCACTCCTGCATTCCTGGACATTGCCCTGACCTCCCACATTGTCCCTGTGGCATGGACTTCTCTTCTTTCTCTCATTGCTTAGGCCAGCTTGGACTTGAACCCAAAACGTCCAAGTTCTTCTTCTGAGCGAATAGCAGAGGAGCTGGAGTAGCTAGATCTTGAAGTATCTTCTCTTGCACAGCCTCCCACATTCGCTTCCAGAACCATACTTCCACCTTTGTTCCTGCAGTCCTTGAGTTCTGAGGACCGTCTGAGCATCGCACAGTCATCCTGACGTCCGAACCTTGGGCTGTATTCAAGAATCCAGCCATGTCTTTTGCTCAAGGCTAATGTCATTACACCTGTGTGACTAACTTACCCTCCAGCTCTGAGCCCTAGTTCTACTTGGGGGTCCCCTTGTCCTCTTGACCACACAGCCAGACCGGCAAATTCTCTGAAGCCCACCGATGGATGCCTGCCCTGCAAGCGCGCTGTAGTCAAGTGCATGTGGCAGTTTCTAAGAAGTCCCTGGGCAAAGTTAAAACCAAGAATCTAAGTTGACCAAGAATCTAAGCAGTGGATGCTTTCTCAAATTACCCTGAAGGAGCACTCTGAAGGGAAGCCTGGATAACAAAGTGAGACAGAAACTGTCTGACAGAAGATGTATTGTCATGGCTGGAAATGGAACGATCTGGAATTAACAGTTGATCCTTTCATTGGCTCTTTTTATATATAAGGATCAATGACTTAGCCAGCATAACTCTTAGGAAATACAGAAAAATTAGAACCAGAGGTTTTCTTTCTTTGCAGCCATGGTATTCTCATTTAATAAGTGCCCAGTGCCTGCCTACAATGCATATTAGGAAAGATACAAAAGATATATTACAATAGGTAGCAAAAGACACTGATCAGGTTAAAAAAAATAATAAATATGTATCTTCTTTTGTTCTTCAATTGTAGGATGCTCTAAAATCCACTATATGTTATTTTTGAGTAATTTTAATAGTGTGATCTCATGATTAAAACATAACTGTCACCTTCAGTTCTGACATCTGTGACTGCAAGGCTTTTAGATTGTGTATTCCTACCACAAAGCTTTTATTGAAATGGATGACGGCCATACACAGCTGGTACAAAACAATTATTAGTTGATGCTCACATATCCCAAACTTCTTCATGTGTGAACATTTACTAACTAATCTATCAAGATTTGGAAAATAACATGAAATAAATTAGAAGTGTAAAACCAAGGTTCACCCTCAATCTTATTATCCTAAACACCCACTGTCTTTTCTTGCCCATTATTCTTCATTGTGGGCTTTGTTCATATGTGGCTGTCTGTAATATAAGAACAATGAGCCTCCTAGTCTCAAATGGGGCTTTCTGGGTGAGAGATGACAATATGAACTAGAAGTCTTCCTGTTTGGGCTCTTTACAGACTGTGTTCGAATAGCCACTACATGAGCCTGACTTTATCTAGGCGTCTGCAAGTCAGCCACCATCTAAATGATCAAGGACATCAGCCATAGTGTTTCCCTTGTGTGCGCTCATGTCTGTGTTTTAAGTGCCAAATTAGACATTAATCTCTGATGAGTTGAACATTAAGTCATTTATTATATCTTATGGTGTGGACTCTCCGCACACAGATTTTAAAGAAATTAAGCCATGACCCTTTATTATTGAAGTGCTTCAGAGACTCAGTTATCATTATCGAAAAGAAATGTTTTTCATATTGACTCTGTTCAAATTTAGTCTAGTTAGATGGATTGTGTGCACAAGTTTGCTGCTTGTCTGGATTATCTATCCCCAGTGAGTCAGATTTTCCTGCCTGGAGGCAAAGCTCTAGGTCATCCTGGATTTATTCGGAAATTTTAAGTTTGTTTGTTTTAATAATCCTTCTTAACAAAGCCCAAAAGTTGAAAGGTATCCAAATACACTGCCAGAACATGGCTTCGGCTGCCATCTGGTTCTAAAACTATAAAAAGGTCTTGATTTCCAATGACCTTGGTCTACATAAACTTACATACATATCTTGATTTTTGTTTATGGCTTTCAAAAGCTAAAAGAAAATTAAGCAATAGTAGTGCTCTTAGTAATGGAGTGCATGCTATAAGAACAGAAACATTTTTACAGAGCTTGAAAGACGGCTCTGTGACTAAAAGCATGTACTTGCAGAGGACCCGAGTTTATTTCCCAGTACCTATATTGTGTGTGACACACACACACACACACACACACACACACACACACACACACACACACACACAGAGTGCACGGATATGTGCACAACACTCTGTAACTCCAGCTGCAAAGGATCTGATGTTCCCTTCTGGTCTCTAGGCGCTCCCATCTACATCCACATGGTGAACATAAACTCATACATGTTCACACACATACATATCAAATAAATAAATAGATAAATAAATCATAAAAATTTTTAAGTAGTTTTTTTGGTTTTGTTTTTTGTTTGTTTGGTTTGGTTTGGTTTTGGGTTTTTTTGTTTTGTTTTGTTGTTTTTGTTTGTTTGTTTGTTTGTTTTGTTTTTTGAGACAGGGTTTCTCTGTGTAGCTTTGAAGCCTGTTCTGAAACTCATTCTATAGACCAGGTTGGCCTCGAACTCACAGAGATCTACCTGCCTCTGCCTCCCGAGTCCTGGGATTAAAGGCATGCACTACCACTGCTGGGCTAAATAGTTGTGTTTTAATAAAAGAATGAAACCAGATTTCAAAGAAGGACAAGTTTTCATATCTTCGAGTATTCAGCCAAGCTGAGGTCGAATACCATTGTAACTGCCACAAAGTTAATCCCACTGGAAAGGAAAAAAACAAAACAAAACAAAACAAAAAAAGAGACAGTTGTGATATTTTTATATGAGAAACCAAAACTGTGCAAACTTTCTGCTCTGACAACCTTGCTAACCCTCCATTTGATGCTCATTTCCCAAGAACTGATTGGAAAATAGCTGTGTAGGAAGTGCTAATATTCTCCCCTCGAGATTAAAAACACTCCCTGTTTATGTAGCTTTAGAGATACCAGAAGCTTATGCAAAAACATTTTTTACCACAAATTAACTTTTCTTGTATTGTGCTCTTTGAAATTAAGTATCCTTTGAAATTGTGATGATTCTCCTTGATCTTAAGTGGCAATAATAAAATAAATTCATATTGGGAAATTTTCCACAAAAGTTACCTCCTTCTCCTCAAATTCCCAGAAGCTTCTGTGATTTAGTGACTTGTCTTACTATATTGACCAGTCAGGACATTGAAGCCTGGTGAAGAAAGTCGTTTTGAATTCTTGAAATGAGCCAGTAAAAACTCATCATTTGAATTTGGGGCTGCTTACCCAGTCCATTGCTCTCTCTAGCAGCCCAAGTATTGGTTACAGCAGAGCAACCATTAAAAGCCCCTGAGCGGTTACATTTACGCTGCTCTATTGCTTCAACCAATGTATTTCATCTCAGTCAAACACAGAGATCTCTATCCTGTGCTCCCTCGACCTTGATCGTCCACTAGCTGGGCTTAACACAGTTTTAAAGCTCTCTTTTAATAGTGAAACAGGCCCCTCCGTCCACCCCCCACCCCCACCCCTACATCTCCCCCCTCTGCTGTCCCCTCTCACCAGGATGCTGCCGCCGAGCTTATAATTATTTTTAAACTTTTTCCATGAGGTGATATCTACATGCCAGCTGGGGAGAGAATGTAATCAATCCACGCCGCAGAAGTTGAAGCGTGGGTCATGTGGAGGGCAGGAGGTGGTGAAAAGGGGTATTTGATGAAACTCTCCACGAGATGGCTAAGCTCAGTATCGTCTGTCTATCTCACTCCAGATTTGAGAGCTCCCAATGCTCACTCACAGTGTGGTCAGTCATGGACTCAGCTCAGGTGGGGAGAGAGTTTTCCCTAGATTAATTACAGGTTCAGGGGGAGAAAGACAAAAGGGGGAGGGGAGGGGAGGGGAGGGGGTCACGGGAGGGGAGGGGGCAAGGGGAGGGGAGAACGTAGAGAAGAGCAGACAGGCAAGTGAAATGGAGAAGTGGAGGAAGGAAAAAGGAGAGAAAAAGACAGAAGACAAAGGGAAGGAAAGAGAGTAGAGGAGGAAAGCAAGGCTTTTATGCACACGTATGTTTCTATTCTTTGAAAATCAGTAGCTTTCATATGACCAGTAAAGATGACTTTTGTTAAAGAAGGACATATCATCCAACCAATGTCATCGTTTCTGAAGCTGTGTATCCGAAGTTATTAACAGGACAATGATGGTATACTCAAAGAACTGGATAAAAGTATAAGCTATTTATGTTGAAGAATAACCCAATTACACCTGTTCTCATGATTTGGACACCTGTAGACCACTGTATAGTTTAGTTGTAAGGCAAAGTTGGCATGCATGTCTTTAGTCTTATGGAAGGTTAAGGCTAGGCCTTGGATGGACATCCACCTGCCACTCCAGCATTTCCAACTCAGGAAGTGCCGGCAGCAGCCTTAGGTTCAAGCCTGAAACCCTTGGTGTTCCATTCTTTCTTCTTATGCCAATAAAATGAAATGAGAGAGAGAAATCCCTTTCTGACTAGTGAAAAGTGAGCTAGGGTGCCCACCCAGCTCTTTACCTTTCCCTCACCTTCGATGGCTAAGGTTTATTCTGTTTCCCTAGTCCTCTGTTATAGCAACAGCAGCTTGGCTCTTCCTTCTTCCATTAATCCTGCTTGTGTGATCTTTCCAAAACACTGCTGCATTGAACTCCCCTTGCTTAAGGAGCTTAAACTCCTGGAATGCCCTGCCTTTGCCTGAGGAGAGAACATAAGCACCTTAAACAAGCAGCCAGGTCTTCTGTGATTTGTGGCATATTTAACTCTATAGTCACCACTTCTCACTAGAGCCTAACCCTAGTGCATGAGCTGGCTTTTTTGGAGCCTAGTGCCTATGCTGAGACACTTTGCGCAGCTTTGGTGCAGGGAGGAGGGGCTTGGACCTGCCTCAACTGAATGTACCAGGCTCTGCTGACTCCCCATGGGAGACCTTGCCTTGGAAGAGGTGGGAACGAAGCAAGGAGGGTGTTGGGGGGAAATTAGGTGGCGGGAGGAAGGAGGACAGGGGGATCTGTGGTTGGTATGTAAAATGAATAGAAAATCTCTTAATAATAATAATAATAATTTTTAAAAAGAAAAAAGAAATGGTGGGCAGTTCCAAAATCGATCATGCTCTTTCCCGGTGCCATGTCTGCTGTTGGGCCACTTCATCAGTGGGCATCTCACTCTTTGGCTCTTTAACCAGCTGACCGGTAACACCTCTCTCATGACGTCTTACAGCTCCAACCCTCTCCTACCTGCCTCCTGTGCCCTGAGTCTGTTGGAGATGTTGCTTTGGCGGCTGCTCCTCACTGTCACTTTCTTCATGGAGATACCCACCAGCAGCTGCTTATTTTCCTGTCTTCGCACTACATTTTGAATTCCTTCCCAGTGGGAACGGAACAACAGGGTACACAAAACTGAGTAAACCTTTGTCAAATATTAATGAATTCATGATGTTCACTGAGAGACAACATGGTGAAAATAAAAAAGTCAAATGAAGGACAGATAAGAACATGGGGTGGATGGTGGTGACATGGACTTGTTTCTCTGTAGTGTTAATTAAGTGATTAAAATAGTAAGAAACCAGAGCTGGTTTCTAATCTAGCACCGCTAACTGCCTTTGGGCAAAACAGTTCGCCTGTCTCAATGTCAGCTTGACCTATCAATAATGGAAAGTTCCTAATTTTTGGTAAAGGTACACAAAATATTCCAAAGTACCTATACTATTATAGAGAACTTGTTCAGAACCTAATAATTAAGTATTTTAAAGCTAAGAGTCTAATAATGACGAACCATGGCCCCTGGAAGTTGAATAGTCTCTGATCTGGGAATCAACCAGTTCAAGTCAAGCAAGTCAAGGAGCTTGGCCTAGGAATTCAAAATGGCGCGTCAAGCAGAGAAAGTATCCTGGCTCAGGGGACTGAGGAGGAAGAAGAAGAGAATGGCAGAAGGAAGGAGGGGAAATCCAGTCCCATCAGGGAGGGTGTCTTCACTGTGTTCCCTGCTCCCTTCCCTTTTCTCCATGCCATACTTCATCTTCCTATACATTATAGAGATACATTTGTGTACAAGTAGTAAACGCACAATGTGATGAACTTTGGAGAAATTTGTGAACAACAGCCTAGTCACAGCCTAGGATAGGTTAAGGGCTTCAGAGTGTTTTCTTGTGACCCTGTGGGGCAATCTCTACCAGACAACAACAGTCTGAGTCATCTCCCCATCAGCTAACCCTGTAGATACACAAAAGGACGTCTTGACACTGCATTAGTCTGTGAGAGTCTCCATATGTTGTATGAGTACTTTTTCCTCTTCCATTGCTAGGTATTCTCTTTAGTGTACAGCTATAATTGTCAGAATTATTCTTTTTAAAAGACCTCACAACTCTGTTTTTTCCCCCAATTCATTTGACTGTTGCAGATCCTTTGTATTTTCATATGGCTTTGTCATCAGTTTATCAGTTTTAAGTCAATAAAGCCTATCAATACTTTGGCTGAAATTAGAGCGAGTCTTAGACCAATATGAGAATATTTGGAACTTTAGCCCATGAATAGCTGTTCAGCCTCCCTCATGTTCATGTGCTAGGACACTTGGTGCCCAGTCAGTGATGCGGTTTGGGGAGACTGATGGATCCTTAAGGAGGTAGGACCTCGCTCCAGGGAGTTAGTTGGTCATTGGGTATGGACCTTATGGGTTATAGCCAATCTCATTATCAACACAAGTTCCTTCTGCTTCATGATTGCCATAGATTTTCAGCCGTGTGGATTTTACTTCCAAGGCCATGGTTGTGACATTGTATGTTGCTTCTGTCTCCAATGTCTTCCCAACCACAATGGGCCAGTTCAGGTCGTGCCATGAGCCCAGCTCAGTCTGTCCTTCCTTAAGTCTTATCTTCCAGTATTTCATCCCCTACAGGAGAGCAATAACAAACGCAGTGTGGTGCATCTCAGCACCTTTGTATTCATTCTGACCAGCTGGGGTTTCTTCAGTGGTGTCTGAAACTTTTAGTGCAAAGCTTTTGTGCTTTGAAAAGCGTCAGTCCTCCATATGTTATGGGATTTGATGCTGGGATGAGTCGAATGGCCTTCTAAACTTTATTTTCTGATTGTGTTCTGTAAATATGTAGTATATTCTGCACATTGATTTGGAGTCTGTGGACTTGGTAAGGTCACTTCCTGGCTCTTGTGTTCTTCCCACATCAGGCTGCCCAGGGAGGACTTGCTCCTCTCTGTTTGCTCCTTAAGTGTTTAACTAGATTTACCACCAGCTGGCGATTATGGAAGAGAATTTAACTGTGAATTTAGTTTTCTGTTAAAAGGCATGTTTGAAGGCCTGGAGAGATGGCTCAGTGGTTAAGGGCGTTTGTTGCCATTGCAGAGGACCTGGTTTGATTCCCAGCACCCATATGGTAGTTTAGAACCACCAGGAGATCCAGGGTCCTTTTCCGACTTTTTGGGCATCAAGCATGTACATGGTACATGTATATACATGCAAGCAAAACATTCATATACATAATAAAATAAATAAGTCTAAAAACTTTAAGAACTATTTTCCCATTTAGTATTTTAATCACACATATACTGTAACCCACAAGGTCTTTAAGAAAGTCTCCTATTAGATTTTGAACATTTCTTTTACTTTGCTTAAAATTTTAATTATGCAAATACATTGAATTTTGTTGAAAGCATTTTTGCACTGACTGAAGAGATTATGTTCTTTCTTATTAATAATTTTAATTTAGCAATATAGTAATTGATTTTTGAGACTGCTCTGTGTGGCAAAATTCATAAAACATAAACTTTGCTTTCATAATTTTAAATGTACAGTTCAATGGCATTAGCTTCATTCATATTCAGAATCTATAGATATTCTTCATCTATAGAAGTGCATTTATATATTACACCTATAGAACTCTTCACCTTGCAAAATTGAAACTTTGTACTCTAAGCAATGAGGTCCCATCTCCAGTTACCTCTATCCCTGGCCACCATCCCACATTGTCTTTATTATTTTGACTACTCTACAAGCTTGTCTTGTTTCACCTAAGATAAAGCCTTCAAATTCATCCATGTATGGTATATATCAAAAGTGTAATAATTTATTATAGTAGTAGTAAGCATTGTTTTGGTGTGTGTGTGTGTGTGTGTGTGTGTGTGTGTGTGTGTGTGTGTTGCTAGAGATGAAACCCAGGGCCTCACACAAGCTAGGGAAGCACTGTAGCATTTAGGTAACAGGCCCAGAAATAGATTTGTGAATAATGAACCAACCTTGCTTTCCAGTGAGGTATATATAAATGTTTCTTTACTAAAGATCAACTTCACTAACATATAATTCTCTTTAATAAAACCAACAAGATTCAAGGAATAACATCTAGAAAAAAACTTGAAACTTCTAAGTATTAATGAACAATATAAAGCTGTTTCCACCCTTTATCATAGCCCTCCATCATCTGCAAAGCCACAAGCCTAGCTCCAGGTCCATGGCCCAACTGGAATGGATATTTATATATGAGTGTCACAGTGTTCTGGAAGAAAAATAAAGCCAATTTCCTGGGAAATAGAATGCTGCAATTTAGTAAAATGAAGAAGGCTTTGATCCTAGCGACCATGGTCCTGTGAGATGATTGCATGAGGAAATCTCATGTATAGGGAGGTGGGATGGGAGAGGGTAGATGGGAAAGGGATGAGGAGGTGGAACTAAAGTGGGAAGGGTGCTCTCAAGGGTGCTCACAGAGGCGGTGCCCAGGCACCAGGTCATGGACAACAGCCAGGGCTCAGCTCCGTTTATCTTGGCCAGGAGCATGGCTGGATTCCACTCATTGTCTTGGTGCTCCATGCTAGCTATTCAGTCATGGAACTGCGGCTGCGCAACCTGCCCCTGTGAAGGCCTCCAGACGTTCCAATAGTTAGCAATAGTTTCCATCACTTTCTCTGACACGCTCTTCTATAATTACTTTTCTTTCTCAGGAAGACTGTCCCATTGCCCCTGACCTAAATTTGGGTTTCCTGACTCCATTCCTTTCTGATGGAAACAGCTTGGAATCTGAATGAAGTACCACCTCTGTTGATTTCCAAAGAGGCAAAGATTATTTTTTAATTAATTCATTTTTAAAATCTTCAAACAGATGTCATATGTGGAGGAAAAATCCCTGTGTCTGTTTCTCCCCTTTGTTCACCTAGACAACTGTACTTCTTTCATTTTATACATCCATGATTTTTTATCTCTGTACAAAATTTAGGAACTACAAATGAGAGAAAACATACACTATATGTCTTTCTGAGGCTGACTTAATTTACCTGGCAGGATAATCTGCAGTTGTGTACATTTTCTGCAAAAACAGAATTTGGTTCTTCCTCGTGCCTAGCAAGAATTCCTCTGTGTACGTTCATAATGATTGAACAAATGAAGGTCAGTTAGCCATTTGTCCTGACTTTCTTTGAGAGCGAATACATAATACTACATCTTCTTTCTCTGCTCCCCTCTTGTTGGACACCTAAGCTAGTTCCAGAACTTAGCTATCCATTATAGTGTAGCAGTGAACACTGGTGTGAAGTATTTCTGTAGTAGGTTGACTGAAAGCCCGTGGGGAATGGTGTAACTAGACCACAAGGGGGGGGGATTTTAGTTTGTAGAGAAACTCCTTTGTCCTCTTGAGACAGGGATTCATGTATCCCAAGGAAAGCCACGGAGGTGGTGATTCTCGAGTGACTCCTTATGTCAGAGCTTACACCAGCTGTGGATACAAGTCAAGTGCTTCCCTTGGAGAGACTTCAGGGAAGCTGGGTCAGCAAGGCTACTCAGATACTGATCTTTTCAGGCACTGAGACCCAAAGATTAGCAGTTCTGGCATTTTCCTTCAGCTCTGACCCAGGATAATCTTCTAGGACACTGGCTGCTCTGCTATACACAGCACTGGAGAGTGACATTGGTCCTGATGAAACACACAGCTGTTCCAGGGCCAGGATATCTGCCCCTAGAGCCACACAAAATGCTGTCTTCCTTGATGCAGACTGTGTGGCATAGAGGATGGGGACTTTAAAGGACAGTAACCCTCAAATCCTGTCTACTCAGGAGTATGCAGGGAAAACCACTAAAAATAAACATGCCAGCTAGGTGTGGAAGGTTGCTCTGCCTCCCAGCTGGCACGTCCCCTAAGTCCTTCCTCCTCAAAGTGCTCTCTGTATACAAGTTGCATCAGCATGACCAGTAAAGTTCTGAGAAGTGCAGAGTCGAGTCCCAGACCCCAGCCCAGGTCTGCAAACCCAGAGTCTGTGTTTTAGCCAGATCTCTGTTGATGGACAAGCACACTCAAATTCACCCAATGCCAGGCTAACCTGCAGGTATAAGTGGGATGCGACTGCATCCTTGCCCACACTGGTCCTCGAATACTTCCTGATTTCAGGTCTTATTCCACACTCATGCACACATGCATGGTCCGCCATGGGAGCCATTGAAAGGACAATGCGGGATCAATCTCCCTTGCTCATCTTCCTGACTATTGAGCAAGCAAAAGACTACTGAGCAACTCAAAGCAGCAAGCCTTAGTTTTAAAACCTGGGAACATGTTTGGAAACGCTTCCTAAAAGAGAAAAAGGGAAGGTCACCTCTCAAACTCTGTCCAACTCAAGACTTATTCCCTCTAAATCCCATCACACAGGAGTGGAGCATCCCCATTCAAAGAAAGGGTTCACCCAGACTTTCTTCCTGGATATCCAGTTCTATGGTGTTCTCTCCAACGATGTGGGTTAAGCTGGACTAATTAATGCCCCTGGTGTCTGTAAGCCCCTGGTAGAGGTGGAGACATCATTTGTTGGTGTATGCAAAACCACTTTTGCACTGATGTGAGCTACAAACAGGTAAATTGCTCTGACTAGGTGACTCGTTCACATAGTAATTTAAGTTCAAGGCCAGCTTGAGCTGTATGGTGAAACTCTTGTCTCAAGGATCCAAGAGCTAGGAATATAGCTCAGAGGAGGGCTTGATCTTCAGAACTGACAGAGGCTTGTCTTAAAAAGACCATGTTATACAAATGATTCAAGCAGTATGGAACTAGACTCCCTGGGTTCAGATCCCAGCTCAACATAGAACAGTATCCATTAGGCACTGGGTAAGGACCTATTATCATTATGTAGAATGAAATAATTTCTGGAAACCTACCAGACTGCCAGTGCCTTAGCATTAAAGAGCATTTTTGAATTGATTATCTGGGAACTTGAGACAGGCTTGCTGGAGCGAAAGCAATATGTACGCTGAAGAGCACCAAGCCCATTTGCCATAGGCATGAAGGGAGGAGCCAAGATTTCTTATTGCTCCTTCTTCAGTCTTAATGTCTTGGTTCCCAATGTATGTACATTGCTCCCCATGTAGGTACATTACTCCTACCTTGAGCTGCTTAGAAAACTGATGCTGCTTCTCCTTGCTTCCATTCTCCCTATTCTTTTGGGTGAACTCCATCCAGCTCTTTTCCTATTGCAAATTGACTGAGGGAGGCACCTTCATTAACTTCTTTCCTTGCAATGATGACGGGATGCAGGAGTCAGCATGAGACTATTTCCATACAATTGAGAGCTATTGGAATAGAACCAAGAAATCAAGGAGCCATGCATAGGTGGAGAATTTTAGCATTGACATTTCTCTTTTTAAAAATATGCTAATTGTAATAAGGTCTTTTTTTCCCCCAGAGGGTACTTAAAATAGCTCCCAGTAAATCTCAAGCTTTGGAAACAATACTCCCGGTATTCTTTGTGGTGAGTCAGCTCCTGGGTAGCATCTTGCACTAGGTGTCAGCTGGCATGACTCTGGGAATTAGTGCCAAGCTAGTTAATGTGGTTCATATGCTAAGAAGACAGGTACCCTATTTTACAGTGTGCAAAAAAAAATAAAAATGTATGAAATATTTGCTATCGTACCAAGCACAACTTATGTGGGGATTTAGAATACTTTCAGATGTTCTATGAAACTCAAGACACTATTTTTAATCCTTCTCAAAGTAGTAGAGATCCTTAATGGAAGTTTATCTACAGAAGAAAAGAACTGTTTGCATAATATAGTTATGACAATGCTAAGAAACTTGAAGATCATCGGTTGTAGTATTTCATGTGACACTGACAGCTAATTTTTATAAGGCTTGATTTTCTCATCAATAACATTGGGCATAAAACCTATCTTATATTTTACTGATAAGGGTTAAATGAGATAAAATATATAGGACACTTAGCAGCATGCCTACATTGCTATAAAAATTTAATAAAGCAAATAGTCAGTAGCTGCTCAATATGGCTTAACACAGCAAAACTATCTAAAACTCTTGGGTCTATGAGCTTCTCCCTGCCTATGTCCTGAATGTCCATCTCATCGGGAATATGTTTACATTTAAAGCACCTAGCACATGGCAGGAGCACAATAAAGTATGAGTCTTTATTATTTCTATTAGATGATCATTCTGTATCATTTATATATTCATCAAATATTTTGAAAGTATTGAGGCATCTCAGTGATTTGAGAGAACCCAAGGCAACATACCTATTTGGATGTGAGGAAATCATCCTTGAACTGAGGCAACTGTGTTCACAAGACTTTCCCAAGGTCTAGCCTAGTAACTACGCAGTGGAGGAAGTATGGGAGACTCGTGAACCTTATAAAGCTCCCAGACTTACTCAGACAGAGCCCACAAAACTCCATGGTAGTCTCACAAGACCTTTCCCATCTCCACTTATATAAGATATAAACAATTGACTGGGTTGGGACTCTTTGGTACCATAGCTACCTACAAGTCATCTAGGAGAAGTTTTTAGTGGTGTAGCTTGTCCTGAAGCATCCATGTGGGATTCTTCAACTGCTGTAAGTTCCCCCAAGGGACTTCCCAATAGCGTAGATGCCTTTGAATTTCCTATGTCCTGTGAGTGACTCCTTGCTTCATCAAATTGGACTTGGATAGAGTCCTTCCTTTGATCTGGTAGTGCCCTCTGTGTTTGGGATGAATAGACTTCTTTATGAATCTTCAGGAAAAGCCACACAACAAGGATAGACTCATGTCACTTGTCCAAGTATAGATGCAATTGGTTTGAAGTGACCTAAAAGTGACAGGCAGAGACAGGCTAAGAGTTTGAGGTGAAGTAAGAAGTAGATGATGGTACTAGGGCAGGCCAGGGTGCTAAGATTTGGGGATAGCAGAACACAAATCAGGAATAGGGGTTGTGGTTTTCAGAACTTTGAGATAGTAGTCATCAAGCATCCAAGTAGAAGGTCATAGAGGCAGAGGCAGTTAACATGTAAGGTATTTACATTAAAGTAAGCACATTAGAGCTTGACAAAGTACTAAATTTTAAAAAAATGTACAGAGAAGAAGCGAGGACGACACTGAGAGCCCAGGAGCCCCAGATCCCAGAACTTGGAGAATCACAAGTGGTTAAGTCACACTCCCAGAAGCCCTTAGTCCCTTAGTGGACGACCCCTATGCTCAGATGTCCTATATTGAACATATGGCGTTGGAGATTCAAGATATACACCTCTAAAGCATGGGCCCAGGCAAGTGTGATCCTTCGAGGAGCAAGCTGCCTGCTTGTTTTCCCTAGCACATCTCTCCTTTGACTTGAAAACACCCACAGTTATCTGGAAGACGGCTCAGGAGCAGGTATCACTCACACCCTGACTCTTGTCTTGGCCAGACAGCTACCTGCGGCACCCTGAGCAAACCCAGGGGAGACGGAGCACAAAGAAAACAGAGGCATGACTTTCGCAATCCACTTATGTAGTCTGAAGTATGGCTGGGGTTTTCACTATCAAAGTGCTGTGGAAGGATGGCAATGGGCTATTAAACAAAATAATATCACTAGGAGAGTACAGTTTAGAATCTGTTGTGTGTCAGGCACCATCTTTAAAACTCTGTATGGGAGGTCAGCTTTGACAATGAAAAAGCAGCTACAAACCAGTAGACCTGAAATAGACTCATCATATTTCCCTGAGTTTGTGGCTCCAGTTCATCTGCCTTTTTTTACAAGAGTATTTTTTAACATGTGTTTATTGTTTATTTGTCTATCTACTAGCAACCACTAACTGTCTATAAGTTCTCAAGGAGGAGCGTGGCCTCATGAGCCACATTTTGCTGCGAGGTGAATATTGACTGTCCTAAGCTTGTGCGGGTATTTTTCAGGTAATCACAGATGTCATGAGTTCAAGAGTTCAGTGGCCTCATGGTGCCTGGAGAGTAGCATTCCACAACATTCTACCCCTTCCTCTTGGTCTTACATTCTTTCTGCCTCCTCATCTATAATGTTCCCCAAGCCATGAGGGATGATATAGATGCTTCATTTGGGGCTGGGCGTTGTGAGACATGGTCACATATTCTCAGGATTTTGTTTTTCCAATTCTGAGTCTCTGGAGTAACCACTGACAGTGAAAAAGGAAGCTTCTGTAATCAAGGCTGGCAGCAGCACTTATCTTTGGACATAAACACAAGTGTCTAGAAGATAGCGTCATGGGTACAACATGTCTATTTGGGAAAATAAGAGTAATAGCTTCCTCTCCAGAACTGATCACCTCCCAAGCTTTTGACCAAGTTCACAGTACCAGGCATGAATAAATATCTCCTGTGAAGCAAGTCTCCAATCTGATCGGGAAGTAGTTGGTTACTCACATAATATTCATGCCGCTATTGCACATCTGGCCTGTCAGCTCAGTCATGCAGCATAGAGAACACACTGCTATGTAAGATTGCTGATGATAATTCTCTTCCAGAGCAGGCTGAGTGGCACCTTCCTACACTATGAAAGCTAACCAGCAGGGACTGGGCTTCAGGTCACTGGGAAGGATTTTTAAAAAGAAGTGAAGGGCCGGGCGGTGGTGGCGCACGCCTTTAATCCCAGCACTCGGGAGGCAGAGCCAGGCGGATCGCTGTGAGTTCGAGGCCAGCCTGGGCTACCAAGTGAGCTCCAGGAAAGGCGCAAAACTACGCAGAGAAACCCTGTCTCGAAAAACCAAAAAAAAAAAAAAAGAAGTGAAGGATTACCCTCTGAAGAGTCTGATTAACAGGCTGCCTTGAACAGGGCCAGAACCACACATTTTCTAGAGCTCCGAGAATGATTGCAATGCATTACCAGAGGAAGAGCCATGCACAGAAAGTTCCAGTCATGAATAGTGGGTCGTGGCTACCTGGGCCACATCTTCTTTCTAGGCTCCCTTCTCTGGGTGACATTGTCCAGGGGCCGCCTGGTTATGTCACTCTCCTGAACTTGGATTACTCTTTAGATGGTTCGGATCTCAATGTTGAATGGTCACTATGGAGTCTCAGATCCTAACAATCCCTCTGGCACTGGTACAACTTGACAACCTTCTCTTCCCCTCTAGTAACAGCCTTGGAAGATATGCCTTGAGATTGCACATTGCGGATGGGAGGATCCTGTACCATGGAATCACGAACGGAGCCGAGTCCCTGACCGTCAGCGCCATTTCCTAGACAGGCAATAAGTGAACTAGTTAACTGAGTAACAGAGACCTCAGGGTTGGCTATTTATTTATTTATTTATTTATTTATTTATTTATTTATTTATTTATTTTTCACTATAGCATGACCTAACCTGCCCAGGGCTATGTAGAAACACATTTCTAGTAAAGAGCTGTCCAGAGAATTGAGGCCAAGATCATAGTCCACTCGCCTCTTTCCTTTCAAAAATAACAGATAGCATCCCCTTATACACAGGGAGTGTATTCCAATGCCCACATTGCTTACTCCAAATTGTGGGTAATCCTTAAAGCCCCCCTAATGTGTTTATATACCATGTTTCTCCCGTATGCCTTGCAGTGTTGTTCTACAGTCCTACAGCTAATCTGTCTTTCTGTATTTTATACCCTAGTGCCTCCTCGGATCATCACTTTTGTATATGGGGGCCGCTATTCAGTAAAATAAGCGCGGCTTGACCATAATAAGCCTTGTAGTGCGGTGAGGGTAATCTCATAAAAGAGATAGTAAAGCGGTTAATGTATAAAGAGTGCATACTGTAAATGTGCTGGACGAAGGGATAACTCATGTTTTAGTGGGACAGCACTGAATTCAGAACAGTGTGCATTGAAGTATGCAGAGTAGGCAGATGTAAAACAGTGCTCTATGGTGGCGCCTTGCATGTGGAATACAGCAAATGCAAAAGGGCTTGACCCCCTCAAGGGAACACAGAGCACACTGAAGAGAAGACCAACTCTAGCTAAAGGGACAGCAGCTTCAGTCAGCTCAAAGCTGAGAAAACACGGAAATCAGACATCCAAGAGTAATTACTGACAATTCGCCACATTTGCAACAATATACTGTGTGGCCCCTTTTAAAAATGCGGAAGCGTAGCCGACAGGAAGAACTTGCAGTATAGGCATGTATGATTAAAATTGCAGATGCTACGGTGTAGTATGATTCTGTGACTACAATAAGATAAAATAGAGTCCCTATTGTGCTTGCCATGGTGGGCACCCCAGGGTCATGACATTGGGGGGCAACTCTGAGTTTGAAAAAAAACAAAACAAAACATGTATTGTTTTGGTAATCGTCTGGGGGAAAATGTTATTAACTGGGGGGTTTCTGATACCCTCTTCTGACTACATAGTGTCTAATGTTGTGCGTGTATGTTTTACACCTAACCACCAGATACTAAATTAAATAAAAACTAACCTTCAACTGCCTCTGTTCTCTGAGTCCTGCTGAGGTCTTAACCTTTTATCCTTTGTTTATAGACAGCAGGTGGGCTTTTTCCAACTAAGTGATGCACGAAACTATCTTCACTACAGCTCAAGGATGTACCTGCATGGGGAGCAGGTTGTAACAGACAATGGAAACCATCTTGTAATTACAGCTGTGAAAAGATTGCGAATAATTACGAAAACACTTTGTTCTCCGAGGCTTGATCCCGTGTTTATTCACTGGAATGACTTGGCATTTCTGGAGTTCACAACGGGCTGGAGACTGGTTCATTAGCTCTAATCTCATTACGACTTGCGTTTCCTTTGTTCTATGTGTCCTCAGGTGGCAATTTTGGCTGAATAGCTCACATTTTTTTGCCCTGTGTCTTGGTATGGACATAGCTTTGCCTGTGTGTTACATAAGAAGAACACAGGTCTCAGACACCGATCTGAAAAGCACAGCCCATTTCTTCCGAAACTATCTTCACCCAGTGGATTTTACTGACCCGTAGACCACAGCACCTAGTCAGAAAGAGCAGCCCTGCATTGTCCCAGAATAACTAACAGGGAAGAAGCAGAGCCTCTCCTTTTAAAACCCATAGAAAAGCTTTCCCAAGTGTATGCACACAATTTGTGTAGAAATTTAAATGACCTAAATTAAAATTATATATTTAAGATAGGTGGATACACTTAAACAACGAGATATGAATTTGTGAAAAAAAATTCTCTAAATTTATTTTGTAAGTTGGTAAGTAAGATTTCTAAATTTCCTTCATCTATTTCGATGTTTAGCAAATTGTCTAAATAAAGGATAAGTTACTGTGAGCTGGGACCTGGTGTCAAGATGCATGAAATCATGGGAAAAGGATCACTTATCAGAAAAAGGGATGTAAGGCCGTTAGTGTTAGAGAAATCACAGAAGCGTCTGGAAAAGGCTTTCAGTTCCATGTGAAATGCAGATGGGGCCCAGAAAGATACCATATATTGACAGTCAAGTGTTTCTGTAGATAAATAGGCAGAAAAGACGTTGTGGGGAAATGCCACTAGATGTCCTGACGACAATCCCCCTGAAGTGTTCTGTGGTCATAGATACATAAATACATACCAGGCAGTTTTCTCTGTAATACATCCATGGAGACGTTCATACTCAAAGAACTGTGCAGGAAGAAAAGCTATTGCTGCTATTAGAATACTTACAAGACTTATGCTATTTTGAAAATTAAACCGCCCCTTTATTTATGTATTTAAGTGATTAGCACTCAAAAAAATAAAAAATAAAAAAGTCATTCAGGTCACTTGGGAATAAAAATGAAGTCACGTGTCAGGGTGGTTCTGGGTGGGATGTAAATCCTGAGAGAGGTGGTGGCGGGCTTGAGTTTTCAGATGCTCCTGGACTGGAGACTGTGTGCTCTTCGGCCCCAGCAGAGGTAGAGGTCTTTATACTTTCCCTCAAGCATGCCATCATCTGAACAGGAAGTTCTTGGCTCCTGGAGCAGCAGACCATTTCACAGAGCCCCATGTGACAGAGGACATTTTAATTATAGTTGGTTTGGTAACATTCACACAGCTGAAGGTGTCTGATTCATTAGGTGCCTTCACAGAAGCTGAAGATAAGAAACATATGCCAGACTGGCTGTCAGCCTGTGGAAGATCGGCAGGTCATCTGATCAAAATAGACATGATGACAGGCCCTCAGATTTATTGGATCTAGGGAAGATCACCTCAGGTTCCATAATAACACCAAGATAAACTGTCCTCAATTGAGAGGAACCAATACATCTTGTAAAAATCTACAGAAACACAGCTGTGCGGCTGTGCCGCCACTGGACCGGGACTCCACTTTCCATATTTGCAACACGGTGAAACAGAAAATCCTTCCCTATCTTAGGCTGCAAACCACTGCAGACAGAGAGCGCTGATAAGCCCTCTCCATCTATTCTTCCGCGCATGGTGCTTAGCAGGCAATCTCAACCTTAACAAGCTTAGTTCCAGGAAGTACTTCCTGCACCAAAAGATAAGACTTCTTTCTGCCCGCCCCCTCCCCAATTGCATTTTCTCAAATATTTCTTTTCCCAAAGCTGAGGTGTAAGCCTTCTAATAGAATTATGCAAATTTTGTCCTAACTCCAAATGTCTTAAGAAGGAGACATCGCTTTGAAGCATCACAGATATGCAGGCCTCACGTTGAAAAAGGAAACTGGCGACTGGGGTCAGTGATGGCGAGGGTGGGAGGGGAGAACACCCCAGGCAGGACTTTCTGCATCTCTGAGGTTATTTTGCACAAACTCAAAGCACCTTCTGCCTCTGAAGGTCAGCATCATAACTTTGGGGAATGGAAATGCTGACTGGCCATTAGGGGATTATCTGCTTGGCAGGAGAGCAGCCCGGCTCCAGTGCATCTTGCTCCTGATTTGAACTGGCTGATGGAATGAAAAGATCCCAGGCACAAGCTGGGGTGGTGAAGAGCAAGGCTGAGACTTGTGTAGCCCCTAAAACTGATATGGCTGCTTGACAAATTATGAAACTATTCCTGTGTCCTGGTTTTTCTTTCAAATAATGAGAGGCATTTTCTTTTAAATGATCAGGGGGAAAAAAATGACCACAAAGAATGTGTCCAGGCTAATATATGTTTAGCATTGCAGACGGCATAAGACACCTTGTTTAAATGTCCATACATGGAAGATAGGTCAGATATACTATGGAAAAGCACATAAATGATTCTCTTTAATTCTTAAGCTTCTCACATAGGAGCAAACAAAGGCATTAATTTGAAAGAGTGTGGGTCACACAGCACTGTCAGATGGTTAAAGTAACTCACATCTAAGTGGCCTATGAAAGCAGTAGTTTTATTAGACTAAGACTGTGTAGCAATATCAACAAAAAAAACGTGTTTTCCTCTTAGAGATTTCTAGGCCTTGGTTCTGATGGACAGAACCAAAGGAGGGATGTTCCCAGTTGTCCTGTGAGCTGGATTTTCGGTCTTGTTCTTATTTTTCTCAGCTGTTTCCTTTCCAGGTAAATGATATGGTTGTGCAAGGTAGGGCAGTCAGAGGGAGATGTCCCCAGAGATGCTTGCCAAACTATTGTCTTTATCCCACTCGACCTTGCGAGTCACAGGCTAAGCTTAACTTTTATTGCTAGCATTCTATGCCGCCCAAAGCAAGGCTTCGGGTGGAATTACAACTAAAATTAAAATTCCAATCAACTTCCCCAAATCCTCTTGTATATTTAAAAACACACAACACCGGCAACCAACTCCCACCCTGCGAAGGCCCCATGTTCCTCTCTCCTAGCCTGTGCCCTCTCTCCTGGCATGGCCTGGGGCACGTACCCTCGGAAGGAGCCTCTCGCCAGCAGCTGTGAGGAGCGCTGCTCGCCCAAAACTTGTTTGCTACCATCTACCTATGCTATGTGCACGCTCAGCTGCCTTGGGTGCCAAGAAGCTCAAGCTGGGAACACCAGCTGTTTGAAATACGTGATCCAGATTTCAAAACCCAGTCCTGGGCTCCCGGCACCCATGGGGGGTTCTCAGAACTCGTGGGTTCTGCTGTCGCTTTCTCTGCTGCCCGGCACTTTCTTTTGCAAGTTGCTTGCTATTTATCTGACATGGAATCTGACATCCAAAGGTCATCAGAAACTGAAGAGTTGCTTTCTTTCTTGATTTATTTGTTTTTATGCAAGTTCAGTTCTGATCAGAAGCCACCGCCCCGCAGCTTGGTACATAGTTTATCCCAGGTTTGCTCCTGGGATTTTCTTCAGCTTTGTTCAGAAGGGGTATCATTAACATGATCGAAATGGAACCCATTTCTGCAGTGCCTGGACATGGGCGGTACTCTTTATCAAACATTGCCGTGACTGCAGTGTGTAACTAATTAGCTAACCCACATGTAGTTCAAACTTAGCAAGTGTCTTTCTCTAAAGAAATATTTTGCTTCAGCACAAAAACAAATATGAGAAACTATATCAAACCCAGTACACACCTACCAAACTAATTCTGACCCAAATGGTAGCGTTCTCTGTGCTGCTGATATAGTCCTGAAAATAAATAAATAAATAAATAAATAAATAATAAATAAATAATGAAAAATAAATAAATGAATAAATAAATAAATAAATAAATAAATAAATAAATAAATAAATAAATAAATAAATAAATAAATAAATGGAGTTCTCCATGAAATAGTGTCAAGCAATGAAAGGAAAATAAATAGATATAAAAATATAGATATTAAAAACAGATTTTTTTTCCAGTTTTAATCTTTGCTGTTTTTTTATGCTTGCTTATTATCCCCAAAACAGCAAAGTAACAAATACCCCATCAAGCATAGACACACTGCATGTTCTTCCAAAAACAAAAGCAAAAATCTTACAGCAGTATTTCCTCCTAGCGTTATATTACAATTCTGAATATGAGTAGCACTGCAAAGAAAAAAAATAGGATGCCATTTGGGCTGGTCCATGCAGGTATCAGTTTGCAGTCTTGCAAAGCTGACTGAGCATCCGCAGACTCTGGGTAGACTCCAGAGAAGGGATTTACTAGTCCATCCAGTTCAAACTGGTTTCACTGCCTGAGTTAGAACACTTAAAAGGGAACAGAAAACAAACCTCCCAATTGGCTGCTTTTTCTGAGCATCATTACAGAAGGCACAACTGTGAAATAAGGTCAAAAATGACACGGGGACAGGACTGTGCCTCTGGGGAAAAAGAAATCAATTATAACTGTAGATGGTAACTACCATGGGAAAGTGGCCATAAGTGGCCGTGATTACCTGGATGACTTCCTAATGTTTCCGTTCCCGGTGTTGTGAAACTCAGTATGGTATATTCAGAATAAAGCATTCTAATCATTCTTTGTAACTTGGGATACTCCAGTTTGGAGGTTAGAAATATGAAAGGTAACTCTTCTTTGGTGTCTGCCTCTCCAGAGTGAACGTAAGTGCAGGGAAATCTTTGTTCGTCCCAATGACTCCTAACCTCAGACCAGTGCCAAATCACAAGGCTTAATGCCACAAATGAACATCCACTTAGTCCATTTTGGTTCTGTGTTCCTAGGAAGCTGACTGCTAACATACTGTAACTTCTGAAATTATATCTTGTCAGTCTGCACTCTTTGGATACCAGAGGCAAAATATTTACTTTTTTTTTTCCCCAGCAGATAATACAGACCACCGACGCCTCGAGGTTTTAGTAGTCTGACTAAAAACGAGCTGAAACTGCTGCTGATCAGTTTAACTAACAGCTTGGAGACTGCTTCTTAAGCAGAGGCCAGAACAACTCTGGGATGGAATACATTTTTTGAAACCTCTTTGTGAATGCCCCATCCAATAAAAGAAAGCTGAGAAGATATTACTTCAAAGTGCTTTCAGACTTGAAAAGGCAGATTTTACGTATCAGCAGAGGGCCGCTTTTACTCCACAGAAGCCCTCATCCCTGTTGATAATAATAGGCTATTGGTAGAGAAATCTTGTTCTTGCTGGGAGCAAATGAGGGATAAATGGCCACTCACACATTGAGATTTTTTTTTTCCAACCAGGAAGTTCCGGGTTCCTGCATTAGTGGCACATCTGAATTAGCCCATGTATAAAAAGCAGTTCCCTGGGATCAACCCTGGAGCTGCAGGTTCAGTAGAAAAAACTGGGATGTGGGAGTCAGAAATGTACACAAGCATGCATGCGTTTTAGATGGAGGTTGTCTGCAGACTTGACTGTAAGAAAAACAATTGAAAATTGTTTGATCATCTAGCTCAGTAGTGGAGTGCTTGCCTAGCATTCACAAGGCCCTTGACTCAATCTCCAGAACTACAGAATAAATAAACAATTTGCCTAATTTATTTAAATAAAGTTAAAGTAAAAGTGTATGACGATCATATAGGATGTTGGTTTTCTCTTGGCCAGAGCTGACACTAGACCAAGACTCGGGGATCTAGCTGCCAGAGGCAGACCTCTATGTTTTGATTATGATAAAAATAAGATGACTCAGAGGCCATCATGCTCTTATGAATGAAAAATATTTGTCTTTTTTTTTTTTACTGTATAGTAGATGGAGTCTTCAGCTGAAGTCGAGGTTACAGATGTTAGAGAAAAGGAAACATAGAACAAGTGAAGAGTCTTTATTTTGCAGACTGGAAAAGATTTTCCCACGTGTTGTCCAATTGGATGCTCATAGTAACTCTGTGGGAGTCACGTGGTGTGGGGTAGTCTAATTTTGCATATTAGGAAAGGGAGGTCTGACATAGTCTGTTCTTTTCCGATGTGAGGTTGTGGGAACAGTAGCCCAGCAGGCGTTCTTCCTGGAGTCCTTCTCCCCCTCTATAGGTAACCTAATGTTTCTCACTTGACCTTTCACCGCTGATGATACAGAATCTCAGCTCACAGACCACTGGCATAAAGAAACTTCAGGAAAGAGGAGGAGGTGATAGACTTCACTGCTGTGTCTAGGATAACTTGTGGTTGCCTTATGTGAAAGCGTTTTGTAAGTTACAAGATACTACGTGTACATACTGTCTTCATGTGTTATCACCACTACATCTCTTCTCTGGGCTTAAAGACTTCATAAGGAACACTTGAAATTTACTCAGTGTATCTGGAGAAACAATAGCCAACAATTTAGTTATGAATCATAATGAACAGGATGGAGAAGTAAATGCAAGTCGAAATAAACAGAACTTTAAAAATCAAAAATCCTTGAGAAACTTCTGAACTGTGATGCAGTTGAGTCATGGGCAGCGACCAATGGTTTGTATCTGAAACTCCCCCACATGGCGGGTAAATAGAGGCTTAGCGTCTCCCATTTTGTTTGCTCATAGACTTTCTGGTAACTGAGCTTAAGTATTTCTGCAATTTTGAGGCACTTCAGAGGAACCCCACAGCTTGGCACTGTGTGTAGTCAGTCTCTGCTGAGCTGGCCAGTCCTGACAGGCTTTCACACCCAGAAGACACGGATGCTCATGGCGGGCAGGGGGTCATTTGCCGGCTCCTCAGAGCCTAAGATGGGAACACACTTCAGACTGCCTCACTGCCTCACTCAGTCCCCGTCTCCTGGTATTTTCATCTCCGTGCCCTTGATTTCGAGTCGCTAGCTGTAATCAGATCCTGCCTTGGAAAGGCCAGACGTGAGCAGGGATGAGGGGCAGCCATTGCAACAGCTACCACAGCAGGTTCTCCTGCAGCATCAGCTTGAGAGGTTAGACGGTCTGTTAAGTGACCAGCGTCCTTTCCAGCAAACAGATAGGGCCTCAGAGTGGCAGAGAGAACGCTGTGATTATTTGACCCAGTCAACCGCTCCGCATAAGAATGAAGTAGCCCTTAACGTTTTCTGGTTGCGTCTGAAAAGTGAAATCATCCACGCCACAATTCCAGACTGCAATTCCATTGCCCTCTGACCTTCCTCAGAAGAATAAAAGAAAGATGGATTTTTCACCAAGGCCACTAGCCATGGAAATGAAGTTTCCTCTGCCTTCAGCCTTACACTCTTTAGCTCTTACCAAAAAGCGCCTGAAGTCATTAGGTATTTCTCCATTATCCGGTCTCTGCCTTCTCTGACAAGCAACTTTGAGATAACCAGCCCACTTTCTGCTCTTTGTTTCTGCTTTCTTCAGCTCTTGTCTGTCATGAAGCTGCCTTCCCTGCTCAGCCTACCAGGACATTCCTTCTGTTTTATGGAACGACGTGTTGCCTAATTCTAGAATTTAAAAAAAAAAAATCTAAGTTGCTGAAATTTTGTCTCTGTGTAGACCATAGGCTAGCCTGGAAATCATTCGGGTCCACCTGTCAATGCTTCCTCAACATAGGTTATAAAGCAACATCATGCCCACACGTTATTTTTAAAGTAAAATACACACGTCGTGCTATAGTGCCGAACACTGTACACATATGTAAGCTACAGCATGTGTGTACTGGTTCGTTGGAAGGTTGTGAAGCTGGGGACAGATCTGGGACAAGTTAGGGGGAGGAGCTGGGCCGAATGTAGTCAAAAAACTTTGAATGACATTCTCAAAGAACTCATAAAACTATTTTAAATACAAAAGGCACAGTCGATGCCTACAGCATCTTAAAGGATATTTTTCTTGGTTAATTAAAGTGAAGCATATTTATGAATTCAGTTGTTTCCTTCAACGATTCTGACTGACTTCTACTGAGCTTGCTGCCCTCAGAGCCCTGTTTTTGGGTGACCAGTAACGAAGTCCTTTTAAGCCTCTAGAGTAGATAAAGCTATATATGCAGATGATAGATAGATAGATAAATAGATAGATAGATAGATAGATGATAGATAGATAGATGGTAGATGGTATAAATATATCAACATTCATTCATTTCATTATTCAATGTTGTATTCTGACGGTAAGTCAAAAACCTGCTAGAGCTGAAGATACAGCAGGAATCAGGCATCCCCTATTACTGTGAGGTTTATATGTTTAAGAGGGGAGAGATATAAAATGAACACATTTTATATATGTGTGTGTGTGTGTGTGTGTGTATGTATACATACATACATATATATGAGGTTAAGAAATGATACAGGAAAAAATAGCACAAAGTAAGACAGATAAGAAACTGGGATGGCTGTGTTGGGGAGACTGGGACATTCGAAGAAGCAGGGCATTGATGTCGAGTGTCTTCAAGTGGGGAGGACCCTGTGCACAAGATCCAAGAGAAGACCCCAGTGTGGAGAGACAGGGGTGTGCTGAGACCATCAAGAGGCAGTGGGGTGTTTGCTATGCCTCAGGGAGTCATTGGGATATTGTGGATCCAAGGCCAGCGTGCATAGAGAGTGGTGGGTGAGGGACAGGAAGTCTTTTTGACAAAGTGGGAGGTAAATAGGGAAGGAACAGCCCAGGTAGGGCCTTGAAGACTACTGCAGGGTTGGGCTTTACCTGGAAGGTTCTGAGGGATGGCATCATTGGAACTACACTAGAGAAGATCACTCTAGTAGCTGTGGAAGAAACTATGGAGTCCGGGAACAAATGTACCAGGACTAGCCATGCTAATGTTGAAAGGAAGTTAGAGAGCAAAGTTGAGGCTCGGCCTGAACAACTGGTAAACCAGCATTCCAGAGGTTGGCGCGAGGAAGCAAGCAGAAGGAGTTTGGCCAATGGGGAAGTTGAGAGAACTGCTAATTTAGGCAGCACAAGAACGGGACAGTGTCAGAACTGGGGCCAGAGATCCAGGGAGCCAGGCTGGAGGCCTTTCAGCACCCCAGGGCTGTCCCGGGGAAGTCCCCATGGCCACTTCTTCTGCCATGGCTGTAGATACCAGGCAGAGACAGCTCAGGCCCAAATCCAGACGCTGGACACCAGATACTGGAACCTCAGCCCATCTGTCAAAAGCTTCAGCTATCACCGTCACCCTCGGTGAGAAAAACATATAAATAAACCAAGGATTCCCCTGAGCTCTGGATTTTCGCTTGCATCTCCCAGTGTAAGGCATTGACAGCCAGAGGCTGAATGCTGGCTATTGGAGAACCCAGAGAAAGTGCAAGAGCCCAAGCATGCTCTTCAATGAGACCTTGACCACAGCAAAGGAGGCAAAGCTTCAGAGAGAGGGCTGAGATCTCTTCTTTGCTTGTTCCTAAGCAGTTAACGAACAAGTTGCTGTTTTCTAAAGGATTTCATGTTTCCCCTGTTTTCCAATTCTGGGCTAGGTTTCTTGTGTACCCAGATTTATCACAGATAGGGCGAAGGCCTGAAATGAGGTGATGAAAACTATTTCCTTGTTTGAGAAATAGTTCTTGGGGAGAATGATATGTTTGGAACCTGCTGGGCCATTTCAGCCTATAATCCAAGTCCCTTGGAGGTGGAGGCAGGAGGATCAAGAGTTCAAGGCAAACTGGGCTACATGAGGCTCTGCTGATAAGCTCAACAAAACTCCAAAAGAATCAGCAATTGCCTCAAACCTTGGGGAATAATTGCCAAGTCCTGCGTGGCTTTGAATTTGACCTGACTAGGGGTGTTGAGAGAATGAAGAAAGAATGGACACACGGATACACAGACACATGCATGGAAAAGCTCCATCAGATGAGTTATGCTCACTCTAGTGGAATCACTCAACTATTTAACAGCAACCATGGACCCCAGTACTTTAATTATGTACAGTACAGAACTGAAGAGTTAGCCCATCTTCATGGGAGTGTCTTTTTGTATGCTGTGAAAGTATGTTGCTCTGATTGGTTGAAAAATAAAGCTGTTTGGCCAATGGATAGGCAGAAGAGGGTTTGGCGGGACATCCTAACCAGAGAGGCAGAAGGAGAAAGGCAGAACAAAGAGGATGCTGCCAGCCGCCGCCATGAGAAGCAAGATGTAAAGATACCAGTAAGCCGTGAGCCAAGTGGCAAAGTATAGATTTATATAAATGGGTTAATTTAAGATGTAAGATCTAGCTAGCAAGAAGCCTGAGCCATTAGGTCATACAGTTTTAATTAATATAAGCCTCTGTGTGTTTATTTGGATCTGAGTGGCTGTGGGCCCAGGCAGGACTGGAGAAAATTCCAGCTACACCATCTGAGTAGGTGTCCGTAGTAGAACAATCTCAGGCTGTAGACATCCAGGAAGAAGAAACCGCAGTTGCTAGCTCTTGAATAGACTTGTCAGTCATTTGCAAACACTTGTACACACTGTTAACACTTACCCTTGGACCAGAGGAAGGCTTTGCCATTCTTATGAACCTTCCCCCAGGGAAGGTTTTACACTCCCATGGGCCTGGAGCCTTACGGTTCTTAACATGGCTGTGCTCATGTCAAATAATATACATTCACTCAAGACTTCCTCTGCTCTTTATACATCCATTCAGGGCATCTTTGGCTTCTCATAATAATGCAGACAAATGAAGGGTAAATGAATAAATTTTCCTATTTTGTCAATATTTTAAGAATCTGGACATTTAAAAAATTATTGTTTAGTGTTCCTTGAGAATAAACATTATTACTAGACAGCTTCAATAAGAAATCCCTATCTATTTGTTGATTATCAATTGCAAGTTAACAGTTACAATAGATTGAGTGTCCATCCCTATCTTCTAACATTTGTATGTTGAAATCCTAACCCTAAGGTGATGACATCAGATGTGAAGCCTTAGCAGGGGATTAGGTCAGGAGGACAGAGCCCTCATGGGCTGAGATCAGTGTCCTTATAAAAGGACAGTGACCAGAGAAACCTGTCATCCTTTAGTCACGTCAGGACACAGTAAGAAGATAGTCAGCGCTGGGAGAGTGCAGTCACCAAACCTAGAGTCTGCCAGCACCTTCATCTTCCACCTGCCAGCCTCTAGAACTTCCCAAAACAGATGGTTATCATTTCTCAAGTCATTAAGTTTGAGTATGTTGTCCTAGCATGCCAATGAAGGAAGAGGCCAGTGCTAAGTGCTATTGCCTTGATTCCCCACCAGGCAGGACTAGCCTGGAGAATCAAAACAGTAGTAATGATGGAGTTCCAGTGTCCTAAGCTCTTAGCTACTGAGTGTTATGTCCCAATTTAACCTCTAATGAGACATAAAATTCTAGCTGGAGAGATAGCTCAGCAGTTAAGAGAATTTGCGACTTTTGCGCAGGACCCGGCACCCACGTCCAGTGCCCTCCTCTGGCCTGCATGGGCACCTGCACACATGTTGTATGCACACATACACATAAAATAAAGTAAATAAAAACTGATCTTCTTTTTTAAGAGATGTATTGTTAAGAAAGGAGAGGGAGGATCCAGTCAATTCACAGCTATGATACTCTGCCCTGAGCAGTCTCACTAAATGTATATCTTAACTTTGTTCTTTGACATACTAACAGATCTGCTTAGTCTTCAGTGCTAGCAACTGATTCTTACTTATATGCAAAAATCACACAAAAGGTGTGTTTTCTAACTCTCTTTTTTAAGAAGAAAAAAAACAGGAAATTGAATGTCATCAATTAGAAGTTTATCAATACATCATGAAATTTTGTCTAATAGAATACCATCTGTCCTTTAAACATACGGGAATATCTTTAAGACAGATTTTTTTTTTTTTAAGTTACAAATGTCTACATGGAAGCCAGGTATGCTCACTCAGGCTATCAACCCCAGCATTCAGAAGACTGAAGCAGGAGGATTACAAGTTTGATGCTAGCCTGGGCTCCACAGGGTTACCCTGTCTTGGAAACAAAAGCAAAAACAAACAACCGAAAAACTAGATGGAAATGAGTGACTACAGTGTGATTCCATTTGCAAAACAAATACGTTTATGTATTTATATATCCATTCACAATTCCAGAAGGATATAGGAAGGAGGAAACGGACTGGTCCAAGGTGCAAAGTTCCTTTTCAGTTTGTGTCTTTCTGTACTCTGTCAATTTGTCATGCTGCATGCAGATAACGTCTATATCTCTACACAGTGGATGTTTTAAAACAGCCCCATCTGTGAAATATCATTGAGCCTTTTGATATGAAGTGGCTTGAGGCATTTCTACACTTGACTTTTAAATTGTGAGGCTGTGTGGAAATTTGGTTTCAATGACCGACATTCTCAATAGCTAGGTGCTTTTGGTATTGGATGCTGCATCCCCGCCCTTGTAAACTGTCCCAATTTTTAATGAATTAAGAAGCCCACAGAGCTGGTGCTCCGTTGCATGAATGGTTGGATGGGAATTGAATCTCATAGCTGAGACTTATTTGATGCCTCCTCAGTGACAGCCTCCATGAAAAGCCCATCAAGAATGTAGTGGGTCTGTTTGTTTGTTTGTTTGTTTGTTTTGCTTTGTTTTGTTTTCCCCTCAAGTCATTGTGGCTCTCTGCCCTTGGTGCTTGCCTTGACATTTTACAGAGAACTCCAAGAGAGAACAGATTTGCTCAGGGGCATGTGACAGGCTGGAAGTGGGAGCAGAGGACCCATATGTTAGATATTATTCTTCATGCTCTCTCTAACTCAAATACTCTTGACCACTGGAAAATATTACTGTGATGATTCCAGAGAAATTTAACTTGCAGAGGCATTTGAGACTTAAGAACATTTAGGACTCCATATTGGTGCCTGCCCCCAACTGTCAATCGACTGAGGCAGGAGGATTGCTGTAAGTTTGAGGTGAGCCTGGGCTACAGAGTGAGATGTCATCCCAAAAGAACAATAGTAACAAAATGTCTAAAGATTATCTAGAACTCATAACACATTCTTGTAACCCCAACACTTAGGGGAGGAATCAGGGAGATTGGGAGTTTGAGGTCATCCTCAGCTATATAGAGTCTGAAGCTGGGCTGGATTTCTCGAGATTCTGTCCTTTAAAAAAACAAAAAAAATGACAGGATGTAAGGATTTTAAGGCTGAGGAGCAGTCCCCTTATCTGTGGAGGTTGTTACAAATCTCCTCAGTCGATGCTTAAATATGAGTTAGCACCCACCCTATCTGTCTTCACTGCTGACAATATTTTTGAAATAGATACTAGTAGACTAATAAGGACATCTCCTTTTGATGTAAGGATTTGTTTTGTTTTTTTGAGACAGGGTCGTGCTATGTGGCAAGGGCTGGCCTATGACTCCACAACTCTAGCAAATGTCTTGTTTCAGCCTCCCAGGGAGCTGGAACTGCAGGCGTTCAGTACCACACCCAGCTTGATGACAGAGTCTCTTACGGGAACATTATAGTTAATCATTACTGCCCCAAATTCCTTGCACGGAATTTATATTGAACCTTCTGTATCCTGGAAATGTTCTGTTTTAAATCTAACTCATCAATATGGGTCTGTTTTAGACAATTTCCCCCATGCTTTCTAAAAAGTGGAATTTTCAGAGCCGTTCTGGCTGACTGAATTCTAGTTAACAAGCTCTGGTGACATGCTGATGTTTTAACCAATTCAGCAAAAGCCTGCTTGATGAATTGCTGGGCTTGGATGAAACCCTGCTGTGTGGAAGCTGAAGGCATTGCCCCCAAAGAAGGTGCTGGGCCTCTATAAAATGAATGGACCCAACAAATCCCAGCCCCTTTTGTCTGCCATGCGGGTCCTCTGGAAGCATAATTTTGGTCTTCCTGTTTATGATCATTCATTAGAGAGGGTGGGAGCAGGCTGGCACAAAAGAGGATCCCCATGCCAGAGATGCAGTCAAGTAAGTAGCTTGCCTTGAGCTGCTGGTGCCTTTTCTCAGCTTTCCTCAGAGACAAGCCCTGTCTGAATGTTAGTTCTTTTCACTATATTGAATTCCTCATGTCACTCATTGTATGTTCCTACCTCTGTCCATATGAATCGCCACAATCATTCTGCAACCAAAATAGTTCTGGCACCCGGAGCAAGCCAGTTGGTGAACACTCTTTCTTTGGCGAGCCGACGTTTCAACTTAGGACCTTTCCTTACCCAGTCAGTGGATTATTAGTACAACGACAGGCTGTGTAAGTTTCCTTGATGCCTTTCGACAAAATAGCTCTTGAAATGTGTCCCCTTGTCCTAAATTACACCCCAGACTAAATTCATGCTTAACAAGAATGGAAGGTGTGCATTTCCATTATAAAATTGAAGGTAAGAATTATTCTCCCCATCTCCAATATTCTGAGCCCCAAACCAGGTCTGAAGGGAGTGGTGGCCTTCTTCCTTGGTGCCTGGTAGACCCGAATCCTCTGCTCACAGGAGGAGTAAATGAAGACTGAATTATAATAATATAGGCAGGATGATCTGTGCGTGGAGAGACAGCAGGGTGACAGGAACCTGGGCATCACACACAGGTAAAATTGACATAATCAGGTCCCAGGATTGCTTTATTCATGAAATGTGTCGGAATCATTTGTTGATTTGAGGTGCGAGTTGCCAAATGCTCACCTCTCCGCTCTGCTGGGTATTATTATCCAGCCGGTTGGGCAGGAATGTTTTATTATTTTGCCCCTGATGCAATTTGCTTTCTGAGCTTGCTGAATAAACAGGTCAGGGAGGCATCCTATGAAGAGCCCTGCTGGTGGTCTTTGGAAAAGACAGAGATCTCTTCCAAGAAATGATGATTGTGTTTGTAATATCTGATGAGAAGAGATTCTTTGATATCTACTTAGCCCACAGCCACAGGAAGCGCCCCTCCCCCTCCTAGGAATGTGAAGCAGAGAGTGTTAACTCCTTGAGGCAGTTGCTCCTAGTGAACTTCTCCCTTGAACACTTCCCAGGTGCTCACCTTCCTGGCGTACCTCTTTTTAACACGGGTGGAGGCAGGGTAGAAATCTCAGGGAAGATCTTTGCTGTAAAGGTATCTGTTAAACCGAAGTCTGTCCGTCCACCTCCACTCCTACGCAAAGCCGCATCTGTGTTAAAGACTTTACAAGGTCGATGGCCTGATGGAAAATCTAATTGTGGCCAGTTGGACGATTACATAACCAGAACCCAATCATCTTGAGCTGTCTTTACCGGCTCACCTCACCATCCACCATTCATCACGCACCTTGGTGTCTGGCCTAACATCCCTCTGACTATCAGATAAAACTCTTAGCATGTATTAACAGAACACTAGCTTCCACCAGACTGAAAGCTGAGAATGTCATCAGAGCCCACTCACAGCGTAGCAGCCTGTCCTGTGTTCCTGCAGCCAGCCCATCTGCAGGAGATTGGGTTCCTTTACTTATAACTTCCTTTACTTTTATGACTATGAATGTTCATGCAATTGCCTCCATGTGGAATGTGTTATTCAGAACAACCTGAAGCCATGTTCCCAGGCCATGGGCACTCAGAATAAATGGCTTCCTGTTCCTTCGGAAGTGAGAAGCTTTGGAATGTTGAATTTGTGGGCAGAGAAAGGAAGGAACATGATTGCCTTATGGGAAAACATCAGCTTGTCACACCTTGAATCAAATCCCGGCTCTGCAATCGTTAGCTCCGTGACCCCAGATTCTCTCTGTATCACAGTCTTGAACCATCAAAGACAATCATAAGATGTACTAGCTTACAGAGACTTCTAGAGTAATGACAATTGATGTGGTCTCTGAACTGTGACCCAGGACCAGAAGAACCAGCATCCCATAGAAGTTCATTACACATGCAGACTACAGCCCCATCACAGACCCAGAGAATCAGGATGTGGAGAGGAGGAGGCAGGAGGTGGCAGCCTATCTTTAGCCTGTCAGTGGTTCTGATGCACAGAAGGAAGAGAGGACCGCTGTCCCGGGCAGACGACAACCTCAGTAACTGCAGTTGTTACAGTCTATTAGCAAAGAAGTGTATCGCTTATGAATTTACTTTTCCATTCCAAATACCATTCACTTTGTTCAGGTTTGAAATTTCTTTGGCCCGGTGACTCCGGTGTGCAGAATTGAGTCGGAGATGTCCAGTGAGATGTATTTGAAGGTTTCCTTGCTGATATGACAGTAGCTTCATAAAGTGGCCCATCTATCAGTACAACCGAACGTGGGGCAGAGATTGAAAATCCCATCCTAGATGGGTGGTAACAAGCCCTGAAAAGCATTTCAGGCCGGGTCACCTCACATGCTTCCAAAAGTTCCTATCTGACATTTTTGAATTGGGATCTCTGAGAGCAAGAGGCCTTCGAAGCTTTATTTTCCAAGTGAGCTACATGCATGCGCAAGCTTTAACGTAACATTTTTAATTCACAACGGCATGAAGAGTATCTGTGGTGTTTCATGGGCTTGATAAAAATGTTTGGAAGAGACGCACATGTGCAGTATCTCATATATGTACCACAGCCACGTATGTAAGACCAAACTGCAAGTGCTACCGCCCTGAGGGGCTGTAGCCGGGGCTCAAGAGGTAATCTTGATGTTCACTCAATTGCTTCTCTTCTAAACTTTCACCTTGTTGTCCACGCTTGACTTTTCTGTGAGAAAAGCAACACTGTTTCAAAACTCAGAGAAGAGTGACGTGGATGACCTTAGGGAGTGCCCATTTCATATAACTAAAAGCTAGAAAATGGGGAATCAAGGTCCGGGGAGGTGGGTCAGTGGCTGAAGGGGCATGCTTTCTGAGCATGAGGACCTGAGTTCAAATCCCCAGCACTCATGTAAACAGCTGGGTCTGGCCATGTACGCCTGGAACCCCAGCAGTGAGCGGAGTTGGAGACAGGCCCATCCCTGAGGTCTGCTGATGGCCAGCCTAGACTAGCTCTGAGTTTGGTGAGAGATCCTGTCTCAAGAGGATGAAGCAGAGAATGATAGAGCTGGATATCTGATATCAACTTCTGTCCTCCATAGGCATGCACACAGGGATGAGCTTCATAGTAAGCTTTCTCACCTGACTCGCCTTTCAGCCTCCAGCCCCAAATTATGACACGGAGACTTATTATTAATTATGAAAGCTCGGCCTTCACTGAGGCCTTTCCCCAACTAGCTCTATAACTTAAATTAACCTGTTTTTATTAATCTACAGTTCGCCATGTGGCTCAGTTACCTCTCCTCTGTGCCATATGTCCGACTTCTTCAGTATCTCACTGGCATCTTCTGTGCACCTAGACTCATTCAGAGTTCCTCTCTCTGCCCGGAAGTCCCGCCTAGTCTCTCCTGCCTAGCTATTGGCCATTCAGCTCTTTATTAAACCAGTCACAGTGGCACATCTTCACACAGTGTAAACAAATATTTCACAACAGTGTATCTTCACACACACGTGTGCACCAACGGATGTGAATAAATAAATAAATAAATAAACAAATAAATGGAAAGGAACAAAAATACTGACAGATGTCAACAGGAAATAGAAAACAACAAATAGAATAAGGGAGTGGGTGAGCAGGAAAACAAATACAGCTCTGTCTCTGAAAGGGTTGTACTTCAGTTGGTTTGTGGAATGGGGGCCAGTATGAATTCAAGAGTAGGCTGGGAATGTGATTCTCCACCCCCCTTCTTCAGCTTTGCTATGTTGATACAGAGATGGAGTCAGCTGTCTGGTGGGCAACACAGGTAACTGGGTATGCTGCCACCCCAGTGTCCCACCCTGTGGTCATCGAGGACAGAAAGGAAAGAAACAGAGTGATCAGTATCGCTCATAGCGCAGAAGTGAGGGCGCCTTTGGTGAGTGTCATCCCCCTTGCAGGGGTGAGGCTTAGGCAAATGAATGTCACGCCGGCAGGCCTTCCACTTCCCACACAGTGTAAGCTGTGGAAAATGGTTCCCCACACAAATGGACTAGAACAACAAGTTGAATCCAAAACAACTTGAGTTAAAGAACTGCCCTCCCAGCTAGAGAGGGGCTGTGCATCAGTCATCTTAGTACTTTGGGATTAGCAGCAGGAGAATCAGAGTTCAAGGCCAGCCTTGGCTACATAGTGAGTTCAAGGCCAGCCAGGGTTACCTGAGACCCTTGTTGAGAGAGGGGGCATGGAGGGGTAAGGTCAAGAAACTGCCTTCAGGAAATGTATGCTTGCCATCCTCACCCTCAACTGGGTTTTCTAGAAGTTATAGGGAGAGAAGCCAGACCAGCAGCACCAGCATGCCCAATACACCCAGGCTCCAAAATGGCTGGGCTATGGAACCCCATGCTCTGTAGTTGCCAAATTACAATCTTCATAATTTGATCTTTGAGTTAATGTTTTGGTAAATAAAGGCCAAAGGGACACCAGAGTGTGGAATATGTGTGTGTGTGTGTGGGGGGGGTGCTTGCTCATGCACCCCCATGAGGCTATCAGCTTTCTGTTCCCTTTTAAAGACTACGGTTGTTTCACCAGGTAGGAAGCTGCCTGGACAAGGATGCAGGGAGAGGCAAAGACTGGTGCTCACAGTTCATTCACCAGTGCTCTGGGCAGGAATGGAAGGTCAGAGTCTATACTCCCCTTTCAAATGCCCTTGTGCCCAAGGGAGCGTGGTATTAAATCACAAATGAAAACATAATGAGAGAGAGAGAGAGAGAGAAAGGGGTGTGTGTGACCCTGGCCTGCTTTTGAACAAGGGATCATATAGGATCTCGTGTTCTGGGCTCTGTAGATGAGGGACCAGGTCCAGATGAGGATGCTTATAAAGGAGAAGGGAAGACCTGTGAGAAGAGATGATTGCCTTGATGGTTATTGCGGGTCGGTCTGAGAAGCTAATCCTTCCCAAAAGGGTGCACACACACCCCACCCCCAGACAACGCTCTGTAGCGGAGAGTATGGCTGAAGCAGAGCATTTTCATAGGAGAGACTCTAGTGAGTACAGACCATGGCAGAGATGTGCTTAACTCCATGCGGCACAAACTATTATCCCAAACACCCTTTCACATGAGTGTGTGTGAGTCCAGGGCCAATCCGAGAAAGTTTTAGAGGCAGCAGAAACAAATTCTTTCCTTTTGCTCAGCAGTTCTCAACCTGTGGGGTGCAACTCTTTCACGGGGGCCGCCTAAGGCCATCAGAAATATCAGATATTTACGTTACGATTCATAACAGTAGAAATACTACAGTTATGAAGTGGTGATGGAGATAATTTTATGGTTGGGGGTCCCCACAACATGAGGAACTGTAGTGAAGGGTCACAGCATTAGAAAGATTGAGAACCACTGCTTTTGCTAAAAACAATGTTGCAGGAGAAAAATACTATAAATCGCAAAAAGTCAAGTTGACCTTTCTTTGCATAAATGATCTTTTGACCAATTTTCTTTTGTTCCCATTTTTGAAGAGAGTTCATTTTATTAACAGGAGAAAGAATTTTGCTCTTTTAGAAAGTATTGGGCAGCACTTTGCTCCACAGAGACCTGGAAAGCACATACACACACACACACACACACACACACACAGACACACACACACACACACACAGCCAAATTACAATATGAATGATTATTAGTGCAAAGTACACTACGGGCATGTTTATAAAAATCAATTACATTTCACAATGATTTCTAAATTATCCCCACAGAATTAAAAACTATTCTAGGATTTTAATGGATAAAAACTCATTTCATTGCTTAATAAAAATGAAAATAAAATCCATTAAGCTCCTGAGTCCCGCTGAGTGTTTTGGCGAGAGCCTGTAGGCGATTAGTAATGACTCAAGTGTGGAAGAAGGGAAATCATATGCTGGAAAGGGCCCTTTCAAGACCTGAATCTCAACCGTGCTCACATCAAATCTCATTGACTTCTTGTCTTCCATATGGGAGAGAATTAGTCAGGATCCTCTGGTGTATTTGTACGTACTTTAGAAAGCTGTGAGGCATGTGCCCTATGTGGCAGAGAAAGGGGTGTGGGGTTGGGAAGAGCTGAAGACAGCTCTACTTCCTGTCAGTTGAGACATACCTCCACGCCTGGGCCTGCCTGAAAGGCTGGTGGCCCAAGATCTGCACACAGCCCTTCCCACAGACCCAGAAAATGGTGCCGGGGCCTAAGTTCTGTGCTTTAGTTTGAGAGGAAAAAATTCTCAAGCTAAGAAGCCTTCCTACCTGGAACCCTCTGGCTCATGTTCTGGGTGTTCAGAACTCTGAAACGTTCATTCTCAGTTTTCCCAGCCTGCTTCCAAGTTGCTAGAACTGGCTACTCTTCCAGGCCAAGCTTGATTGCTGCATGCTGGCCTAGGTGGAGAGGCCTGACGGGCATTGCCTTGAAAAGCCTCGTGTTTGCTGTGATGTCCACAAACTTAAGAATGTTCATGAGAGTCTTTAAATTACAGGGCAGTGCAGCTGTTGCTGTATGTTTGTTTATTTGTTTGTTTTTTAAAAAAAGACAGGCCATGAAGGGGGGTAAGTGGGGGTGCTCTTGCCCCTGTCTGTGACTGTCAGAACTGGACTGGCTAACAGAAAATCTGGTGCACAAGCACTTGAATAGACTCCTAGGTAGAACACTGTGGTGGTATTGTATTCCCCGAAATATTGTGCATGCTAATAAGCTTATCTGGGGTCACAGAACAGAGCAGTCACAATATTAAACGTAGAGGATAGGCAGTGGTAGCACACACCTTTAATCCTAGCATTCCAGAGGCAGAGATCAACCTGGATCTCTGTGTGTTCAAGGATACAGCCAAGCATGGTGACTCATGCCTTTAATCCCAGAAAGGAGCCTTTAATCCCAGGGAGTGATGGCAGAAAGCAGAAAGATATATAAGTCGTGAGGACCAAAAACTAGAAGCTTTTAGCTGGTTAAGCTTTCAGGCTTTGGAGCAACAGTTCAGCTGAGATTCATTCTGGATGAGGACTCAGAGGTTTCCAGTCTGAGAAAACAGGATCAGCTGAGGAACTGGCAGGGTGAGGTGGCTGTGGCTTGTTCTGCTTCTCTGATTTTCCAGCACTCACCCCAATAACTGGCCTTGGGTTTGATTTAATTAATAAGACCTTTTAATATTCCTGCTACAGAACACATTTTAAAGGTAGAAGTATGGAAAAGAAGGCTAAGAGGACAATGGTTCTTCATTCTCCAGCTAGAGGAATGTGTGAGAGAACTGCATGGGACCTGCCCTTTAAATTTCTCATTCATCAACTGGCAAGATGGCTCCACCAAGTCCAATAACTGAGCTTCATCACTAGTAACCACATGGGAAATGGTCCTCTGGGCCCCATATGTGTATTGCATCTGTACACACATGTGTGTATATGTATGTATTGGGGGGGATGATAAAAATGTAATTAAAATAATTTTGAAGGCTGGGGGTACAACCTGTGGCAGAATGTTTGCCCAGCATGTATGAGGACCTGGGCTTGGTTTCCAGCACCCAAAAATGTTTTTAGCATTGAGGAGACATAGGCGGGTAGGTGTCTGTGAGTTCAAGACTAGCCTGGTCTATACAGCAAGTTCTAGGACAGCAAGGATTACATAGTGAGATCCTGTCTTGATATATATATTGAGATCATTCATTGAAACTGGGCAGACGAATTAGCAGGTAAGAGCACTGGCTGCTCTTGCAGAGGACCTGAGTTCGGTTCCTAGCACGTGACAGGTCACAAGCATCTGCAACTCTAGTTCCAGGGGATCCGATGCCCTCCTCTATCTCCCCAAGGCACCAGACATGCACGTGGTACACGTATATACATGCAGACAAATACTCATATACATAAATAAATCTTTAAAAATTTACCATCTATAATTCTAAAAATTATTAAATGATGATTGTAGAACTGAATGGTATTGTAAAATAAAATAAAGTAAAAAAAGTTATTAAATGATATTTTATTTGACATAGGAAATGTTCCCAGAACTATCTGAAGTTTCTTGTACTTTTACATATAATTCAACTTCCTGGAGATAGCTTCTAATGAACATGAGATGACCAACCATGTAACCATGCAAGACGGCAAACTGAGGCTGCTAGATACTCTGGAAGCAATGCTAAGTACTAAGAATGTGTCTTTTTCTTTGTTCCTTTGAACTTTCACTAATATGCTCAAAAAGAGTCTGTCCGCAGATCTGAGGCTAGCTCTTGGCTCCCTCGCCTGAGGACTCACCTTGCAGATCTAAGAGGTCATTGTGTGGGCTCAGTTGATAGCAGCTGAAATAGGAGATGGCTGAAAGCAGAGTCATTCTCAGAGGCAGTGGGATGCTAGCAGAGGCATGGAGGGCAGTGGATTTCTGCAGGTCACTCAAACTGAAGTTTAGGAAAACCCAGAAATGAGACAGGCGGAACTCATACAGCAGGCTCCCTCCATAACTATGCCCTCTGTAGACCCTGTGAATCTATGTACAGCGTCTTATTTCACTTCTGAATGTTTGAGATAGGGTTCCACTATATAATCCAGGCTGGCCTGGAATTTACTATGTAGCCCAGGATAGCCTCAAACTCTCAATTCTCCTGCTCATCCTCCTAAGGCCTAGTATTGTGGGTATCTACCAGTTGTGCTGTTACCGTTTTTGTTTGTTTTTTGGAGATAGGGTCTCTTGTAGCTCAGGCTAGCCTTGAACTCCTGATCATCCTGTCTGATGATCCATACTCCCTGAAAATGTTAGAATCACAGCTGTGTACCCCCACATCTGGCACCACTACTGATTTTTTTAAAACGATTTATTTACTTTACTTTATCCGTCATGTTTGCCTGCATGTATGTCTGTCCACTACATGTCTGTGTGTTGCCCTCAGGGGCCAGAAGAAGGTATCAGGTAATCTGGAACTACAAATAGTTTTGAGCTACCATGTGGGTGCTGGCAATCAAACCTGGGTCCTCTAAAAGAGTAGCAAGTGCTCTTAGCTGCTGGGCCATCTCTCCAGCTCCTCTTTTACTCTTTCTTTAGAAAAAGAATGCACATGTGTAAAACTCATGGCTCAGAGATGTGCAAGTCTACAGATTGAGTATATCCATAAAATTGTGTAACTGCAATTACTATGTCTAATTCTGGAAAATGTATCATCTCATAAAAAAAAAAAAATCCTGTTATCACTTAGCCTTCCCTGTCCATCCCCCATCTCCTCCCAGCCACTGGGCCATGCTTCTATTTTCTGTCTCCAGGCATTTCTCAAACCTAGATCTCCTCTATAAGTGGCATCCTACAGCATGCGTCCTTCTGTGCTTTGCATGCTCAGCCTTGTGGTGGAAGTCAGCTCCTCTTCATTATACCCCACGATATTCCACTGGATGGATACACTTCGTCTCTAATCTATCAACTGATGGAGATTTGGACTGTTGCCATGGCACCACTGTCATGAATATGCTACTATGAATATTCATATGGGTTTGTGTGGGAATATGTTTTTAATTATCCTGGTTCTACGCCTACCACTGAGATTTCTGGGTCATATTTATATCTTTTTATGTTTTATTTTATTTTGATACTCTGGGGTAGGGTCTCTTACAGCTCAACCTGGCTTTGAATTTACTGTGCAGATTAACCTACTACTTTTGTTCTGCTAATTGGACATGTTGTCAAAATATTTTTTTTTTATACAGGGTTTTCCTATGTAACCCTGACAGTCCGGGAACTAGCTCTGTAGACCAGCCTGGCCCTGAACTCAGAGATCTACTTGCCTGTCTCAAGCATGCTGGGATTAAAGGTGTGCATCACCACCACCCAACGATGAGTGCTGCTCTCAACTGTAGCTAGAGAAGCCTCTTTCTCACTGGGTAGCAATGCAGAACCTCATCTCTGCTTCAAGTGCTGAGAATAAGTGACTACAGAGTGTGCTTAGTCCTAAATGACATGTTTACGTCAGTGCTCCCAAGGCTCGAGGAACATTGTAGAAGAGAGAGTAGAAAAAGAAGGACAGACAGACGGAGGGAGAGAGGGGGGAGAGAAAGAAAGAGGAGTGAAAGAGAGAGAAAAAAAACAAAACAAAAATCCATAAGAGCTGGAGGATGAGGAAGAGCACTGTGAAATTCCATCTTCTGCACATGAACGAGCACTGTCCTCATGGACTTGCTGAGGCTATGGTTACCTGCACAAGACCTGCACAGGGTCAAGCCAGCAGGACCGGGCAACATTCTAGCAGGTAGCACTAACTGGACTCTCTGCAGGTGACAGGGAGGACATGAGAATGGGAAGCAAGGGGTCAGGGGGATATCCAGGAGGAGTTGGAGATGTTGGGGGTAGGTATGATCAAGACATATTATAGAGATGTAGGCAAAGAATAAGTAAAAGACAATCTAAGAAAAAAAAAAAGAGAGAGGATCCTTCAAAATTCCTGAATTGAAAAAAAGAATGAGGAAATAAGCTAAGTGTGGTAGTGCACACCTTTAACCCTAGTATTTGGTAAACAGAGGCAGGAGGATCACCACAAAGCTAGCCTAGCCTAACTGGCAAGTTTTGAGTCAGCTGGAACCCATATCCAAAACAAAACAAAGCAGCCAAAAAACAAAACAAACAAACAAAAACAAGGAAAATAATAAATAAATTTAATAAGTGGGAAAACAGAAGCCACATACTGGTTTTTAAAAATGTATATTATATATATATATATATATATTTTTTTTAAATTTTTATCCATGGAAACAGCTGACCTGATTATATATCAAGTAGCTGGAAGTACAGAGTTAAGTAATGCCTACCATTTAGCATTAGGTCATTCCAAGAAAAGAACGCAGTACTCTTTGGGGGAGAATTTTCTCCCCCGAGACTCACACCGTGTGTAGACACGGCTACCATCTGAAGAACAGAATGCATCCTTTGCAATGTGCCGCACTGATAAATTATGCCGTGAAGACAGACGTGGAGTGCATTTTTTTTACTTCGGTTTGCCTGTGGTAACTTGCGTTTCTCACTTTGTCCGAGTGCTCGCCATTGCTTCTGCTCGGTCGGTTTCCCAGTTCCCTCTCCCCAAGCCGTCCTTGTTTATTCCCTTTTGACCCCCCCCCCCCGACTTCCTGAATCGCCACATCACCATTGGGGACTGTTTTCAAACTAATGCATTTCACACAGACGGTTCAGGACTTCATCCATCAGGAGCGATCCACGAGAGTCAGTAAAAAACGGTCTCTCTGATTTGTTAATGCATGTCTGAAAAAGATAGAAAGTGCCAGATGAGTGCAAAAATAACTTGAAACAGAAGGCTGGGGAGCAGGGAAGGGAGAAATACACATAATAACTAGTTTGTGGTTCTTTCCCTCATAAAGCAGCCCACATGTTGCTGCCCGCGATGGCCCTGCTGGTGCCGGCTTTCAACACCCATCACAGGGGTTTCAGGCCGTCAACTCCCATGATTCCTGCCTGTCTGTCTGTCTGGGTTCATGCCTGTCATGCCTGCAGCATGGTCCTTTCCTGGCAACTATGCCAAAAATGTCATAGCTTTTTTTTTTCTTTTCTAATCACAAGTCCTTTGGGAAAATAGTGTGGACACTGTCTAAACGACTCTATTAATTTTTCAAAAGAGTTCACTGAAACCCACGGGGCCCACAACTGTGATTTTCATTTGTGGCCCTGGGTGATTTGTCTGAACGCTGAGCTTCTAAAGAGTCAGAAAGGGCTCACTGCGTATAGCGTGAAGGACACTAGAGCTGGGGAGCATTTGGGCTGCATAGAGAACACTGTACATGCTGCTCAGCAGAGTTAAGAATAGCGACACAGTCTATAGTTTTCTCAGTTCAATTTAGCAGCTATGACTAGAATAGCATCGTTCTGCTTTGGAGGAGGCACAAGAAAAACTCGTCCTGAGAAGCAGAGAGAAATGGACCCACGACAGAGTTCTGGAGACGTGGACTTATACTGTGGTGGTGTGAACCGTGCACACAAGTGACTAGAAATAAAGAGCATCACTGTGGTCAAGTAACCAGGCAGGACTTCACTGTGAGGTTAACACTAAGCAGATCATGGAGTAGCCACAGTCTAGTGAAGTCCGGACGACTCACCTTTGAGCTGAAGAGGAAGACGGTCAAAGGATAGAAAGTTAAAAGCTCCGAAGGGTGGTCAGTCATGTGACTCATTCTGGCTAACCAGTCAGTGGAGGTCAGCAGGGCACTCAGTGTAAAGAGAGTCACTCTCATGGCCAGCTGTGACTTGCCCTCATGTCTGCATTGAAATTTTTCTCTGAACGTGCAGCCATCTCCCATCTAAGGGAAAGACTGGACGCAAGTACAGCGCTCGTCCTTACACCTCCGGGTCCTCTTCTTTCATTTGGAGTGAGGGTATTGCTAACTGGTAGTGATGGGTCCACTGCGCGAACTCTTGATTATTTGTTCCTAAGTAATACAGTCCCCAGATTTCTATCATATTAGATAGTGTAAGTAATCTAGAGATGACTCAAAGAATACTGGAGTATAAGCTGAAGTAATATGCAAATTCTATACTATCTTAGACAAGAGATGTGAGCACCCCCAGATTTGGGCCCTGGAACTAGTTCTTCACAGATGTCCAGGAATGGCTGAATTTGGTAAGGCATATTTTTTTTAAATAAAAATTCACACGATCGTAGAATTGTTTCATAAGAAAGTGATTTATAGCTTGCAAATTTATTCGCTTGAAGAAAAATGCTTAAATAACTATTTCATAATTTGTAGCTAAAAGTACATATCTTGATCTCCAGCCATAGTTGGCACGTTAAGCATCCCTGTCTCAGACCCTCACACCAACCTCTCTGTGTGGCCACAGATTTAGGTCCAGCTGAGCTTTCAAAGGACACACACACTTACAATGTCATTTATTTCTCTTTCACTTCTCTTCCAACCCTATAGTATAATCAATCTTTGCTAGTATTCTTTTTTTATATTTACAAGACTGTTGTACCCACTCCAAAAATCTAAGCTTTCAGAGTACCTTCTGGATGCCATGAAATAAAGATGGTTGAAAATCCATCATTCCCAGCCCCTCAAGAACTGTGTTTCTGCCAACTTCAGCAACTGCCAGTGGAGTAATTGGGAAAGAATAAATATAGCAAATCTTTTCCTTTCTGAGCAGGGTCTCTGTGTGTCCCAGCCTGGCCTTGAACTCACAGCTATCCTGCATTAACCCGCCACATACTGGCATTCTAGGCATGTGGCACCAGATGCAGCTAAGGAGGCTTGTTTTGAAGGATGGTAACTTTTGGTCAAGAAACCACAGATGGAAAGACAGTGTCGAAGCTAATGGATCCTATCACTGCTTGATCCACAAAAACCTCTTGGGGCTCCTCAAAAATGAACAAGATGTCCGAGAGGCATCCTCGGAACTCCTGACCGCCTGGCTGGAGAGATGGCTCAGCAGTCAAGGGCACTAGCTTGTCTTCCACCGGACTGACTGGATTCGATTCCAGCACCCACATAACAGCTTGTAACCATCTGTAACTCCAGTCCTAGCAAATCCCATGGTCTCTTCTGGCTTCTGTGGGCAGCAGGCTCATAAATGGTGGACAGACAGACATGAAAGCAAAGTACGCATACATGTAAAATAATAGAAATAATAGATAAATAAATAAGTAAAAAGGGAAGAAATCCTGGCCCAGTGGATCATGAAAAAAAAAAAAACCGAAACAGGAATTCCTGTTTTTAAATCTTCCCAAGTGTCATATTCAGTCAGATCATACTAAGCTAATTTAATGCTTCTCTAACTGTGCACACAAAGCAGCTAGGGACCGTGTTAAGATATGGATCCTGTACTGAGACCCTGCTTCTTTAACAAGCTCCCAGGGGAGGCCCATGGCTACAGTCTCTGAACCACATTCTGAGTGATATGCAGGTCTAAGTTACCTGCCCCTCATTTCCCATGCTCTTGTACCACAGATAAGAAAATGGAGACTGAGGGGTTAGATGCGCTGTCCATTTCATCTTGGCATGCAGAGGCGACACTGTGACCAGCATCCATGTGCTCTGATGCCCACACAGAGCTGCTCTGTGATGTTGTCCCCTTGACCTGCTGGTAAGAAGGACTGGAGGAGAGGAAGCTCCCATGGGTCACTTCCCTTGTATGACAGAACATCAGTAGTTCAGGGTTTCAGTCTCTACCTCTCTTTAACTTTTCTCTCCCCGTCCTATCTGGTCACTGATGGGCTGGTAAACTCTCTATCCCTGTTCGCTGAAGAAAACACAATCTGCTTCGTAACAATTGCTTTCTGTGGAGTGGATATTCCTGCTGTGACCCATTTCCAGCTACAGACACTATGATTTGTTTTGCTTTGTTTGATTTTTTTTTTTTCTTTTTGAGATGGGGGCCCTGCCTCAGCCTCCCCATGCTGTGATTGTCTGCCATTCTAGGCTCCAACCTCACTTTTTTTTTTTTTAGCACAGTCTGCTCTTGTGAAGTGGTAGAGGCCTGGACACTGCCACCCCACCCCAACCCCACCTGCCACCACCTCAATTACTGTGCCTAGCTGTCTTCTGACCCCAAGGAACTGAAGCCTAAAATCAGAGCACTAGCCATAATGCCAGCTAGGCTATAAGACACGCTGTCAATTTGGAAGAAATAACAGTATCACATTTTCAGCAAGCCGCTCTCTGGTGTAACTGGTAAGAGGCACAGGTTGCCTGTGTCTTAGGGAAGCTAATAGAAAGGAAGAAAGGCCATGAATAAAGTTTCTGGGGGTTGGGGATTTAGCTCAGTGGTAGAGCGCTTGCCTAGCAAGCGCAAGGCCCTGGGTTCGGTCCTCAGCTCTGGAAAAAAAAAAAAAGTTTCGGATGAAACTGAAAACAAGCAAAGAAAAAAAAAATCAACTGACTAATCCCAAAGTGAACATGTATTGATTGATGCAGCCAATACATAACCAAAAGCATCGGAGCAATTTGCTGATTTGGTCAACAGTATTGAGTGAGAGTCTCCTGAGCTAGGTTCTGACAGCATAGATGCTGATCTTTTGTGATCTCTCTCTCCTCTCTTCCCCTCCTCCTTTCCCCTCCCTCTCCTTATTCTCCTCCTTTCCTCTCTCTCTCCCTCTCCTGCCCCCTCCTGCCTCTCTCTCCCTGTGTGTGTGTGTGTGTGTGTGTGTGTGTGTGTGTGTGTGTGTGTGTGTGTGTGTGTTTTCCTCTTCCTTGTACTCGGTTACACCTTCTACAGGGCTCAGAAGGAAAGGAAAAAAAAAAAAAAAAAACAAGACCAGCGGCACCCTATGCCAGTGTAGAGATAATTGCTTTCCGTTTCACACGAGCCACCAGGTGATCTTTATTTCTTGAAGTAAAGGTTCTCAGTTTTTAAAGATTCATTGTTTTGAGACAATGATCGAGTTTTAGAGACAGACTTCACACAGGCTCCCAGAATGGATAGTGTTCAAATGAGCAATAGCTGCAGTCTAGAAAACAAAAAACTGTGCTCTGTGAAGACATGTCATACAAAATAGGGTAAACATATGACTCCTCTCCATGAAAATTATAAATTGCATAGCAGTGTTATTTTCCCATATAATTAAGAAATAGTGAAAATAGTGTATAAGGTGAAAAAAGAATGATAAATGTATAATCCAACATGGAGAAAAATCCACATTTTATACTTAATTTCTGTCAAAAATATTGTTTGTGATGATATGTGTGTATGAAAATATCATAAGGAAACTAATTATTTTGTACATTTGCTTAAAAAATACACATTATTTTAAAATGAATCTGCTGTATTTTTCTGAAATTCACATTCTCATCTGGTTTCTCCCCCTAATAAAAATTCCTATTACTATCAAACCTATTTTCCTGGCCATACTCCTAAACAATGTCACCACCCACTAACCCTCCTGAAGGGGAAGCGTCACTGTCTCTATCATTATGTTGCGTAAATGCCACCTACAATCAGAAATACCTGTGATTGAGTTGATTACTTCTCTTTTGTGAATAACCCCTGCTGTTCTGGGTAATAAGCCAAAAGGGTAAATGTAAATCCAAAGAGAAATTGTGCTTAAACTACAGTTAGTTAAAGCAAAGCCAAAAAGGTTTAGAAGCAAGAGACCATTATGGAAATAACTTCAACTACACAAAACTCATAAGCAGAAACAAATATGAGTGAGCCCACATATCTTCACCTAAGATGATCTGGACAGCAAGTTATTTGAAGGTTGCTCTCAATTTCTGAGCATACATCCTGCACAAAGGGCGGATAGAGTATCTGTCAGTCTGGAACTTTCTCTGTACTGATTTATGCCTACAGGGTTTCTTTCTTTTTTTAAGGTATGTTAATTTTACTTATTGGCGGGGGAGAGAAATGTGTGTGTACCCTAGGGCACACGTGGCAGTCAGAGGACTACTTTCAGGAGTGGGAGTTTGGGGATCAAGCTCACGTCTTTCAGGCTTAGTGGTAGACACACTTACCTATTGAACTGTTTCATGGTCCATGTACTAGGTTTATTATGAAGAGCAAAGTAAGTCAACATAAGGAGAATCTCCACCCTCTGAGCATCTTACAGGCATAACGTAGAGCAATTACTATCCTACATAGGGCTTTTTAAATTTGGCTTGGCTTGGTTTTGGAGAGAAGGTCTCTCTATGTAGCCCAGGCTGGCTCCAAATAAGTTTCTATGTAATGAAATCCTCAGAGTCAGCTTCTGAGATAATCACACAATGGAAATGTGTATTTTTCCTGCCAGAAAACATCAAAATCGGCCAATATATGAAATTTTAATTTCCCACTGGTAATCTGAATGAGTAATAATATCCCTCCGTGATATAGGTTATAATTTCCTTTCATTCCTAGAGTCCCTCTGTTTGCCTTGCTTCCTTGTTTCTCTCTACTCCAGTGTCTCTGTGGATCTCTATTGCTTTAAAGAAACATCCTCCCAGCCACAGAAACGATGACAAAAACAATATCATCTTTACCGTGATGTCATCATACCTGAAAGGGACTGAACCTTGATTTCAACCAGTCATCTCTTCATGTTCAAATTGTTGCAGTCCTAGCGAGAAAGTTATAGACCACCATGCATACGGAGGTAAAAGGAGCCCTTTGTTAGCTAGTGACTGAGAGCAGGCTCTTGCCACAAAGAACACTTGACATTGATAGTCATGAAGGGTACAGAGTATATAAATGCATACTGTACAAAACCCACAATGACATCACTGTCAGGTATAGGTCAGGGGAACCTGGTAGCATTTGTTTTGGCCAAACACATTAATTGTTTTGGTTATGCATCTGGTTATACATTTCATTATACACAGTCAGGGTCATGGAACATCTCAAATGTGTTGCCAAAGTGGATGCTACTGTTTAGGGGATAAGGGACTTGAAAAAGTACACAAGCAGATACAAAATTGAGTCAGAATAAAATCAGGACAAGATGGTGTTACCTCAGTCACTTTGTAAATGAAGATCCTGACGCAACATTTTCAACCACGAGGTATATAGAGAAAATAAAATCATTATCTGAAAGAGCTGTCTTAACTTTCACATTATTGCTGTATGGTTTATAGCAGCTAAAATATGAGACCAATATACCCATACACACCACACACACATACCCATATACCCACACACACTATATATATAGATATATAGATACACGGATACATAGATAGATGCATGGTACATAGATAGGTTCATAGATACGTAGACAGATGTAAAAAATTAACATTTTTCAAAGGGTACAAAATTACAGATAAAAAAGAGGAACAAGTTCCAGAAGTCTATCACACAGCTTGGCAGCTGCAGTTAATGACAATAAGAACAAACCACTGAAAGCCCCGAGGTCCACAAGTGTCAATGTTCATCCCAAACAGTGAAGGAGGAGCCGAAGCTCAGATTCCTAATTCCTTTAGGCTGTTTCTTCTGGAGTGTTTGGCCCGAGAGAAAAGAAACAACAAGCTTTGGGTCCAGGGAAGACAAGTACATTAATACAAGACAAAAATAATATGAATTATGTGTTGAGTATTATTTATAATATAGAAAGACCCTATAGTGAGAGGCGCATGCATAAAGTTTCTGTGCCAACTTTGAAACATACACTGCGTGTTGTATGAATAACATAATGGAGGCCACATGTTATGTATTCATTTGGCTAAAAACCCAATACAGTTCATCTTCTATATGCACAGATCCCACATTCGTGGGTTTAACTGGCTACAAAGAGAAATTGTATCTGTATTGAACTCATACAGACATTTTTCTTATCATTCTTTTCTTAAAAAATAGAGCAACTCTTTGCCAAGCTATCTACTGTGTCAGGCACTGCGTGGAACAGAAAGACGGTTTAAAGTATACACAAGGAGACACTATGGGGACTGGAGAGATGGCTCAGAGGTTAAGAGCACTGACTGCTCTTCCAGAGGACCCAGGTTCAATTCCCAGCAACCACATCTTGGCTCACAACCATCTGTAATGAGATCTGGTGCCCTTTTCCCACCTGCAGGGGTACATGGAGGCAGAACACTGTATACATAATAAATAAATCTTAAAAAAAAAAAAAGACACTATGGCACATGCCTGTGACCCCAGCACTCTGAAGACTGAGACAAGAGGATGGCACATTCTTTGGCAGCCTGGACTACCTACCAAGACCCTGTCTCAAAACAACAATGACAGGGACAATATATGAAAGTATGTATTTGAGTTACATCAAACACGCCATCATGTTACAAGAAAGACTTGAGTATCTTCAGATCTTAGTATCCATGGGAAGTCTTGGAATAAATCCCTTATGAATACCAAGAAATGTAACAACTGTATTTCTTGCTGACTTTTTCCCCATGTTGCATCATTTAAGTGTCTCCACAATTAAACCTGGAAAACTCCTTTATATTCACCAATCAATTACTAACTTCAGGTATTAAAATGCCCAATTATAAAGGTTACATTCGATTCTCTTAGGTAGTTCTTTGCCAAAAATTTTAATCATATCTTTTGATTCTTTAAGACAGTATGACATTTTAAAATAAACTTTGTGTTGGTGCAAGTAGCTAGAGTTTTCCTGCCTTGCCCACAGTCAGGACAAATCTTTGTCACCTGCCAATCCCACAGCCGCTCAAACCCAACCAAGTAAACACAGAGACTTACATTTCTTACAAACTGTATGGCCATGGAAGGCTTCTTGCTAACTGTTCTTATAGCTTAAATTAACCCATTTCTACAAATCTATACCTTGCCATGTGGCTCGTGGCTTACTGGCATCTTTACATGCTGCTTGTCCTGGCGGTGGCTGGCAGTGTCTCCTTCCGCCTTCCTGTTCTTTCTTTTCTCCTCTCTGTTAGTCCCGCCTATACTTCCTGCCTAGCCTCTGGTCAATCAGTGTTTTATTTATTGACCAATCAGAGCAATACATTTGCCATACAGAACATCCCACAGCAGGTGTATTATCCAGATTCATAGAGGTCTATCCTCAGGGAATGTCATTTATTTGGGGTTTGGGCTTTACTGTCTGATTTCTGGTTTTGAGTGAATGCTGAGCATTGCATATGAAGAACTTTAGAACTAATTTTAAGCTTTTAAATGGCATCCTCTTTCTCTAAGTCTGATGTCCTCTTGTTTCTAGCAGTGGCTAGGCCTGAGGTACTAGCCCTCTGAAGTCCCTGAAAGTCAATGATAGATGTGGTGTACAGAGCGGGAGTTTAGTCTCTCTACGACCTTCATATGGTTGGAAATGGTAGTCATCTCAGGTTTGAATCATTGCCTTCCTTCTGATCTTTGTACCACAGTAACTTACCACATTGACATTGTTGCAGAGTAGAACCAAAATAATTGTGAAAATCATCCAGATGCCCATAATTTCATGTGCAGTCATGCATTGCTTAATGATGAGGATGTGTTCTGGAAAGGCATCATTAGGAGTGTGTTAGAGAATGTGTCATCAGGAGATTTCATCATTTAAGCATACTTTCACAAGCTAAGGCAGCTATGACACTATTATATAATCTTATGGGACCATTGCCATGCATGCAGCCTGTCATTGACTTAAACATCATTATATGACCCATGACTACACTTAAATATTAGTACCATATGCCTAAGTATCCATGACCTCTTACTTGGAGAGACTTAAGGCAATTTCTCTGAACATTATGAGCCATGGAGCCATACAGCCAAAAGGCTCATTTTATAAAGGTCATAGTTTTCCTATTTTTTTTTCTTAATAGTTTTCAACAATATTACATCTAAGACTTTTGAAGGTAGCCTTGTCCACAGGGGACCTCCTAAGATGTGTTCATTTGCTAGCCTGACTTTGTCTCCACGCTCTTCTCTCCTGGCCAACCCTTAGCTGCAATTCTGTTAAGGTAGCAGCATGGGGAACCCAGACAAGGCTCATTCCCTGGGTCTTTTAGGATGCAATTACCGTGATAGTTACCATTCTCAAATGTAACTGCATTGTATGCTTCACTACAGGCTTTCTGTAGGAAGGTCAATGAGCAAATCCTAAAATACCAATCAGAAGGTGGACAAGGTGTTTCTTCTCTTAGGAACATAACAACACAGAAGTAACAATTAACGACATCTCACCACATTGGCGACACAAGACAGACCTCTGGGTTTTCTTTCTAGAAAGTCTAAGAAGGTAGTTTTTGGTACTTTGTTTCGGAGAGAAACAGTCAGGAAGCTGACTGAATATGCACATCTCTCTTTTTCCAGCTTTTTTTTGGGGGGGGTCTCTTTGTGCCAGTTACTCGGGTGACTGTGACTTGTCCTATTTTTTTTTTTTTAGGCATGAGCAGAACCAGTGCACACTTTCACTTTGTGGCTTGCTAGACAGTATCTGCATGAGGCCAAAAGGCAGAAATGTCAGCTTTCCTCTGTGACCCCACCCCTTCCAGCAGAGCCCGGCAGCAGCTTCAGCAACATGGGGAGAAGACACCTTTCCTTGCTGAGTAAGTATCTGACCTCTTTTGATTGTAGTTTGTAAAATAACCATTACAAAGTAGCTCCAAAGATCCCTTTAAATGGGAACAATTGTTGTCTATGTTATTTTTATTCATATATTTTCTTATAACAATGTGGATTCCCTAGTATTCTTTGCCCTTTCTCTCCATCCCTGCTTTTACAATCCAGGTACTCAAATTATAAGGTACTTCATATAGTAGAAACCATTATAAGGAAGGAAATTTTCCTCGACATATTCCCCTCATTCTGGAATACGCAGTCATGATGAGGTGTTATTACCCCTGACAAACACCATGCATGTGTCTATAGGAGAAAAGCAAAGCCACGGGGCAGTAACACGCACAGAGAAAGACCCACAAGGCAGAAGATTCCCAGTGTTCACGCCACCCGCAGCACTGTGGAACGTAGAGGGGACACAGGGTCTGGCATATATCATCAGTAAATGCCAGTTGTACCATGGGTTCCGAAGTCACTCCATTCATAGCTAAGTGTGTGCCTTTTCTGCTGATGTAAATAAAACAGTGTGTTGGACAGTATCCCTCGAGAGATGGGAGGGATGCTAAGAGGGCGAAATGGCAGTCATTGCCCCAGCCTCCTCCTTCTTCCCAACTGCAGAGGTTCTTCGTAAACAGTACAAGGACATGGACTTCCTTCCCAGCAAGTGCAACCACCCAAGACTACCGAATGTACTGACCTCAAGGAGTTTAAGTGGCTTAAAGAAACTCACAATCTCATAGTGACTCGGTCCTTTCTTTGGGTGTTTATACAACCGTGGAGAAGGACATATCTCCATTACAGAAAGCAAGAATGTATCTAAACTCCAGAGAGTGCTTAAAAGCCTGCACCACTTAGCAATAGTTTTATGATTGGGAGTCAGCGTACAATGTTGGTTAGCAACAGGTATTAAAGCCTTAAATGCTAACACATGGGGTCTTTAATTTCATTAAATTCATCATAAATGTTGTCACATTGACCCTTTCAAATACAGTATTTTATATATAAAATATTTGATTAAAGAGAAAGAGGAAGATACAGAGAAGAAATATTTAATCTAGCTGCCATCTGTTTTACATATATTCAATCCTACAGGTACTATGTAATGATTATGTTATTATTGATATTAAGCTCTATCTAGCTTGGATGGTGAGGATGGATTGCTTTGTATTCATTATTTGTAATTTGAGTTTCTAGGGAATTGCTTCTCTTTCAGGCCCATGTTTTACAACTAACAAATGTCACCCCTGCAACAGAAGGATAAGAGATATTTCAAAGGCAAGATTGTTATTTGAGGAGGGAGGGACGGAGCCTCCTTGCAAAGACGTATTGGTTGGAAGCTCATTCAAGGGGAGTTCCAAGGAGAATTAGTGCCCAGAGCTACTTAGGTGGACCAGAGCAGGATGCTGACACTGTCACTGAGCACCAAGGGAAGAACGGCTGGGTGGAAGAATGAATTGCTGTCTTTCAAACATCTTTGTGCTCTCAGAACTTGCCCAAGCAAAAGATAAAGCATAGTTTTTCCAGGTTGTCATAGCCAACCAAGCCTGTGCTGCTTTTTAAATGAGGCCATGGTTGGCACCTACCTCTGAGCAATGTGGAACTTACTGTAAAAGGCCCCATGTTTAGTCATAAGGCCAGCCCCTCTCTGAATGTGCATTTCAGGGGTGTGTCTGCAGAAGACTGGCTGCTGAGTCACTGCCAGGCCCCACACTCTGAGCAATCGGCATAGGCTTGCTGGGAAGAGGACAGCATCCCTCTTTGTGGTGGTACTCAGGGATGAGTAAACACCGAGATCTTGTTGTAGTTACAAATAAAAAGAAATGATCTCCATTTCTTCTTCTCCTTGAAGGTGTGCATAAAAGATTAAATCCTTGCCCCCACCCTGGTAAAAACACACACACACACACACACACACACACACACACACACACACACACACAGACACTTAAGGAGGCTCAATGGAGCCCTTCTCTTCAGATCTAAGAAGGAAAATCTAGCTGTTGCTAGACAACGTTCATCGCCAAGGAAACTTAAAGGTGAAGCGTGTGAAAATCTGCCTTTGCTAATGATTTTGTATGACTCTTCGTTTGCTCACTCCAATCAGAGGATGGCCATTAGCCTTGTGACCCTCTTCAATGATTTCGTGTAATTTTCTATGATACTGAAATGACAATGATGTGTTAAAAAAAAAAAATACAGAACCTGTGTGGGATGTCCTGTTCAGAGGGTCATATACCCTCTCCCACATCATCCTGTCACTCATCGCTTAGGTCTGCCAGTGTGAGCACGTGGATATCAATTTTTCCTTATAATCCAATAGAGCATCACTTGTTTCCTTTGTCAGGTTGTCTCAGTTCCTGCTTTGGAAAGCATTTTCAGTTCCCTCCTGGGTCCCTTTGACATCTTCACATCAGGGTCAGGACATTGTTCTTTGGTTGGCAGTTGCCGGGAGTACCTCTACATCCTGTAAGATGCTACAGAATCATCCTGTGCATTTCTGGCCTCAGTCCTAAAACTGACCATTTCTCTAACTAGTGTCGGTTCTTCTTACTGGGCAATGATATCAGAAATCAAGGAAATACATCTAAGAATTGCATACACTTATTCACTAATACTGCCACATGTGTTTTGTTTTTGTCTGTTTTAAACCAACCACGACTACATCGTGCTGTCTCCACCTCTAACCTAGTACCACCAGTATTGATCTAGTGTTTGCCTTTGTGTGGTCTATAACCTTCCACGCCAGTAGTGAAAAGTGGCTTTAAATATCCCCCAGCTGTTTGATTACTTATCCGTCCAATATATGTGTACAATGGCCTCAAAATCAAGCTGCACTCCTAAGGGATCTAATTACATCCACAGGGGTACAGTACTTCCTTGTCCTTTTAATCTTTTATTTTACACACATATCCATGGTTATTAGGTTATTGACTTTCCCCCTACCTTTTTCCATAAAATTTTATAATGCATTTAGAGCATATTTCATAGCCTAGGCTCCATCCTGAGATGCCCAAATTAGTGACACCCCCCCCAAAATCTGTGTACATTAAGATTTACAAAAATTGTGTGCTGTAAAGTTCTACACTCTGCTCAAGGAGCCATAGGGAAACTCCTTTCAAAAAGCATAGCACGTAGGGACTTGTTTCCAGAGTATAGTATGAAAGGGGCGGGGAAAAGAGTAACTTTACGGTAGAGAGAGCAGGCAAATTGATGCAGACATCAGTCATGTTTGGCTTAATATAGATGCAAAAAAAAAATACATATAGGCAAACTCTACCTCATCCAGGAGACGGAGGATCAGCACCCCAGCTGGGTCATACTGATAACAAGGAAGTTGCTATGGTGATGACTCTGCACCCTGCTCTCTGTCTCCCAAACCCATAACCCCAAAATAACCAGAAGAAAAGCACTACTCAAGAATCGCTCCCCGCTCCTCCCTGAGTGCCCCCGAGGAACTCTCTACAATATACTTGACTGGTGTTTTTTTTTTAAGTGTCAAAGTTGCCAAAAACTAACAACCAATAAAGAGCAAAGTCTGAGAAACGATCCCAGTCTAAGGGAGCCAAAGGAGACAAGATCACTAAATGTAAAGGAGCATCCTGAAGAAGACCCTGGAATAGAAAAGGGACAATAAGTTAAAATCCACATGCATCTGGATACAGGCTAGACGTGTGTTAACACTGTGATCAGTGTAACATGCTAGGAACAAGAGGAAAACCTGGACATGTGATCCATGGGGACTTCTATTGTTCTTACTTCTCTGTAAGTTTAAAGGTTCTCTAGAATAGTTCATTTTAAAAATAAAAATAAAAATAAAACTGAAAAATTGGATTTGATGCTTGAAGGGAAAAAACTGGCAAACTTAAAGAGAAATTGGGGATTTTGCTCCATTTGAATTCTAAGACATATTTTTCCTATTAAGACATCTTGTAGGGACTTTTGACTTTTTTTTTTTTTTAATTTAAAAGTAGGGCACTTCCTAAGAATCTAGCAAGCAGAAAGGGCCCAAAGAAACTGTCTTTAACTGTGTGTGTAGACTGATTTTTTTATAACAAGAATGGGATAATGGCCCAAAAACCTTATTTTAAAGGTTATTGAGTATTCATGCAGCTGAAAACTGTTATATTCTGGGATAAAGTCTGGGTTTCCTAACCAGTAACTGGAGTATGAGTTCACATCTATTTGTCTTGTTTTTGTTGTTTGTTTCTTTATTTGTTTGCTTGTTCTAATCTCTTTGGAATGTATTAGCCATAGCTGAAGGGGAAAAAATCTGTGGATTGTGTTCAAAACCTCGACAAATTATTTCATTATTATGATTTTGGATGGTGTGTTATATACATACATAAAACATGTGTGTATATATTGCATAAAATTCATGATTGGAACCGTTTGCAATGGCATTAAGTACATTTACAAGTGAACAGCCATCCATATAGAAAACATAGCCATTCACCTCTTGTACGTGTACTGACAGATGGAAGTATTGTTTCTCATTTTTGACTACCCTACCTGTTAGGTTTCCTAGGTGTGACTGTGTTTTTAAGAAGAGAAAAATACATTGAACTTCCCTGGAGTTCATACTTGAGTTTACTACAATTAGCCTTGGTGCCTGTCATTCAGCGTTGAGTGATAAGCAAGTGTATTAGAAATGAGTCAGGGAACTTAGTGGCTCTGGAGGTCCCAGATCTCCCAGAGAGATGTGCTTCGGTTTTTGTTGTTGTTGTTGTAGTGGTTTGGTTTGGTTTTTTGTTTGTTTTTGTTTTGTGTTTGCACAACTCTTTCAAATGTTATCCTCATGTCTTCTTTCTTTCTTTCTTTCTTTCTTTCTTTCTTTCTTTCTTTCTTTCTTTCTTTCTTTCTCTCTCTCTCTCTCTCTCTCTCTCTTTCTTCTTCTTCTTCTTCTTCTTCTTCTTCTTCTTCTTCTTCTTCTTCTTCTTCTTCTTCTTCTTCTTCCTCTCCTTCTTCTCCTCCTTCTCTTCCTTCTCCTCCTCCTCCTCCTCCTTCTTCCTCCTCTCCCTCCTCCTCCTCTTCTTCCACCTATTGTTAGGATTTTGCTCTCACTAACAAATTCTGATAATTGATATGTCGAATGACTTATGCTCACAATGCATGTCAATCACTATCACAGTACATACGTTCTGCTGGCTGACCTAATTAACCAAGCTGTATATGATAGGAATATGAGTGTGAGGAATTGTGATTGGTGAACTTTCCTTGTTGCTGTGGTTAAAAAGCAACTTAAGGGAAAGGGGGCTTGGAATGGGAATTTGCCCCGCCCATGAACTTAGGCTATCTGGCCTGATAGGTGCTTCTTGCCTGTCTACATGACCTCTTAAAATGGGAAGGGGAGGGGGTCACGAGCAGGAAACCCACGGTGTTTTGGTAACCTGGTCTGGAGCTTTCCCCATCTTTCCCTAGGAGATGAAGAGGCAACAGCCTCACTTCATTTTGTATCAGTGAGTCTGTTTTCCCCATTGAACCCCTCAATAAATTGATATAGAGAAAGATCACTGAGGCTCTCATTACAGGGGCTTGGTTTGGCTTACGATTCTAGGCGATACAGTCCATCATGGTGTGGAAAGCATGGCAACAGGAGAATTGACGATGCTAGTCACATTGCATATGCAATCAGGAAGCCGAGAGCCAACAGGGAATGGGGTCCTCTTTAAAGCTTCCAGCCTTACTCCCAGTAACTGACTTCCTCCAGCAAGGCCACACCTCCTAACCTCCCCAACCAGCACACGAGCTGAGAACTAGTGTCCAAACACACGAGCCTATGAGACACCTCACATCAAATCCATAACGGTAAGTATGGTAGCTCCGTTTCTCCCCTCAAGGGTTAAGCTAGATTGTCTCCCTTATATGGAATTTCTTTTCTTTTGATTTTTTTTTTAATTTTATGAACTTTATCATTTTAAAAAAAATTGTAAATAAATAAAAACATCACGCACGAAATTGACCAGACCCAAAGTGTACACAACTCAACAAATTTCTATACAGCTAGAACAGACATTAGGAACTGAAGTTGTGGAATATCGCACTAAATGTTATACTTTCGGTAATGAATGTACTTTATGCACTTATCCTCCAACCAAAAAAGCTACACAGAAAAACCCTGTGTCAAAAAACAAAAGAAAACAAAATGACCAAGTTAGAACTAGAAAAAATACTTAGCTTGTTATCCTTTTGCATAACTATGTCCATCACCTGCATTCAGTCTTCTTTATTCCCTTATATTTATCCTCTCTTGTTCTCTTTGCTTAATGTTTACTGTACCCATACTCTTCTCTCTCATATTTGGAATCTAGCCAAGAATACATGTATCTATGCAAACAAGTATACATATGGTCATATGTAAGATACTACTTTTCATCTGATCACCTAAGATAAGCCCCAAGGAATCACTCTTGCCTCCTTGCTTTTCCGCACCATTATGAGCCCCATATGTTTTGACTGTGTAAACATTTTCCAGAATGTCAGCTTCTCTCTACTCCTCTACTCCTGCCTTCATAGCCATAACAGAACCCTTATCATTCCTTGCAATAATTAGTAATTCCTGTGGTTTCATCTTCTTTCTCGTTGTTGATATGCTACAGTGGGAACTATACGTTACAAACACATACACACAAACATCTTTGGAAGGGCACCTGGATTTTCATGTCATTCAGGATCTGGCATTCAGTGGTGGAATAGTCAACCATGACACCAACCATCATCCACTCTCCTAACTGATGTTCAAGTCCCAGGAAAACACATTTCCGAATCTCTTCTGTTAGGTCCCCTGAGCAAAAGGCAATTCTCTGAATGGTTAGTAATGGGTAGAAAGGCCACAAGTTGTCTCATTTTGCAAGCAAGAGTAAGTCTGCATCTTTACACTATAGAGAAATATCAGTGTTGTGTGAAAGCAGATAAATCAATAAGCTTGCTCTGTGGCCTGTGTGGTATCCTTATAAAATTAACACACTGAAGTTTTAACCATCAATACCTTGGTGTAAGACTGTATTTGAAAAAATTTAAGTTAAGGGTAATGGTCATTACAGAGGTGATGAAATTAAAGTGAGTTCATTAGGGGAGACCCTTATCCAAAAATGGTATCTGTTAAGAAAGACATCTCGGCATGGTCACATAGTGGGAAGACCATATGGAGGTCTAGGGGGAGGACAGCCATTCATAAGCCAAGGAGAGAAGTCTCAGGAGACACCAACCCAGTTGATGCTCTTCTAGGAGCAAGGAAGGAATACACCCTTGTTGTTTCAGCAGCCTCGTGTGTACTTTTCGGCTGTAGCAGACTGGGAATGAAAGGGTTTTCCTGTCATCATAATACCCATTGGCCCCCAATGGTTCTACTTCCTGCTTCACAGTGAATTCCCAGCAGCACCTGGTCTCCTGCCAAAACAAGGTCTACTCTGCTCCCTATTTGCCATCATCTTGTCCTCCCTCACAGGCTTCAGAGTACAGGGGGTCATAGCCCCGCCCCTCAACCCTGATGTCCACATCCAAATAGCCCTTGGTCCTGTGCTCATTTCTCCCATCACTCACTCCTCCTCAACATAGCCTATGGCACCACCATGCACATCCTTTAGCCTACAGGGTGGCCCAGAATAGCCATGTGTTGGATATATAGGCATAGCTTGGACAGGTTGACTAAGAATGTCCACATGCAAATATGCAAGATTCCAAATGATGGGATGGAGTTACAGGAGGCAAGGGAAGTGGGCCAAGGTCTGGGCTGGAGCCATGTTCATTGTAATTTATAAGTTATAAATGTGAACCTGACCGTCCAAGTCTTCAAGAAGCTACATTGCAGCATCCCAACACTGACATGTAGTTCAATCATAAAGTATTTACTAAGTACTCACAGTGCCCTGAGTTTGATCCCCAGTACCACCGGAAGGTATATTCCTCGAGATGAGATAATAAAACTCATTTACTTTATGGATTGTTAATATAATGTACAGATTTTGTTTGTTTGTTTTTTGTTGTGAGACAGGCTCTCACTATGTAGCTCTGATTGACCTGGAAATCACTATGTAGACCAGGCCAGCCTTGAACTTACAGAGATTGAGATTAAAGGCATGTACCACCACATCCAGCTTACAGCTTTTACATACAGTCATCCCTCAGTACTATGGGAAGGTGGTCCCACAACCTTCTTCAGATATGAAAATCTGGTCCTTCGCAAGGCCCTTATACCAAGTGGTATGGTATTCATATATGACTCATACACATCCTCTGTGGTACTTTATATTCTCTCTAGAGCACTTACGTACTACTATATGAATGCTACGCAAATAATTATATTGTATTGTTTAAGAAAACATGTTCATGTTGAACAGAATGAAATTACTGTTCTTGCCATCTGTACTTGGCTGCATCCTAAGATGTAGAAGCTGTCAATGTGGAAAGATTACCCTATTCCAACATAGAATATATGGGTCTTATGTGCCCCTGGCCCACACACTAGGAGGAAGCTTTGTGGGTCCAGAGGAAATTGTGACATACAACAGTATTTTCCATGGTTGCATGCTATTCTTAAATTTTTAGATGATCAAGATCTGAACATAATCATTTTTAATATCAACAAAACAAGGCAGATATTAAAATTACAATTGAAAATAGACATTTTATTAACATTTAATATGGTTTCACTAAAGTTGCCAAGACAGAAATTTTGCTTTGCCTGAGCAATTGTGATTTAAATTTTCACTGTATTTCAGTTACAACTTGTAGTTTGCCTTTAATTTTGATAGATTATTTTAAATAAACGCAAAAGTACATCTTAGAGTGTAGATAAAATTTAACTCTCTTGGTTGCTTATATTTTTATCAAAAAAATAAACATTTTATCTTAAAGAAATCACACTTTGATTATAACTACACTTTCCTTTACAATAATCAAAAACTGAGATTATGATAGACATAGAGAATGTAACAGTAGAACAGAGGAGATACAAAAGGAAGAAAAATAGGAAGTCCCCTCAGAGCCCCCCTAAATTAAAAAAAAAAAAAACCAAAAAACTGGAAATGGTCAAATTATGCAGGTTTATATAAAGCATGTCCCACATAAACCTTTCTAATTAAATGTTACAAATTCTTAAACCAACGAGGAATTAAATATTGATTAAAAAGTTAAATTACTGAGCAAACGTTCCCCTCCAATCTACAAGTTGGGCTAGTCCAGGTAAAATCCCCGTTCACACGCTTACAAAGTGAAGACTTATCAATTACAACTGAGAACTGCAAGGCTGCCCAGCCCCTCCCTGACACCTGCTTCCTCACACGCCCTACTTTTCTTTTTCTCCAACTAGAACGGGCAATCTGACCCCTGAGCCTGGAAAGGGCCACAGTGACTGGCCACCGTATGAAACTGAGTTACAGTGGGGGGTGGGTGGGAGGCGCACCAGCCAGGCTCATGGGCTTAATCTCACCCAGCACAAAAGATTCTGCAGTGACATGGTTTGAAATAAGGGCCATGCATCCCTCCCTTTTCTGGAAAGCTAGTATAGCAATCAATGCCTTTTATCACTCTGCAGGAGGGTTTCGAACTAGGCAGATCTCCTAGGCATTTCCACTGGGCAGTTCCTAGAATTAGCATTCTTGCACAGGCCATCAAGCACTTGAAATGTGGCTGGTCTGAATGGAGACATGTTCTAAGCATCAAGCACACTGTATTCCAAAGACAGAACAAAAAAAGATGACGGAGCCCAACATCATAATTTTATACTGAATACATGTTAAACTGAAGTTATTTGGGACGTACCAGTGTAACTGAAGGGAGTATTAATTTTACCTGTTTCCCTTTACTCTTTCATCTTTCTTTCTTTCCTTGTTGTTGTTATTAATTTTGTCTTTTTGAGACAGAGTCACTAGGTAGTCTGGTCTCAAATTTGAAATCCTTCTGCCTCAGACGTCAGGGTGCTGGAATTACAAGTGAGCCCCATGTTTTCGCCCCATCAAAGAAGCCACTAGTAAATTCAAAATTCCAGCTGTAGTTTGCATTCTATTTCTGTTGGTCAGAAATAGAGCACAGCGTGGGACTCAAGAGTGCCCCTGACCTGGCATCCCGTGATTGCTCAGTCCTTGTCTCAGTGGCACCTCACCTTAGGCTCCAGTCTCCCCAGACCCTTTAGAGACCACTTCCCTTTCCGTGGTTAACCTCGGTTGTCAAAGTGACATGATTTAGAATCACCATGGAAAAGAGCCTCTGGGTGTATCTGTAAGGAATGTTCCAGATTAGGTTAACTGAGGTAGGAGGAATCATCCTGGGTGTGAATGGCACCGTTCCAGTGGCTGGGGACCCAGGCTGAATAAAAAGGAGAAAGTGAGCTGAAAATGAGAATTCATCACACTTTGTTTCTTGATTGCCGATGCCACGTGACAATCCAGCTTTCCACTCATGCCTGCATGCCCTCCTTGCTCTTGAACTATACGCATGCTCTTGAACTATAAAGCCAAATAAGCCCACCCACCCTTCCTCCTTTTCTCCCTCCCTCCCTCTCCCTCCCTCCCTCCCTTTACGTATCAGTCACCTATCGAAACAGGAAGATTATGGGCAAATCCAGACACACCCATTGCTTGACCAGGTTAGGTGACCTTCCTCCCCATACCTGAAATTTCCCATGTACCCCTGTAACTTGAATCACAACACAGTTTAACCGGCATGTGCTATCCACCTCTTTTGACATGCGAACGCCTTGAAGGCCCCTTACTCTTATGAACATAGCAGCACCTGGTCCATTAGGCCCTTAATAAATGTTTTGTGGGTGAGTGGATGCTTTCAGGATGAGGCAGACACAATTTGTACCATGAGGCCAAGTAAGATGATGCCTGACCGAGCCATGGAGATAGAAGACAGGCCCTCAACAAGAAGAACCAAAGGGGTATGATGGTCCTTAGGATGTGGGAGAGGAAAGGAGAAATCTTGAGAAATCTGACTCAAGGATGCTCCAGATCCTAGTGAGTCAACATGTTTTCAACACGTTGATTATTCTCTTTACATCTTTTCTTCCACTATAGCACAAACTCCTAAATAATTAATTTTACTCTGAGCTATTCCACTGCTCAAAAAGAATCTTCGTTTCATCTCTAGGACTTCACTGCTTCTTATAACATCATCTGTGCCAGCATCTGAGCGAACGGGCTGGCTTTGCACTTTGGCTGTTATTGGACAGACTGCAGGGAGCCTGGCTTCCTGAGGTGAGGTGAATACCCAGCAGGTGCCTCCTGCTCCTCAGTTAACATCTCACAAGAGCATCTGCCAGGGCAATCATTCGGCCTTATGTGGAGACAGGAAAACCATGAGTCATCCAGAGTCAAAGAAAATCCATAGAAAAGAAGAGATTCATTGCCAAGTTCTCTGACTTCATATTCTATATTCCGTCCATGAGATGACGTTCGCCTCCAGGGACTGAACAGAGGAAAGCTGAACAAAGAGATTAGCTTCTCCTACTTTTTTTTTCCTGAGTTCTCTGCCTTTGCCTATCATTTTTAGGACCTAAAGATGGTTGGGAAGAGTAGCAGCAGTAAACAACGTGAGTAAGAGAGAGGATAGCAGCAGGGTAGAAGGGCATATTCATCAAATGACTGGGGAAGAGACTCGGGGCAGGCTGACATTAATGTGGTGGTGACGGAATCATCCAGGATGAGTACACCATTTTGATCTCTCCCATCATGTCACCTTTGCCTGTTTTCTTGTCTTCATCTTTATGCCTCTTCATAGCATCATCTAAAATTGTTCCGGTGATTCAGAAAGTATTGTTATAGAGTAACAACATCATCTAGTTCCTGTGTTAGATTATCAACTGCTTTGAAGCAAGGGCCTTATAGAGAAAGGTCAGAAACACGTTGGTATGTAGTAACCACTAAGTATTCGATGACTTAATGATGTCATTTTAAAAGCCAGACATCCAGAGGAACATAACTTTTTTTTACCAAATAGTATATATTTAAAGAAAAAAAATTTAATTGAATTTATTAATTTTGACCCTGGAAGTCTGTATATAGCTAATACTCCAAAAATAATTTTGCCATTTACTTTTTTTTATTGATAATGCCAAGACTCCTAAAGCCATGAAAGGACACCTTGATGAGCCCTGAAACATATGCAATTAATTGTAGGGATGAAAAGGATTATTGCATCTAAGACATTAATGAGGAGCCACATCAAGCCCCATTATTCTTTACTATCAGAGCAATGGTAAATGAATCATCTGGAGAATTCTTAAAGTGTGTGTATGAGAACTCTCTCTCTCTCTCTCTCTCTCTTTCTCTCTCTCTCTCTAAAGAATATGCTAACCATTAGGACCAGCAAGATGGCTCAGTGGGCAAAGGAGCTTGCCACCAAGTCTGATGACCCGAGTTCAATCCCTGGAACCAACTTGGTAGAAGGACAAAACAGACTACTGTAAATTGTTGTCTGATCTCTACACACATGTGCCTTCACACTCATACACACACACACACACACACACACACACACACACACACACACACAATTAATTAAAGTACTAACCATTAATGCATTTTTTCACCCCAACTTCAAGATCCTGTTAGTCAAATGGCAAACAAGACTACCTTTGTTTAAGGACAGGGAGCACCCCTCACTGACTCTCCAGTCTTTTACATATTTATGTATTTATTATCATGGAATTCTTACCAATTTATACACATCTCTTCTCCCTCCCCCACCCCAGACTGAATTAGTCACTCTCCGGCACTGAACTGAACAAATCTTGGAAGCAGAAAGGGACAGAGTTGTGCCTTTCACATGGTAGACTTTAAAATGAAAGGACAAATGATGGGAATCAATGAATTGACTCCAGCTGCCAAAGAGGCTCATGAGAGTGTCGCACAGTATGAAGGGGGAACTGTCTGCGTCCCCGTGAGGGCACAGTGTCCAGTAAACAGTGTCTCTCAGCACACTCCAGCTGTCTGCCCAGCCATCAGTATGTCCTTTCTGCTTCTTAGGAATCCCTTCCCACACTTACGTATTCACAAACTCACTTGCTGGGGTCTCCAAGCAAATAAACAGCTATTGTCTATAATAATTATCAAGGTCTTTTATTTTTTCGTAAGTTCTACTTTGTAGTTTAATAAAAATGGCCATTCCCTACCATGAAAATTGTCTTCTGAAACTATTTCCCTGGGGGATATTAAATGTCGGTTATCAACCTTTCGCAACTTTGCACATCCATTTTGCATCACCTTTTACTTATACAATCCAGTCAGAAGAACTATCAATACAGGAACTGGGTGTGCAAGCCAGCCTGGTTTCTTCCCCTTCTCCCGCTCACCAGCATCACCCCTGCAGGATATTCCTTGGTCTCCGCAGTAAACTTTAATCACTTTTTCTCAGGCCCCCCTTCCTGTGCCTTCCCAACACCAGAATCGATAGATCCACAGAAAAATACCAGCCCCACTCCATCTTAGTTTCCTGAGTTTGACAAAGACAGCTGGGCAAATGCCTCATCAAGTGACTCACCTCACAGAAGAGGTGCTAGCCCATAAGTGTCATAATCTAATTTATAGACCATGGAACATTTTGTCCATCTGGTCAGAGATATGACTAATTTGTTGGATACTTTTTTTTTTCTCCAATAAAAGCAAACATTCTGTCTCATTCATTCTGGAATGGAATGTGAAGCCTCCGTTGCTGAGAACTTTCGCCACGTCAGTGGAGGGAGTTTGAATCTGGTAAGAAATTGAGGTCATGATGAAGAAGTGTTTAGCCAAAGTTACTTGTGTTTCTGTGTTGTGTTTATAGCACTTGGAGGCTGAATTGCCTTGGGATGGAACTGCATTGAATTCCAAGCATAAATGAGAAAGGAGGTCAAAATCATAGGTAAAGATATGTGGTTTTTCTTCAACCAATACTAACAAATACGGAGTAGAATAAGGAGGTAGAAGGTAAGGACAAAAAAAAATACATTTTTCCTGAAAAAAAAAATTACTCTCTGCTTTTATTGACATTATAGAACAGATTTATTAGCCATTGTTCTAACAAATAAAATCAGAGCTTAAAAACATATTAGTTTCATGCTGTTTTAAAATTTCCATTTTAAGAGAGATTTTATTTTTATTATTTTTAATTATGTATATATGTTTGTCCTGTGCATGGGTTGTGCAATGCCCACAGAGGCCAGAAGAGGGCGTTGGACCCCAGGAACTAGAGATGCAGATGACTGAGCTACCTGACATGGGTGCTGGGAACTGAACTTAGGTCCTCCACAGGAGGACTATGTGCTCTTCACCACTGAACTGTCTCCCCAGCCCTAGCAATCCCATTCTGTTAATCAAGAGCAAAGTTATATTATCACCTCCTTCTGGCTAATCAACTGCTTTGATTTTCCCTGGTTGAATCCTTGGATCTCTTTTCCATTGTTATAATATGGGAGAAATTTATATCTGTGTTATACTGTTTTCTCCTCCTCTGGACCCTTCTGTTTTAAGGACCACATAGCTTGAAAGCACCTAAAGGATCTAGGAGTATCATCATCACAAGACATCTGTCAATCACCTCTCCTACCCCACTGACCAAATACCATGTGAGGTACGCTGAGGGCCACAAGGACCCCTGCCCATCAGGACTTGCAGTATCAGAGCAGCACAAATGCATTTAAAAACTGTCAACAAGAGCATCCCTCGACACACCCACATTGAAATGACATGTGATGTAAGTAATGCGAAGGCAAAACCCCACACACCGTCTTTAGATCCAAGCTATTTGCGGACTCCAAGGGAGACACACTGAGGTGTCTGGGCAACTGTACTAATAGGAGCAGGGTTTGACTTTGAAAGGGGGCCAAGTATCTTCTCGAGGAGTAAATTTTTCCTTGGGACACGTCTGGCCCTTTGTCCTACTATGGATTAGAAGAAAATTCCAGAAAATGAGAGGCTTGAAGGCCAGCGGAAACTCATTAGAAGCAGCCAGTGACAGGCAGATCAGAAGAGCAGCTGTAACCTATTAGCCCTGCCGTACACAGCATCATGAGGATACAACACAGATGCGGGCTGAACTTTCTTCATCCAAATGTGCCAGAAGCTAGAAGTTTTTGAGCCCTGCTATGACTCTGCAAGTAGAACATTCCGCACATGACTTCATGTGACAGGTTGCAATCTAAACACAGGCACACTGTACTTAATAGGACCTTCAGGCTATGTGTAGACGGTATATATGAAACACATGTGAATTTCATGTTTAGAGGTATGTCCTATTGCCAAGACATTTCATAGCACATGCAAATAAGTATGAAACATTTCTGGTCCCAATGATTTTTGGATACAAGCTATTCAACTTGAATTGTCACTGAAATCCCTATCAACCCCCGAGAGACATGTTATACCTATTTCATGGATAGGAGAACAAAGGACTAGAGGCATTAAACCATGGCTAGGAAGGATTTGAATCCAAGCCTGTTCAACTAAAAGACCCATCACTTTTTATTTCGTAACCATGAATGAGCTGATCATCCAGTTCTCAGCGATGGAGGAGAGTTGACTTATGCTTTATACTTTATATAAGAAGGAAGGGAGAGTGGGAAGGGGTGATGGGGAGGGGAGAAGGGCAAAGGGAGAGGGGGAAAGTCTGTGAAGATTGAGAAAGATTTTCCAGGGCCAAATCACTAAACCATTCATTTGCCAAGCACAAGCTTATACAGAGTGCCTAAAATTGATGCTCCCTTGGTGCACAGGGCACACCATGGAAAGGGTGCACCATGCTGCGCCCAGGAGCTCCCAGTCTCATGGAAAAGACAGTCCAGTGTGACAGATAAGGAAGGAAACGGGGAGACGAGGCGGGTAAGAATGGGGAGGAGTGACCTATTTGGAATACCATGATCACTAGTTACCTTCTGGCTTTCTCAAGCAATACGTCAGCCTGGCATGAAAAACAGAGAGAAGCAGATTGTGCGGGGAGCAGAGGACAGACGAGACTAGTAGAGGAAGCTAACCAGAGGCCTTGCTGGCCCCAGGGCTGGATGGCATCACCAACCAGCTGGACCAGAGGCAGCAGGTTAGCAAGCATCTCTAGACCTTCTCCAAGGGCAACACCCTACCCACTGACCTTAGCCAAAGACTGGCACAGAGCCCTGGTGCTTCAAGAGCCCATCATAGCCATGGAATGCAGGTCCACGTCGCTGATACTTTTTAATTGGGAAAAAGGACCTGGTGCCACTTTCGGAGGGCTGTATCTCCGTGTTAGGAAGCAATTCTCTGTCTCCATAGTCATTGCTCCACCTCCTTCCATAAAATAGGAGTAGTTGTGCAATGCCTTTGTTTTTTCCTTGAGAGTGTAGCTGACATCTCTAAGTACTCACTCAGTCATACGCTACAAGACTTCGCAACGTGACCCTGCTGAGATTAACCTTCAGTCTACTTACAGGCTGTGCCCTGGGGTGAATTGCTAGCTACTCTATGCCTCAGTTTAATCATTTGTCCGATGTTTCCCACTCTCAGTTTGCTGAAGAAATTCATTCCACGAGGGGATGAGGGAAGAGGAAGGGAGAGAGGATCAATTTAGAAAATTGATAGTCTCGAGCAACTTCGAAATGTTCATTATTAGCTGGATGTGGGTAGCACATGCCTATAATTCCCAGCACTCAGGAGGCAGGGGGATCTCCAATGTAAGAGCAGCCTGGGCTGTACGCTGAAATCTTGCCTCAAAGAACCAAAATAAACACCAAAGAAAAAAATCTATTATTGTTATCACGTTGTAATTGTTTATACTTACTCACCCTAGGCCGTGGTATACTAAGACAAATCAGTATGTATGTAAAGGAAGAGGTAGACAGAGGCAAGTTCTACCCTACAAAGTGAGAACAAAATTCTATACCCAGGAAAATCCCAACCCAAGTCTCTAGCTACAGGAGAGATATTGGGCTGCCTTCCAGTTGGTCCAAATCAATGTGACGAATGCAAAGGAAAGGGGTATCTGATGCGATGGAACCCGGAGGAAGGGCCTACACTTCTTTCGTCCTGCAGAAGTTAAAGGAGGTAGAGGCAGAGAAAGCTTTTCCAGGCACCTGTGTGCCCTATGTGAGGCAGGATGATGGAGGGGGCGGGAGGGAGCGCCTTCATGGCAGAAGGGAAGGTTCAAGGGGAAATGGTATCGGGAATCCTACATCAGAGTCATCTCTGATCATTCCCCCAAAGCGAAGAGAGCTACAGATCTCTAAGCATAAGAAATGGGAGGTGCTCTGAGGCTGGAGCAGGTGTCTGCAGCGATGGAAGAGTGGAATAACTCACTGGCGGGGCCTCAGACAGTGGCTACTAAATGCGAACTCAATTCGGCTCTGTCACTGGGCTCAGCCTGGGGGGGACTCCACCGTGTGCACCACTGTTTCTACTGGGGGAAAGAAAATAATTACTTTTAATTTCAAAAAGACTTCAGGCAAGCAAACTTTTGAGAAACTTGTTGATAAAATGAGGTTTTTTTCCTTCAGTGCATGAGGCTGTGAACTTCTGAAAATAAAAATGACAACAGAAACTGAAAACTCCCAGTCTCCAGAGGATTGAGAAGATTGAAACAAAGCAACTTTATCTTCCTCTGGAAAGACAGGAAGATCAGTCAGAAAACTTGCCTCCAACTCTGCCCTATTAGGTTAAATGCTGCGCATCACCTGAAGTGGCGAAAGTGGCATTCATTCATTCACTCATTCACTCATTCATTCATTCATTCTGAGAGCTATCTGTGCATACTGCCATGCTCCTCAGCCAAGCACCACAGAAGTTCCTCGCGTATGGCATTTGGTCTTGACAACCCTTCCAAATAGGTATCGCCACCCTCCCTCAGGTGAGGACACTGAGGCACAGGAGTCAGAGGTCAGCCCAATCCATCAGTGATACACAACTGGCCACAGCAGAATCTGAGGCATTCCAAAACCAGGTCCCACAGCCATTTCCCTGGATGTCCGGATGGATCAATGGACACTTAAGCCACTTAGACTCAGCCTTTAAAAACACATCTCTGAATGGAGCAGCTGGTTCAGGTAGCAGGTGCACTTAGTCTGGGCTGTTTGTCCACACCGTTCCCTTCCCCCCGAACACTGGTCTTGTCCAAGTCCTGGAACACGGCAATATCTTCTGCATGCTTTTCAAGTGTATCATTTTACATGGCTGAAATCTCACCATACCAACACAACCATAAGTCAATATTTACACTCATTAGTTATAGGTTGATAAACGGAGCTGAAAACAGGGTGAATGGCCAGCCCTGGCATGGAGCAGAGGTGGGAGGCGCCTCGGTAAAACAGCCACAAGAGCCCATAAAAGTTGCACAAAGCTGTGAGTCAACAGGAAGACATTTCCTACATGCTGGGGGCAACCAGGATCCTGAGACCTCAAGAGGCTAGCCTGACTTCAGCTCTTCGCTTCCTAGTTTTGCCACATGAATCACAAACAGATAACTAGTCATATTTATGAGTCTTAGTCCCTTCCTGGGACTCCTCTGGAAACAAACACAGAATGGTGAACAATGTGTTTTCCAAGTCAGAACACTACCCAATTAGCCTAAGCGAGGTTCCCGTCAGAATTCCATCCAGGCTGACTCAGGACTTCGCCTTGGTGACACCAAAGCAAATAGAGACCCTGGAGAGAGCGAGAACACCCCCGGTGAGGGGGCAGGTTGTGTACTTGGGTGTTTTTTCTGAATCCCTAGCCTAAGGTGCAGCCTTAGCAGTCAGCCCTTGAGAAGACCTCAGGAGGTGGCCTGCTTGTCCTGGTACAAAACCACCACAATGACATATCATTCAAAGGTAAAAAGGAACACTGAAGTCATCATCGATCCACACACATGGCAAATGGAAGCAGCCCCGGATTCCTTGCTATATGGCATTTTTTTTTCCACATTCATTTTCGAGAAATTCATATCCTTCTGTCGTATTTTCTGAACAGTTCAAATTGACCACACACTCATTTTATGTATACATACATGTATATCCATATACAATGTGAGTGAAATAATTGCGGACATAGATGTACAATCTAACAGCATTGATCAGACATTGCCCTAAGCGCTATAAACAGGCTAAACCTCAGAACTACATACTGGGATGCCTGGAGTCCATGGTCACATTTTATACCTGAGGCTAATGAGGCAGAGGTGAAGTTGCCCAAGGGCAGGCAGGAAATAGCAGGCAGGGATTGAGTCTGACTCATTCCCGTGGTGGTAGTTTCTGTGGAAAACACTGTTAAAATCTCTCTGCTGTAAAGGGAAGACTGACCTATGGCTTCAGCTGCCTTTATTGCCCAGGTTAGACCACTTCTCTGTCCTATACAACTACTTCTCCATGGACAGCCCCACAGAGTGGAATACAGCAGGATAGACGTTTCCAGAGACACACCTCTACCTTTATGATCTTCAGTTTATCTACTGCCCAAATTCTGCTGTTCCAATCCTGGTTCTATCTCTATTTTTTTTCCTTTCTTTCTTCCTTCCTTCCTTCCTTCCTTCCTTCCTTCCTTCCTTCCTTCCTTCCTTCCTTCCTTCCTTCCTTTCTTTCTTTCTTTCTTTCCTTCTCTCTCTCTCTCTCTCCCTCTCTCTTTCTTTCTCTTTCGTTGTTGTTGTTTTGGTTTGGTTTTGGTTTTTAGTTTTTCGAGACATGGTTTCTCTGAGTAACAGCTCTGGTTATCCTGGAACTCTCTTTGTAGACCAGGCTGGCCTCGCACTCACAGAGATCCACCTGCCTCTGCCTCTTAAGTGTACTGGGATTAAAGGCATGCACCATCACAATTGGCTCCTTGTATCTCAATTCTTCCCTTTTTACCTAGTAATACCAGAGACTAAGTGTTATGTAACTGATATCAAGTAAGTGCTAAGGAAAGATCATGTGAGGAAAAAAAATCTATTTTCCAACTGTTTATACTGAAAATAAATGGCAATGCCCAGGGGAAAGCTGGACCTTAGGGGCAATATGAATTTTTTTTCATTTGTTTCTGCTTCTGTGATTGTTTTTTCTTTTCTAAATCTCTCTTCTGCAGAAGATCCCCCAGGCATCCAGCATTCCTAACTCTTCCACTCTTCCCCTTTTTCCAGGGTCTGCAATTTGAGAAAAGCCTTAAGAAAAGCCAATTTTGCTATGGTCCTTGGTTTGCCCAAAGACTGACTGCAGTAGAAACTTTTTATAATATAGAGCCAAAATAAAAGATGAAGAGGAAAGAAAAGCAGGCAAGAGAGAATCTTTTAAACTCACTTTTATGTTTCCTTCTGATGGCAGGTAGTTCTGATGAAAGGTTTGGATGCCAACTCCAGGTCCCTCCTGAACAACTAGGCCCTAAATCTTCTCTTCCCAGATCTGTGTTTTCAAGATGAAAACAATCCCTACTTATCCAGGTTCCCTTAACAACATGCCACCCAACTGCACCATATAGGCCATTTCTAAGAGAATCAGCTTCTCTTAGCTCACTCAGGGAAAAGTCCTCCCCAAAGAGGTAGAGCAATAAGCTCAGGTTGTGTTCTTTCTGTACAGGACAGAAGTAGACAGCATCCCTCATCGGGATAGACATGGGAGTAACACGGACTTCCTACATCCTATATCCAGTATGTTCTCTGGCTTTTGAATAGTGAATGGCTAACTTGGAGGACATCCCATAGATGCATCTGTCTGGTGAAGAATCATCTGCTTCCCCCCTTAAGACGAGAAGAGGAAATCTGCCACTGAGTTACATAGGACCCTCTACCCCAGAACACAGCCTTAATGCAACTCAACCAGAGGCTGAGCCAATATGATCACCAAGGTTCCTAATTCAGTTGTGGCCCAGGAATCACCCCCAACCCAGACACGTGCAAGATTTTGTGAAAAGAAAGTTGAAAATGAAGGATGGGTGGAAACGAGGTCATGGAGGGTGGTACCCATCTTCTCTGCCAAACCAAGAGCAGCCTACCCAGGCAGCATGCCACGTGAAGCTAAAAGCTGTGCAGGCACCAGAACAGAAAAACACAAACCTTCGAAAGAGGGGAGGGAGCAGGTGCCAGCAGGTGCAGGGAAATTAAAGGCACGACAGAACCCACATTATGAACACAAAATGATCATGTAGGCGGCTGCTTTATCTCTGCTATAGAACATTGTGATAAATTATTAATAAAAAGGCTTGTGCAAGGGCTGATGAAAAAGAGATCACCCCGCCCCCCAAAGCTTCAGCAAATTAGAGGCAGGTATTTTTTTTTCCTTACTTTCACTCTGAATTTTGAAAATAGATTTAAAAAAATGTGTAAATATTATCTGTGTTCTTTATAATTCTAAGTACAAAGGAGAAAAAAGTGAAGTTTGAGTCTAAAGAAGTATCTCTGAGAAAAGTTAGCTTGTGGAGAGTGGTGCTTGTGACCTCCAGCCATTTGTCCTTAGGCCTGGGAGGAAAAGTTTGCACTTTAGCACTAAAGACAGTTTCATACAATGAGTATCTTATTGAGTGATGGGTTTCCATGCTTAGGTCTCTGACTCTTTTCTTCTTTTTCAATTTTATTTTTTCTAGACAGGATTTCTCTCTACAGCCCTGGGTGTCCTAGAACTCACTTTGTAGACCAGGCTGAGATCTCTGACTCTTAAGAATGAGATTGTATTTACTGTTTGTTTGTCAATTGCTATTTTTTTTTTTTTTTTTTTGGTTTTTTCGAGACAGGGTTTCTCTGTGTAGCTTTGCGCCTTTCCTGGAACTCACTTGGTAGCCCAGGCTGGCCTCGAACTCACAGAGATCCGCCTGGCTCTGCCTCCCGAGTGCTGGGATTAAAGGCGTGCGCCACCACCGCCCGGCTTGTCAATTGCTATTTTAATGCACCTTACTTAGTGCACGGAGTTTTCGTTTTTAATGTGTCCTTGAGAAATGAGGAGCTAGGGATGGGAATATAGTTCAGTTGGTGGAGGGTTTGCTTAGTGCACAGGAAACCCTGGATTTGACCCCCAGCAAAGCATAACTGAGTACGGAGGCACAGACTGATAATCCCGCTGCTCAAGAGGTTGGATCTGGAGGACCTGAAGTTCAACACCACCCTCAGATACACAGCAAAGCTGTTTAGTCAGGCTTCGATTATTCCTTGTTTTGCCTGGTTTTTGAGGACACCCGGGCTACATGAGACCCTGTCTCCAAAAAGAAGGTGAAGATGATGATGATGATGATGATGATGATGATGAAGGAGAGATAGAGAAGACAAGACAGGAGGGCAGAGAAAACTGTCAGTTTCAAATTCTTGCTTTTTAAAAGAAACTCTAAAGATCGGGACGTTTTGGCCCACCCTGCTAAATAGCAATGAAGCAACTCCCTTTAAAGCTAAGCTGCCCTACAATTCGCTAAGAGCTTCTTCCCCAGCACCCCGAACCTCCCCCAGGTCTGTGATCCTCAATCCTGCTCTCCACCCTCCCACCCCTCTTCACGTGCCTCTCCCCTGCCTGCCTCCAACGACATCAGAATCTGCTCTAGATCCCTCCCCTTCCCCCACTGAGAGGGGGAAGGTCTATCTTTTCCAGTTTGTCTCCACTTGCTGAGTTTTAGCTGTGGCACCAAAGTCACAGGCAGATGGCAGACACCCTGCTCAGTAGCATGTGGCAGAACTTCTGCCGAAGTACTTTTTTTTTTGAAAGTGTGTGCATCATGTTTAGCAAGTCAGTGCTCGATGTTGCCTCCAAACCAACAAAAAGTAACTGACAAAAATGGTCAGCTTACAAGATTGTTCAATTCTCTATCTCTTCATTTCAGAAAAAAAAAAAAAAGATGACATCTTCCATCCAAGACTGAGAAACTAACAAGCAACTGCAACATCTCAGGATATAATTTAGGTCATGTGTTTCCTAAGTCTTGTCATCTGTGCTGTAACTGGCAAGGCCTGCCTACAAGCTGGACCCATGAAGGCCTTTGCTAAATAACAATTGACTGTTGCTGCTGATGGCCAGACAGACATACCTAGACTGAGCAGTGAAGATGGGAGAATAATCTACCAGAAAGAAATGAGGTGTACTGCATGCTAAGTTGATCTAGTATTTCTTGAAGATTCTGGGGGATATAGATGCCTCCCCTTCATGGCTGTGCTGGCGAGTGCTAAGCATCGGAAAGAAAGCTCTTTTCAAGGAAGCTCAGTATCTCACGGCTCCTCCACCCTGTGTAAGCTCCGCACAAGCACAGGTATCAAGCTTTCCTCTGAGATGATGGACACTGGCAGGGTAGGTAAACAGAAGCCACCCAGTGGGCTTCCAAGCCCTTCAGGGAGCTTCCCTCCCTTTGGTCTAAACTGGGAGACCCATTGCTATCCAATAATTTGTCAACAGAGTGGAGACTCTGTTAAAATCTCATAGCCTGCAATAGGAGAATAATAATTTCCTGGGACAACAGATAGGGAAGTCTATGCTGCACTGCACAGCTCTGGCCTCCAACACAGAGCTGCCTGAACTACACTCTGGGAAAGTAATTAATATGAAATGTGGGCATTACTGCTACGTGGCTTCCTAGGGACTGTACCCATGGAGGGACAAGAGGAAGAGGGAGAAGCGAGATCCTGATTTCACACACACACACACACACACACACAGTTTTCCCCCACCTGGTAGCCATAGCTCGCCACTTCTCACATGGGAGCTCATGACAGCCTCCTTCAAACACCCTTGTTGGTCTCCAGTAGGGACGGCCCCTCTTTCCAGGCCTAGAATCTTATGCCACCCATTGTGATGTCTTTAAAATCTACCCACACTTTGTAAACACTGCTTTCATTGAAGTGTCTTCCAGTTGACCCAGTAGGAATGTGGACTCGCCTACCAGGCTCTAGGGACACCTATGGGCAATCAGGAGGGAGGCTCAGGCGGCAATGATGCTGTTCCTTCCCTGCCATGATCACCATGGCGAGTCTTCACAATGATGAGTGTTAGGAATTCTTGGTTCTTGTTTGGAAGAGGAATTATTCTACAAAAATGTAATTATGCACCTGTGTTTACAAATTGTTTGGGGTATGGAAGGCACGTATAAATTCAAATAACTATCACATAAAAACAACTTTTATTGGGCCAGCTATGACCTCATACACTGAGACAGAATTTGGGAAATACAAAGGCCCTGAGACCATGAATCAGCCCTATTTCCTAGTGAAGATGTGCATGCTGAGTTTCTGGATGGAAATATATATGCATAGTTAGTTAGTGAGTATCTTAGTTAAGGTGTCTACTGCTGTGAAGAGACACCATACCCAAGGCAACTCTTATAAAGGGAAATATTTAATTGGGGCTGGTTGACAGTTTAGAGGTTTAGTCCATTATTGTCATGCTGGGTGGCACGCAGGCAGACATGGTACTGGAGAAGGAGCTGAGAGTTCTTCATCTTGATCCCCAGGCAACAGGAAGTGAACTGTCCCCCACACTGAGCATAGATTGAGCATAGGAGACCTCAAAGCCCACCCCCACAGTGACACAATTCCTTCAAGACCACACCTATTCCAATAAGGCCACACCTCCTAATAGTGCCACTCCCTGTGGGGGCCATTTCCTTTCAAGCCACCACAGTGGACTTGCTGTGATCACCAGAATTACCCATGAACATGTCAGACATGCGTATTTGGCCTGAGGATAGAGCTCAGTGATGGAGTGCTTGCCTAACATCCTTAGGACTATAGGATGCAAGCAAGAACAGAAGAGGCAGAAGAGAGGAAAATGACATGGAAATCCTTCAGGTCCCCCAACCCCATGGCAGCACTGAAGGCCAGAAACTTGACAGGAGGGGACTCGGCATGGGGACACAGGATTCTGTTTTCACAGATCTTCCGGGGGACTCTGCTACAGGCTAAAGTTTTGGGTCTCTGGAATTGAGTGTCACTATATGCAAGGACAAGCCATCCTCTGAGAATCCAGTCAAGAATCCAGCGTCACAAGGTGTAAAAGGCCATGAGAAACTCAATAACAGATGGGTAGGGAAAAGGAGAGGTTTGCTTGGAAGACTCTTTCATTAGGAAATTGGACCTGTTTGCAGCTAAGAGAAGAATTCTGGTCCTGTGGGGTGTGATGAGATTGCACACAACTGGAATAGTATGTCAATATCACAAAAGATGAGCACTAACAGGATGAGGAAGCAGGTACACCCTGAAGTGGGAATAGGAAATGTAGGATCCTTACGAGGATAGGCCCCCTGGTTGGTCTGGAGGTCTGGAACAGCTGCGAGTGCAGCCATCACATCTGGAACTGGAATTGTCCCCAGCTGAGGTTAAGGACAAGAAAAGAATTTTGAGTGATACAGAGTGTGGAGTGTGAGTGCCCGACGGGAGCTTATTGAGACTCTGGTGCTTCAAATTAGTGCTGGTCTCAAGAGCCACATCACAGTTATTTTTTTCTAGTGGCTACTACAGGTGTTGGCTGTGGGGAAGGGCAGACATGACTGCAGTCCCTTTACAGCATCAACTTTCTGTCCCACTGGCTTCTTGATTGCACTGATTATTCTCAAAGCAGCTTATGTTTGTGGTCCTGTAGTTCCCCACCCTCAGTGCATGGCAGGATGGTTTAATGAGGTGCCACATAGTACTTTCTTCTTGCTCTGTCACTAGAAGTTGGCTTGTCTCTTGGTATAGGCCCACCTCAGAGGCTTTTGGGAAGACTGAGTCAGAAGCTTCTGGAAGATTCCATCTTCACTAACATCTGGGAGAACTGAAGGTTGTTGAAGAACAGAGAGAACGTGAGAGCACAAGCTGTTGTCAGAGAATCTACAGGCCACAAAAGAAGGGGGAAGGAGGAAAAGCCTCAGGCTGAGGATGCAGCAGAGTCAAGGGAACCACAGGCAGAGCTATCTCAGGGGGTAGGATGTGGAGAGGAAGCCCCAAGGCACTCCTGATGATCATTACATCATCAACCAGACCTTGAAAGAGCCCTGCTCCCAACAGTGGCTGGATGCTGGCCCTAAACCAGAAGGACACTTCATTCTGTAATGACAGCATCTTAGATAAATCACAGCCTCCTTATGGACATAGTAGTTAAATGTCAGGAAGCCCTGAAGAGGCACAGGTGCCCGTCCCATAATATTTCCTAAGCATGTGGTTTTCAGGATTGTTGAGAAACACTGGGAAGGGTAAAATGGAACTTAGAGTATTCCATTTCTTCATGTAAGAGGTTTTTCCTTGCAAGTAAATAAGACAGAACTGTCTCCCTAAAAACTAACCCCAATCTTGTGCATCTTTGGTCCCAACTACTCATCTCTTTAGGAGCAAAGCTAAGAGACTTTTGTCACTCCTAAAACCCATAATTTCCTCTCTCTTTGCATTATTAAGGCAAAAAGATTATAGCTTATGAAAGGCAGCCCATCAATTTTATAGTCCGTACAAACCACCCATCAACGACATAGCATCCTGATGAATGATGCTGTGAGCCCATCTGCATTATTAATTTTCCCCCAGTCAAAGTGAGTTTTTATGCTGTATTCTAAGAATTACAACTTTCCAGTGGGGACATTATTTGGGAAAGTCATTATAAGCATGCCGCTTCGCTGACTCCATGTGAATCTACAGCTCACTGTCACCATGGATACAGCCTAGCTTTGCATCTTCACCATCTTGACATAATGATAGCCACATCTCAGAAGAGGCTATATCCCTAACCCCATTCTGTGAGCTTGTCAGGACCCCTAGGTCCACAGTCCACAACAGGAGAGAGATGGACAACCTATGGGAGGGGCTGAAAAGTTGGAGCCAGGGGAGTAGATCTGCCCTGCTACGTGTTTTCATATGGTCTATGAGATAAGAAATGTTTCTATAGTTTTTCAATGTTGAGAAAATGTCAAAACATCTATCCCCTGAACATTGAAATGATAGGAAATTAAAATGGTATTGTCTACAAAGTGTGATTGACACATGTTCACCCTGTTGGTTTACCAGCTCCTGTTCATCCCTCCCCACCCCCACTGCACAGACGGGAAGATATCCCAGAAATCACATGGCCTTCAAAGCCAAAACTTTGCCTCTGTGACTCTTAAACAAACAAACAAACAAACAAACAAACGAACAAAAAGTCACTTTCCTGTCTTGGTCTATGCACTTGGAATCTTCATCCCCTGAACACTTTGTGTGAATAGAAATAGTAGCAACGTGAGGTTTAACGACAACACTTGGGGAATTTGGTATTTCATTTTCAACTAAACCCTGAAAAGTTTGTGTACGGGAGATCGCAAGACAGATGTGTCAGGGAAGACCCTTTCTGAGGGTCAATACATGGTGGCTATCCTTCAGGGCTTTGTTTTTTTACCTGCTTCTACATATTTTTTGAAGTTTATATTATAAATGAAGAAAAGTCTTGTGGATATTCTATGCAGTCTTGTGTTGATTGTTTATTCATTTCATAATGGTGAGTGTTTTTCATGTCTGTATATTTATTTGAAAATATATGATAAAACCCTATAAGATCAAAAGGAGCATCCTGTGTTCTCTTTGAAGTAAGATAACCTCCATAAGAGACCAATCAGGAAAATGACCTTCCCTGGAGTTGGACCACAGATCTAAACCCATGGGTTAGACGGGATATAAAGGTCAAAAGAGGGTCAAACACCAGGACTCCTCACTTGATTAAAATGCATGCCCTTCTCGTGGTGAGTTTTCTTATTTTATGGAACTGTATAGAACCTTCATGTTTCTCAATTAAAAGAAAATCAATAGCCCCAAGCACAATGGTTTTTTTGTTTGTTTGTTTGTTTTTTTGTTTTTTGTTTTTTGAAAAGGCGACTAATAGGACAACAGAGAGTGATGAGGACTGTGAGAAACTGGCTGGACTTCTGATCTAAAATTATAGCTTATCTGTAAGAAAACCCAGCACTCCTAAGTTATGTGGTGTTATCAAGAAGAATTTGATCCCTTTAGTCCTGGTAAAATCTTCTTGCTTTTAAATGCTGGCAACGGATTTCCTAAAAAGCCGACAGCATCCTTCCTGATTCCATAGACTAAAGCTCTACAACCTTATGTGATGCCTGGAAGCATCAAGTCACAAGCTACAAGCCACCAAAACTCTTAGGGACCAGTTAGGATGAGTGCCCATCCAGTTTCGCAGAACTGTCTCAGTGCTGAAAGTCTCCCTCTCTGGGAGGTGTTTTCAGTCTTGGGAAGAAGAAGAAGGAGGAGGAGGAGGAAGCTTAATAAGCCACAATCACCATACTCTAACTTATTCTTTAAAAAAAATCTAGCCTTCATACTGAGAGAGACAGAAAGGAGAGGGAGAGAGGGAAAGAGAGAAACAGAGAGAGAGAAAAGACAGGGAGAGAGAGTGGGGGAAAGAGGAAGGAGAAACAGGGAGAAACAAACACAGAGGGAAGAGAGAGAGGAAACAGGAGAGAAAAGGAAGATAGAGAGAAAAAACAGAGGAGATGAGGAGAGGAGAGGAGAGGAGAGGAGATGAGAGGAGGGGAGGGGAGGGGAGGGGAGGGGAGGGGGGGAGGGGAGGAGGGGAGGGGAGGGGAGGGGGGAGGGGAGGGGGAGGGGAGGGGAGGGGAGGAGAGGAGAGGAGAGGAGAGGAGAGAAAGGAGGGGTGGCTTTTGCTTATAAATTTATACAAAATAATTGGCCTCTTGGCTTTTCTACCATTTGAAACAATCTCATGCCCCGCCCCTCAAGTTATCTTGGTTTTTTATCAGCTAATCAGAGGATCTACCACAGACATCAAATTCCATTTCTGTATCCATGTCCTCAGCGACACCTGCAAGTCACATTGATTGGCACATGGCAGAATCAGGAATGTAATTCCACAGTATATTGGGAAAATGGACAGTGTTTGCTCTATACACCACCTATCCCAGGAGTTGGAAGAAAACAGAAATGTAGAAGCAAGAGAGGTGCTTAATCTCTTTAGAGGTTCCACTGAAGTGCACTATAATCAGCTAAAAAAGCCAGCTCCACAACAGTGGAACCAGGGTACATGCTGAGGGTAAAGCAGAATCTAGTCTATTGGGTATGTGTATGTGTGTGTGTGTGTGTGTGCAAATGTATATGATGTGTGTGTATGTAAACACTCGTGGGGGCCACACATTTGTGTGAGCACACTAGTGTGCACATGAATGCACAGGGACCTGAAGCTGATGGGAGGAGTCTTTCTCAGCAGCTCTCCACCATATTCCTTGAGGCAGGGTCTCTCTTGAACCTAGAGTTGGACGTTAGTTTAGCTAAGCAGCTTGATCTGAGGATCTGTTTGTTTCTGCTTCAGAGTATTGGAATTACAGGCTATTCACCATGCCCACCTAGCATGTCTGCTGCCTGGGGATCTAAACAGCAGTGCTGCCCATGTTTTTCATGGTGAATGTTTTACCCATAATGCCCTCTTTCCAGCTCTGAGAATCTAGTCTTTAAGGAGGAGCCTGAGTACAATGGATAACCCTGGTCCTTGTTGGTCACTCTTGTGACAGATCTTGTGATTCCTTCCAGATCCTTCTAGCTGTGCTGTGGCTAGTCTTGTATATGGTGAAATTCTGTGTGTGACCTGGATCCATCCAACTACATGCACTCATAGGAGACTTAATTCAGAACTGAGTGTCACTGGGGAAAAGGCCAGATGCAGGCAGGAGCACAGAACTGGAGGTCTGTACTTGGCACATGGGGCTGCAGCCTCTTGCTTCTGCAGCTTCCTGATCCACATAGAAGTGACCCTCACTCTCCAGACTTTGATTTTATTCTTGGCAACTCAGCCTAGATTTTTTTTTCTCAGTTTTCCCAACAGCCTCTGAATTATCTTTCCACCCTAGCAAATTCCTTTCTGCTTGTGCTACCCAGTGAATATTCTAGTATCAAAATAAGAACGCTGATTAAAACACTGAATGGCTAGCTGAGTGTCATGGCACACACCTTTGATCCCAGCACTCGGGAGGCAGAGGCAGGTGAATCTCTGAGTTTGAGGCCAGCTTGGTCTACACAGCGAGTTCCAGGATAGCCAGGGCTGCACAGAGAAACCCTATCTCAAATCAAACAAACAAACAATATTGAATGGCTCACATTTCATTGGCTGTTTTGATGGGGGTTGGGGAGAGAGCTTGTTTGGGAGGCAGTGTCTTGATTTGTAGCCCTGGCTGGCTCAGAATTCTTGCTATGTAGATTGGGCTATCCTCAAACATGAAGCAATCCTCCTGCCTCAGCTTCTGGAGTGTTGGGATGATAGACAAGTGCCATCACTTTCCTTCAGACCATAAAATTAAAAATAATTGTTACTATAAAATCTCTGTCATACATTTCTGCTGACATTTCCCCTAAAAAGGGAAACAGGGCAAAGCCAGAGGCACAATAAGAGGAACACATAAGGCTCGAACCGCTGCATCTCCAAAGGCTTTGCCCATCTTCCGGATTTTCTGCCTAAGCATTTTGGTTAGATGCCCGTCTTCTCTCCTGGGATACAAAGGCCATAAAAAGAGGTACCTCTTTGTCACTTGCCTAGCCAGTGCTCCATTGTGATAGCTAGCATATTTCTGGCTCACTGTGAATACACAATAAACAATTTGTGACTCTACAAAGCCATGGAGGTAATATGTAAACATCTCCAGGTTGGACATCTATCTATCCAATGATGGCGATGGTTGTCACTTACAGAGAAGCTACTGAAACTGTCATATGTATTATCTTGCTCCTCTGTAGAAAAGGGGTATCACCTATGTCTCCCAAATGAGAAACCATGACTCACAGAGAGCATTTAACAGTGATCTCCAGTGTTGGAAGTTTTTTTGTTTTGTTTTTTTTTTTTGTTTTTTTTTTTGTTTTTGTTTTTGTTTTTATCAAACTAGAAGGATGGTTTTTTGTTTGTTTGTTTTGAGATAGGGTCTTGTTGTGTTGCTCTACCTGTCCTGGATCTCGCTCTGTACACCAGTCTGGCCTCCAACTCACAGAGATCTACCTGACTCTGCCTTCTGAGTGCTGGGATTAAAGGTGTGTCTGGCCTAAATTTAAGGACTCTTATTTCAAAGCCTATGCTACACTTTCTACTACACCTCACATATTCACTTTTATGGATTAAGTGTCTCATTGGGTAACTGTGAATCTTCTCAGTGTTCCAAACATCTAAGAAATCCACAGCTTCTACAATACCTTCCTCCCTCCATAGGACATCCTTCCAACAGGATTCCTGGAATTGAGCTGAATGTAAGGAAATACACCTTCCTCAGGGTGCCTCTCATCTCTGCTCATAGCATCACCTAGAAGCAGAAGAGAAAAGCTCCCATAGGCCCTGCCAGAGACTCAGAGACACGTAGTCTGGTCCCTGACAATGCCTGAATGTCACTGGCAATCAAATTCTAAGTAAATCCACAGGGATTCTCTACAGGAAATATTTCAGAGAAATCATTTTTACTAGGGGGCTGTTTCAGTTCTAAAGTCATAGTCACCTTGGAAGATTTCCAGACTCAGCTTTAAAGTCCCTTGAAAAGCCACTGTGGATTACTCATCCTCTCTCTGCTTCCTGATGGAGGACCCAATGTGACAAATGCTTATACTGCCACATCTTCTGGTGGGTTTTATCCTGCTGACTGTAAGTCACAATAAACCTAACCTTCCTGTCTTAAAAAAACAAAAACAAAACTGTCTATCTATCTATCTGTCTATCTATCTATCTATCTATCTATCTATCTATCTATCTATCTATCATCTACCATTTAGATATCATCTATCTATATCTATCATCTATCATCTATGTATCTATGTATCTATCTATCCATCTACCTACCATCTATATATCATTTATCTATATCTATCTATATTTATCATCTATCTATCATCTATGTATCTGTCTATATCTATCATTTATCTATCTATCTATCTATCTATCTATCTATCTATCTATCTATCTATCTATCAATCATCTATTTATCTATCTATCTACCATCTAGATATCATCTATCTATATCTATTATCTATCTATCATCTATGTATCTATCTATGTATCTATGTATCTATCTATCATCTATCTATCTATCTATCTATCTATCTATCATCTATGTATCTATCTATGTATCTAAGGCACTGAGGTCTGGTCTGGTAGCACATGCCAGCATTTGGGCAGAGAATACAGGAGGAAAAGGAATTGAAGACCATCCTTAGCTGAATAACATCACTAGGTCTGCTGGGACTACATGAGACCCTGTCTCCAAAAGCAAAAACAAACAAATAAAAAACAACAAAAGCCACTGTGACATACAATAAATTTAACAGATTCTCTTTTCTCCAAATAGAAATGATATCTCCTGCTAGGCTTCACTAATTCATGCCTTTGACAATGACCATCAACTCATAGACTCTACCACATGTGTGAGATCCTGTTCTAGGGGGTTCATTTAAATGTAGTAATTTTAGCCCTCTGGTCAGTTATGTTTTTAGTAAAAGCCTTTGGGTGCTTACAGCTTTGGAGCCCTGAGTCCTTATTAGATGGAGCTTATTTCTTGTGGGAACATTTGGTACAGAAACACATATACCTCCAATTTGGCTATGACACAGCAGCATCTTAACTGATATGCAGAGTCCCTCAGCTACACATTAAGTCACATTAGTTTAAAAAAAAAAAAGCCTGCCGACAGTTTCTGCCATAGATCTAATATTTCAAGTATCATAGATTCGCTTTGTTTTCTGCAGATTCTTCAATCCTGAGTCAATTCAATCACTAAATTTTACTCCCGCCCTGCTCTGCTCATCAGAGGGCAGACACCAATGCAGAGAAGAAAGGAAAATGCTCACTTCCAGCAGATTTTAAGTGAGAGGTCTTTGCTGGGGTAGATTCTAAACAAAGACCAATTTCCCCTGACCTTCTGTCCAGCATCCTCTTGAAGTGGAATCAGACTCCTGCTGATGATTTCAGTCCAAATACAGAATAAACCCAAGCGAAGGCTCCAACCTCATTATAGTTACACCTGCAAGAAGAAGTGCCTGTGGTTCAAGGCCGGTTAGAGAGGTTGCGCTCACCCACCACGGTTTAGCTTTGGGCTGATACACAGCATGTGAGTTTCCAGCGCATGTGTACTTTAAGATCAGAAAGCTCAATTATGGTCTCCGAAGTTAAATGGCTGGTAAGTGGCAGAGGATTGGATTTTGATGGCTTAAAAATTCTTGCCAAAAGCCTAAGAGGCATTTAATGTTTAAAAATATAGTGAAAATAGAGTGTGGTAATTAGAGTCAAAGTAACAATTTGAGACCTGAATTTCAATCCAGTTTCTCACCTATACTTCCCTACCACTTCCCTTAATGTGGGAGACACCCCATAATTGGTCTGTGCTCTGGTTTCTCTCCACACATAACAGAGATATTTATTTCATACCAGAAAGTGCTGGGGGCCTACTGAATGTCTCTACTTCTCTTTGAGCTCAAATAAGGCACTCTTCCAACAAAATCTCTTCTTCCATCTCTGGTCCTCTGTGGTGATGGGGCATTAGCCCAGCCAGCCCGAGAGGAAGACGATGCCCCATACACCATGTGTTTCCACGTGGCTAGAGTCAAAGGGAATTTTCCCCTTTACTAATTCCCAGCAGAGAGAGGTTTGTACTTCAAAAAAGTAAAGGATTGAGATTTACCAACCTTGAAATTTATCTCACTGTCCCTCCGGGTGGACTGTCTTCTTGTTTGGGAAGTAGTGTAGGATGAATCTTAACAGGTCTTATCAATGAAAACAAACCTGGAGCAAGGTATTGGGATGAACGCTGGAAGATCAGAGAAGCAGAACAAGCCACAGCCACCTCACCTTGCCAATTCCTCAGCTGATCCTGTTTCCTCAGACTGGATGCCTCTCAGCTGAACTGCTTCTTGGAAGCCTGAAAGCTTAACCAGCTCTAGTTCCTGGTCCTCATGCCTTATATACCTTTCTGCTTTCTGCCATCACTTTCTGGGATTAAAGATGTGAGTCACCATGCCTGGCTGTTTCCAGTGTGGCTTTAAACTTACAGAGATCCAGACAGGTCTCTGCCTCTGGAATGCTAGGATTAAAGGCTTGTGTGCCACCATTTTCTGGCCTCTATATCTAGTGGCTGTTCTGTTCTCTGACCCCAGATAAGTTTATTAGGGTGCACAATATCACCACAAAGTAGGAGTTGTTATTTGGGAAGGATGAATGGAGAAAAAGATGGGAAGTGCCCATCGCATGGCAAAGAGTGAGTGGTAGCTTCAACAGTGACCACCCAGTGGCTGAGAACCCACAGGTCTCTGCTATGTGGAGGGGACAAACCCAACCAGAAAGGCCGAGTCTATGCAAGTTGGGGACTTTGTCTCATACTCATGAAGAGAAGCAGAAGACTTGCTGTGGATTGGAAAAATGAACTCCGACATTGCTTTGGGGATGATACTCTGGGAGAAAACGGGCTATTTTTATATCCTTCGAATATAATGGCAACTTTTCCCAGCCAGGAGCATCACTTTCCTTTCCTAAATAATTAGTTTCCATAATGACTTATAATATGAATTTGCCTGTTTAATGGAAATACAATGTGCAGTTCTGTATTTCGTATTAGCACTCCAAGGAGCAATAATAGTCAAAGCTTGCAAAGCTTATTAAGACTAATACCCAAATGTGGTTAAATGCATTAAAAAGCCTTAGTGAAGAATATGCACTATTGATCCCATTCACAGCCACAGCTTTTGCCGAGGGCCCATTAAGTTACAGCATGTTATCAATGTAAATTAGTCCCCAACGAGTGACTTTCCTCCACTCAAAATGAGCAGACCTAGAAGTGAAGCTCAAATACACTGGAAATTGCTGAATAACTAAAGTCCTTCATTCTTCTTCTTTCTATATTTCATATGATTTCAAAAAATGCTTAGTATCTCATGGGCAAATCAAAATTTCCAAATTGGCTAGTAAGGATATCATAACTGATATTCTTCATATATCTTTAAAAATGATTTCATCCCCTTTGGGACCTCAATGTAGATGAGGAATAGATACAAGAAACATTACGTACAAATAAAATTTAAGTCGCCAAATTCTCCTGGTTGAACACTTTGTCAAGGAAAACAAAATGTCATATAGACAGTCCATCTATACAAGAACCAGCCGTTCCCTCCAAGAGATGTGGTGACAACAGATGTGTGAGTCAAAATGAATATTCAAGTGTTAGAGTTAAAATGATAAGATTAGGAACAGTAGACATGAACAATAAAAGGGCTTTACAGCTGGCAATGAGATAGCCAAGTTCAAGAGGAAGGCTCGAGTTCTGAGAAAAATGACAAAGCCAGTCTTGGTATGTTTTGCCTGGTTCCTGTGACGCCTCCCCTGAGGACCATGTGCAAAGCACTGTTGTCCGACATAATTCGAACCCAATGCGCTCCCGCCTCGAGGCAGCCCACTCGGGACTCTCTCTAGGGTGCTTGCTTCACTTAGCTGTGTTAAACTTTGGCTTCTTCAATAACTACTCTTTGCAGCTTTGCTAAATAAACCTCTGCTCAAACTGTCTGCGCTTCTTGACTGAATTCATTCTTCTGAGAAGACAAAAACCAAGAGACCCTCCACAGTATCCGCAACGCAAGCCATTACTCTGTTTGCACTGATGAGCCGCCAGACAGAAGTATTTTCAAGTATTTTCTGCTAAAGACCTCTATTAAGGTCTGTCTCTTCCTTACTGGTGTTTTTTTCAGTCAGGGCGACACTCTTACAGCACACGATTCACCAGTATTTACCGGTCCACTCAGGGTTACGTCATCGCCGCCAGCCTTTCCATCACCTCCAAAGATGTACCTGTACCCATTAAGCTGTCGCCTCAAACTGCCCCGTCCCAGACTTTAGTGTCTGGAAACCATCACGATTTGATTGCTTGAAGCTGCTTACAACAAACCTTTTTTTTTTTTTTTTTTTTTTTTAAATGAAAGGTGCGTATGTATCCCAACTGATTGAGTGATTCATGCTGGAAATAGAATCTAGGACCTCATATGTGCGAGGCAAGTGCCTTACCATGCAACTGTATCTCTGCCTCTTTTCTATTTCATTTTGATTCTATATTTTTCTCTGTATATATTCTATACTTCTATTCTATATTTTTGATCAAATGACAGAGTCTCACTCAGTTGTCCAGGGTGGCCTTGAACTTTCAGGCCTCCCACCTCAACCTCCAGAGTAACTGAGATCACAGACCTGCGCCATCCTCAACAGCCTACTTACAAAACTTGATTGAGAATTTTCCACCCCTTAATCCTGGGAACAGTAGCAGTGAATCAGATCAACTAATAAATATGGAGATTCTCCAGGCCCCTGGCCAAACAGCCCAATATCCTCAGTTCTGGGGGCCGCTTTTCCAGAAGCCTCAGCACCCTGAAGAGCTTCCTTTTGCCCTGGTGAATCCCTTCATTTTGATAGGCTGGCTGAGATCAGGAAGAGATGGCCCTTGGAGGTACTTCCTCTGGTAAGAGATGGTAAGACAGGTGCACAAAGTACGGCCAGGTCGCAGGAGGACTTGGACAATGTTCAATGCCAGGGCAAGGCAAGTTTTGATGGAAGGGAGGGAGGGAGGGAGGGAGGGAGGGAGGGAGGGAGGAGGGGGAAAGGGGATGGGAGGGGAGGCAGGGGTAGCATTCTGTGCACCTGTGATCAGCTTCTGACAGCTGGAGAGCCCAGCTGGCTGTTCATATTCAACAGGGGGTGGGGGGTGGGGAGGCAGCGGATGCAAACACTCCGTTGGTGGATTTGGTGGGTAGGAAGGAAGGTAAGGTGCCTCTTGGCTGCTGCCTGCAGCTGTGTCTCTGCAAGGTAAGTCGTGACTCCGTGCTCAGAGTGGGAGTGGGGGTGTGGGCGTGGGGGTGTGGGCGTGGGTGTGGCTCCTTACAAGAAACTGACAGCACAAGGAGGTGCCTCCGGGAATGAGCTTTCTAGAGCAGCTGAGCGCGTTTGCAGGGTCCCGCTGAGGCATTGCTGGGAGTGTGTGTGGCGGTGGTGGGGTCACTGTGAGTGTGCAAGAGTTCGCGTTCAGTCAGGTGTGCCCTTTCTCCGCAGGCTCAGCAGGCTAGCTACCTCACTATAGTTTGCACAGCAGTTGGGGTCCCCCACTGTGGGGCTGTGCCAGGGAGAACAAGCACAGGAAAACATTTACAAGAGAAAAGATTCCCCCCCCCCCCCCAGAACACAGAGACTTACAGAAGCGATTTTCCACATGGAGAATTCTGGGAACTTGGAATGGCTTTCTTCCACTTACCTCCCTTCCTACCTGTAGCTCCTATCCTCTCAGCAACCCCAAAGACGCCTGTCAGGGAGGGTTAAAGGTTAATGGCCTTGACAAAAAAAAAAAAAAAAAGTACTTACTGTGGAAAGAGAGTGCATATCAGACCTAAGACAACTAGATAACCTGAACCAGAGGGCCCAGCCAAAGTGAATGCTCAGTTTGCAAAAGATTGATTTTTGAAATGCAAGCACTACTGTTTTGTTTTGTTTATAAAGGGATTCAGTGGCCTTATCTCCATCTTCCTTTCCAGAACTGAACCCCTCTCCGCACACATCCAGGAGGAGCCAGCCAGGCCTTTTCCATCATGTCTGCATTCTTAGCGCTCTTGGAGTCCCGGGGATTTCTGATCATTTATTAGCTATTGGGGGGAAAGGCATAATTTGAAATGAATGGTCCCAAAGAGTTAGCCCAGCCTGGTGCCACATGCTCGCAATTCCAGCACTTGGGAGCCAGAAGCAGGTGGCTGGGGAGTGCCAATCATCTTTGCACAGAATGAGTTCTATGCCAGAGTGGTCTACAGAAGACCCTGCCTCAAAAAACCAAAACCAACCAACCAAATAAAAAAACCCAAACCAAACCAAATAAAAGAAAGAACAAAGAAAACTTAAGAATTAGGTGTGCTTCTTTACTAGTTCATAAGAGAACATGCAAAAGTTGGGGTCAGGGCTGAACTGGAGGAATGGTCTCTGAATAGGTTACTTTCTCTCATGGCTATAACAAAATGCCTGACAGAAAGCAGCCAAGGAAGAAGGGATTTGGTTTTGTGTATTGAAGGTGCGTTCCACCACGGTGAGGAAGGCCCTTTGCTCAAATGTGATAGCAGAGGAAAATGAGTATGCAGATCCTAGGATGGCTTTCTCCTCTTTTCCATGTTCATGCGGTCTGGACCTTAGCCCACAGGACGGTGCCGCCTGTGTTCAGGGTGGGTCTTCGGTTCTCATCAAACCACTGTAGAATCAGCTTCACAGACACACCCAACGATGTGACTCATCAGTTGTTTCTTAATGGAATCAAGCTGGCTGTGAAAGCCAACCACCACCATCTCTTGGTCTCTACAGGCAAAGAAAACCTAGCTTAGTCATCGGAGACAGGTATTTCAGTTGTTTCTAGTTTTGTGAGCGAAGAATAAATCGAGATGAAAGGGGAGATTGATCTTGCAGGACTCTAGTAATGTGCTCATGAGCACTTCAAAATCTGAAAACACAGTATAACTTTCCAACAGTTTGTTCAAATTCCTACAGCATCCATGTAGAAATTTCGTCCATCAGAGCTGTGGCCAGGGCTAAACACATTTTGGGAATTGGGGTGAGGAATGTCCAGTGATAAATACAGTGGTCTGGTTTTACTGATATGACTCAGGGCCACTATCACATTGTTTCTCCTGGCTTGGGAATGGTTTCCAGGTGTGTTCTTGCTGCCTGCCTATTAGACCAACTCATGATATTGTCGATATGACAACAAACCCACAGGACTGAGCTGTTCTCGCTGAATTATTATCACTCAACTCATGCTGGCAAAAGCATTTGAAAGGGGAAGATGAAAAGGATCATGGGAGATGATGAGTAAGAAGTGGAGAGCTAGGGATGGGCTGACAGCAGCCGAGAATGGCAGGGGCAGAAAGCATAGTTGAAGCAGCAGATGTCAGAAGCTGGGAAGGGACCCTAGACAGCCTGCGCAGGGCCTGTGCCTAAGAGATGGACATCTGGGTTCCCTGTGCACCCAAAGAGAGCTACTTCACCTTGCTGCAGCATCTGGAAAACCTCCAGAGGCTGAAACAGGGCCTGTCACCATGCTGTTCGACCCAGGAGCTTTAATGACCCCCACATCCTCCCTTCTCTTGAGAGTGGTCAAGGAACCATCGGGAAAGATGACAGCGTGTGAGTATCAACTTGACCCCAGCAAGTAGAGAGAAGTGTTAACAGCAGGAAAGGAGGGAATGAGCTGAACAGGTCCTGAGGGGAAGGAGAAAAGAGAGAATAAAAGAGGGCGACATGTTCAAAGCGCCAGCCTTCTTAGGGCTCCCACCGAAGCCAGCCATCGGCAAAGCTGGCATCAGGACTTCTAAAGAGTTCTCTACTAGTATGAGAAAGAAAACTCTGTCTTTGTTTACACTTTACAAATTCACTTACTGTGGACACAGTTCTTTGTTAACATCTTGTTTCTGGTTCCCTGGGTTCAGAAGGAAAAGAATGGACAGGTGGAGGTGGCCTTCTGAACCTTGGCCACAGTCTGGCCATTCCCTAGAGCATTTCTAGAGTCACATACACGGACTGAGAAGAGACCGTCCCTAGCCCCACCATTGGCTGATCTGGCATCAACTTTTGGGACCAAAGGTTTATTTCATGATCATATGAAATTTGACTCAGGCAGGGGTGAAATTAATTTTTACCAACAGGTTATATGAAAGAGCATTTGAACTTTAATTTTCCTCAGGATGACACACAATAAGTCTTATGTGACCTCTGTAATTTTATTCTGACTCTACTCTCACAAAAGAAAACTTAATGTGAAAAAAAGGAGGTTATTTTAAGATCAAAATTCCTTCTGGTATTTGAATGAGTCATCCTGGTGTTTGTGCAATTAATTTAATTTGCCCCGAAGAAACTGCCTTTATTTACTTGTTGCCATGACGTTAGGCTAACTCTCGAATTGTAGCATCATGGTCTCATAGATACACCACCAAGTGCCCTTTCTATTTTTGGCTCTTTTGGGTTAAGCATCATGGCAATTGTGATGGATTTGTGTCTTTTCCCTTTGGATGGGAGCTGCAGTCCAGCCAAGGCTGTTTCTTTCCTCTCTGCACTGACCAGTTCATAAATGGCCAGGCCTGGCCCCTCTGTGCCAATGGGAAATGCAGACAGCTTCACCCAGCTTCTAATGAAGAAGCTAACCTCCCCCCCACACACACACACACACCATGATGCTGCACTGTTGTTTTAGGATGCTGGTATTAGTCAGGGCTTCACCAAGATACCATTGCCATCCTCAAAATTAGAACAACCCAAGAACACTTTAATAAAGGGGACCGTTTACAAGGACAAAGGAATCAGGATAATGCCGAACCGTAGGATGAGGAGCAGGAGAGGTGTCATCATGCCTGGATCCACAGTGACCAAGGGGAAGGAGGACCAGAGCCCAAGACAGAGTCACTTTGAGAGAAGAAGTGGCCTACAATGAGGAAAGTGGTCAGCATAATGGGAGTTCCCAAGGCAGAAGTCAGGTGATTAAGTAACCCAGCATCCTGTTCATCTCTGTGTTCACAGAAAAGGGAGAGAAGGCTAGAGAGTGGATGTAACGGAAGAATGAAAAGTGATCAGCAGGCGGCCTCAGGTCCACTACGAGAGCAGCCCAAGCACAGATCTGGTGCTGTGGGGTGACAGCGGGGGCTGGGGGCAAACAAGGCTACATTCCGCCCTGTCTTGGAATTCCTGCAAAGTGAGATATGTTTCCATGTTGTTGAAATCAGCTCGCCTCAGAACTGTGGCCCAGAACAAAACCCACCATAACTTTTAAATGCCTCTTAAACAGCTTGTGGTAACCCATCCATGAGTTGTAAAATCACTTTAGTAGACTAAAACCAGCAATCCTTTTTAAATAAAAAAGAAGAGTGAGAATAGAATGAAGCATATATCAACACAATAAGAGAATAAATACCTTTGCCAGAAATTTTGTTTCTATTTTGTGTTTTGTATAGAAACTACAGCTCTCTCAATAGTAACAAAATACCTCATATGTTTTTAACATCTCCTCTATTTTCAGAATTCTGCGCCTTCCTATGCAAACAAATGTCCCTGAATCTCTGAAGATACCCAAGGATCTGAGATCCAACTTTGGCTAGCAGGAACCGACTTCTTCGATCTTGATTCTAGAGTTTTCTCTACAGAGACTAATGAGTATTTGCCTCACTGGGCCCATTCACAAGACCCTTCTACAGAATGCTCCAGGCAGACATGATCTGAGTTTTAGCAAATACAGTGGTATCCTGAATCTACTAGTACAGTGGTTTTCAACCTTCCTAATGCTGTGACCCTTTAATACAGTTCCCCAACCATGAAATTATTTTCATTGCTACTTCATAACTGTAATTTTGTTACTGTTATGAGTTATAAGGTAAGTATCTGTGCTTCCTGATTATTTCTGATTTAGGCAACACCTATGAAAGGGTTGATTGACCCCCCAAATGGGTTGGGATCCATAGGATGAGAAACACTACTAGTAAAACAATAAAAGACTGTTACAGGAATGTCTCGTTTCCCTAAACCTTGTTGTGAGATAATAGTCTTATTATCTGGTGACATGCAGCATTTCAAATATGAAGGGATCTAGGGAAGGCTTCCAGCTGCAAGGTAATAAAGACATTTGATTATCTCAGCCAATAAGTGGTCTGGAAGTAGAGGGTTCAGGTTGTATGGGGGAGAGGCCACCGCTCAATGACACACAGAGATTCCTATTCTTTTTTTAAAAAAAAATCTTATTATATTTGTTTATTATGTATGTGTGGGAGGGGCATGTCACCGCACATGTGTGAGGTCAGAGAACAACTTTCAGGAGTCAATTCTTTCTACCACGTGGGTCCCAGGGATTGAATTTGGTAAGTCCTCAGGCTTGGCCACAAAAACCATCTCTCCCGCCTCTATATTCTTTTTATACCATCATCTTTCACCTCATAGTGAGATCAACATGGTTGCCTCAAGTTATTCTTACTTTCAAGGTAAGAAGAAAGGTTTGGGGACCGGTGGACTTCTCTAAAGTGTCTACATTTTTAATCAGGAACGGCATCTTTCCTAGGTGTTGTGCCCAGAGCCCTGGGCTTGTGGTGGGAACTGAGTTGCTGCAGCTGGCTAAGACCTGTGGGATCCATTCCCTGGATTTTCACCTAAGGATTTGGGGATCTGAATAAAAGCAGGATTCTCTTGCCTTGTAAGGGAGGAATGGGAGACGACAGCCAGTATTGCCTTTGATAAAGCCATTCTCCTTTCATTGTGCCAGCAAAACTGGGCTGCCTTAGGGGAGCTGGCTCCAAGACTTCCATGATGCCACCTGTCAGCTTCAGAAGGTTGGGGGGCCAGGCAATGGTGGCGCACACCTTTAATCTCAGCACTCGGGAGGCAGAGGCAGGCAGATCTCTGAGTTCAAGGCTAGCCTTGTCTACAAAGCAATTCCAGAACAGCCAGGGCTACACAGAGAATCTCTGCACCCCCCCCCCAAAAAAAAAGGAGGAGGAGGAAGGGAGGTGACTCTGGAGGAAACAGGTCACCTGTGTGCTCTCTCCATGCTGGATAACAGAAACAAAACAAAACAAAAACCATTGGACGTCGTGAAGTAGAAAAGGCTTTAACTAAAGACTTTTTATGCCCAAAGTCTCCTAGAGTGGAACTAAAGATAATATAAATCTCTGTTTGGAATCATCAGTCAATTAAAGCAAATGGCCCAGGACACTTCAGAGTTGGTTTTAGTTTTTTGTGTATCCATACTCCATGGAGTCTCAGGAATAATTACAAGTGGCTCTACAATGTGCCTAACTAGGCATCCCTGCTAAAACATGTATAAAATGAGACTGAATTTGTTGTGGAATATTAGTTAAAGATGTGTTGCATTCATTTATGCTGTGGAGTATTTGTTTAATGATGCAAGGATGTGTTGCATTCTTTTATGTTGTATTTGTTTAACTCTGTGAAGCTGTGTTACTTTGCCTGCCTGAAACACTTGATTGGTCTAATAAAGAGCTGAAGGGCCAATAATTAGGCAGGAAAGAGAGGTGGGGCTGGCAGGGAGAGAGAATAAATAGGAGAAATCTAGGCTTGGGAGAAGAGCAAGGAGTGAGAAAAGGAGGAGAGGAGGATGCCAAGGACCAGCCATCCAACCACACAGCTGACCATGGAGTAAGAAGGAAAGAAAGATATATAGAATAAATAAAGGTAAAAGGCCCAGAGGCAAAATGTAGTTAAAGAGAAATGGGATAATTTAAGTTAGAAAAGCTGGCTAGAAACAAGCCAAGCTAAGGCTGGGCATTAATAAATAAGTCTCCATGTATTTATTTGGCAGTTGGGTTGTGCATCCCCAAAAAGCTTTAAAAAAATGAACAAACAAACAACAACAACAAAAAAAACAGCAACAAAAACAACTACACACATTGGATATCCAAGTGGTTGATACTTATCTGAATGTGCCTCACCACTAGATCAGATCACTTTGTTATTTCGAATGAAATGCAGTAAGTTCCTGGAACTATTCAAAACTGTTCCCTTTAAATAATGAAAATATTTCTGAGATATTTCCATGGATGCTAGCTCTTTTGTTCCTGGCCAGATCAAAGCTGTTTCGTTAAAACTAAATACCAACTTGATCGGTGTTCCATTAAAATATCCAAACTACCAGATAAGTTTTATAGTCTAACTATAACTAAATATAAACATCTAGCAAGTATTCCTGTGTTGTCAAAAGTTCAGAAAAGTTGCTTGATGGCAGAATGTTAGCATATCTCAATGTGTGAACTTGCCCTATAGTAAGATGTTCATACTAATAGACGTGTAGGATGGCCAATAGACATGTGTGAATTACTCCATGGGAGGGTATCCTGGGCGTTGTTGGGTGTGTTGTCTCTTAATTCTCAGAAGTCTGAGAAACAGGTATGGTTTCAAATTTTTACATATGATTTAACTCTTCAGGAAGATTGAATAAATGTTCCACCATTATTTTTTTCTTCAAATTCAAATAGTGGACTTTGGGCCGGGAAGATGACTCACTCGGTAAAGCACGGGCTCTACAGGCACGAGAACCCGAGTTTGGATTCTCAGAACCCGTGTGAAAACTGGCTCCGGGGGCACACATAATCCTAGTGCTGGGTCGGAGGCTCGGAGACAGGTGGGTCCCATCTCGAGAGCTCAGTGGCCAGTCAGTCTAGCCAATCATAAGCTCTGAGTCAGTGAAAGACCCTGGTTCAAAGAAGAAGGTGGAGAGCAACATGATAAGACACTCAGTAACAGTCTTATACCCACACAAACTCACGCTAACACACAAGATAAAAGATAACAACAGTCAGGAGGGAGAGGCAGATGGATCTCTGTAAGTTCCAAAATAGCCTGCTCTATATAGTGAGTTCCAGGCCAGCAAGAGCTACATAGTTGAAACCCTGTCTTAATAATAATAATAATATTAATAATAATAATAGAAAACTTTTTTTAAAAAGTGAAATATTACAGAACCATAATAGATTGAAGCAGACACCTCACACCTGTGGAGTCCATGTCTGTCAGAAATACGATCCACATAGGTTGTTTATATCCCAATTTCTCCAACTGTGGGCCATGATATTACAAGAGATCACGTAACAGAACCAGCGGGTCATGAAAATTTTGGCAATAGTAAAATGGATCTGAACACACAACACAGCCAAGAATTCATTTGTCAACCAAATACAATGAATTTGAAGCCATTCTGGCAGCGCTTACCTGTGCTGTGCAGGACATCGTCACCATAGCCGTAGTTCTGAACACGTCGTCACGCATGCCATCACACCACAGAGCATCGACGGACACTGCCTGAGAAACTGTGGCTCACCTTTGAGACTACTTTATGTTATGAATTGCAATGATATTAGTTTACATAACGTACCCTGTTCTTACAGAAACATAATGGTTTAATTATGAGAAACCGAGGCTTTCGGTTTTTTCCTACAGTCATTTCTCAGCATGTAAGTATCAAATTACTATATCTTTGGATTAGAGTGTGTTAGACTGTTTGATTTTTTAAATTACTCTCTCCATTGCTGACTTGAGTCTCATAAAATTTCATTAAATGAATTTTGACTTGGGATCAGGACAGAATTTCCAACAGTTTCTCAAATGGTCTTAAATAATACTTTTGCTACATAGATATGCAAAGCAGCATTCTCAGTACTGATGGTAAAAAAAAAAAATCAAAATGTCAGTCAACTTGGAAAAATGTTAAAGACATTGTAAGTCCTGTAGTATCAAATAGTCACTCAAGATTGTGAAAATAAATAAGCACACTCATCCCACGAGTATGCAAATTTGATTTTTGTCTTTAAAAAATGGCAAAATTTTACATATGTCAAATAATTGCTTCAAAATAAAATTTTAAAGTGAACTTGGAGTTTATTAAGAACAAGTTTTTAAGCACAAGCATGAAGAGAGAGAGAGAAAGGAGAGAGAGCGTTAAGAAGGTACATATCCAAACCATGGTGCAAGCTTCTCAAGAGAGAATTGCCAAAAGTGTTCTTATCTATTGAGTCAACCCATTAAAAAAAGTATGATTTATTATCCATAAGTGTTTGATATATGTTTCTGTCTTGTGTGCATATGTACGTGTGTATACATGTGCCTATGTGAGTGAACTCCATAGGTCCACTTCCATTCTTACTCTGCTGGTGTCAACCACCTTGGGTTTTTGGTGGTATTCTGTTGGTGGGTGGGTGGGTGGATGGATGGGTGGTTGGTTGATTGGTTGTTTTTGTGACAGGTTCTGATTGTGCAGCTATGGCTGACCTGGAACTCACAGAGGTCTATTTGCTTCTGCTTCCTCAAGATTAAAATCGTGTGCCACCACACCTGGCCTCACCTTGTTTTTGGAGACAGAATCTCCCATTGACCTGGGATTTGCTGATCAGGCTAGGAGAGCTGGCCAGCAAGCCTCAAAGATCTGCCTGTGTCTGCCTCTCAAGTGAGAATATAAGCACACCACCAACACCTTTTCATGTGAATCCTGGAGATAAAGTCCCATCTTCGTGCTTGTATGGCAAGTACTTTACTGACTGAGTCATTCCCCCACCCTCCCATTTTGTAGACTTTTATACTCAGGGTCATGTAAAAAGTTCTTAGACAAAATGGGGTTGGCTGTGAGTCAAAAAAAAATGTTTAGGAGTCTCTGGTTTCGAGTTATTAGTTCTTACAAAGAAGAGAAGATTCTAGACAACGTAAGTTAAATGCATCAGAGAAGTAGGAGGTAGGGCACATAGCCAAAGATGCACAGCTGGGTCCACACAAGAATGAGAGGCAGAATCACTCCTCATGTGGAGTTTTCGGCAATGAATGAATGGACCAGTTTCTTCAGAAAAACCACCCGAAGGATGATAGGCTCCAGCCACTTCCCATTCAAGTGACTCACAATTCCAATCTGTGAAATTGAATCTCACTGTCCTAGCTTGGATTGCGTGCCATTCCTGTCTCAGTGGAAGACAGGCATCTTGGTTGCTCCCACAAAATAAATACAAGGTAATTCCCTTAGGGAAGAGGAAGATATTGTTTGCAGAAAATGGAGGATGGATGCTGGGCTGGGAAAAATCACCAGAATTCCACATAGCATGAACAGCTGAGATTCAGACCTAAGCCATTGTAACATTCTTTAGTCTTAATGATCTTTCTACTTTCCAGTTCAGTCACTCATGAGTCACAGTGGAGCAAAACGGGACAGATGATGAGAACTCTCACTGTGGGACTGTTGCTGCCATGTACAAATTCAACAAGGAAACCAGAAATCCCAGAAAGTCTTTGAGAGAGAGACCCATGAAGGGTTTGGCTGCTGGAAACCATTAACATCTTTTCTGCAGGCGACCACTGTGCCGTGGCCGGCTTGTTGGGCAGCCTCTTAGCAGCCAGACTGGTAAAATCCACCCATCTGGGACCAGTGAGTTGCCTCAGTTCTCAGTGGGATTGCAGAAGTGTGTTCTTCCTGTTTTTAGCAGGCTGACGTCAGAGCATCCACATTCAGGCTACTCTCGGTTTCGCCCAGCGATTTCATTAGTGGTTTGCTGTCTCAATATTAGCTCTGAGGAACAAAACCCCAACTTGCGTTTGAAAAATTCTGAGTTCCTTCTTCAGGATTTATTTTTCCGTGGTTTCAGTGGATATGCAGGGAGACAACTTAGGCTATGAAATTTTGTTTTTAAAGTTAAGGATGTAAGTTCAGAGGTTAAAAATACTCACTGCTCTTCCAGAGGACTGGAGCTTAATTTGCAGGACCCACCTGGGGTGGCTCACAACTGCCCTTAAGTCCAGCCCCAGGAGCGTCCACACCTCTGTCTCCTGCAGGCACTGGTAGTCATGCACATGTACCCCTGCACGCGCGCATGCGCACGCATGCACTACTTCTTTTGTTTGTTTTTTGAGACAGGGTTTCTCTGAGTAGCCCTGGCTGTCCTGTAGACCAGGCTGGCCTTTAGCTCAGAGATCTGACTGCCCCTGCTTCCAGAGTGCTTGGGATTAAAGACATGCACTACCAAGACCAGCTTTATAGTTTAAAAAATATATATATTTCAAATTGAAGCTGTGCTTTAAACGGCAAAGCAGATACCTGAAAATCTTCTTGATACAGTCTCGTCGTTTCATTTCTTCATCCCCTGAAGCTCTAAGGAGTCTTGAAGGCTTCGTTTGGAAACAAGATTCCATTTTTTCCCCTCTTAAAATACTGTGTATATTTTAACTCATTGTGTAAATAAAGTAAAACAATGCTTTTCTAGAAAAGGAAGGAAGGGAAGAAGAGGTAGAAGGGAATGGAGGGAGGAAGAGGGGAAGGAAAGAACAAGAAGGAAGGAGAGAGGGAAGGAAGGATGATTAAGGATTGTCCCTTAATCATTTGTTCATTCATTCATTAATAATCACGAGGACACTGAGAAAGATGTACATCTCCAGGCACAATCTCCATCGACGGCAAAGACAGCCACTGCTAGCAAGCAATACAGGGAATTGAAGGACGAAGGTGAGAAGAGCTGTGTCAGTGTTTAAAGGCACAGACGCTGAGGTGAGGCATTGAAGAACGGAATGGGCACCCAGCTGTGATTTTTAAAACAGGTCCCTAAAGGTCCAGTTGGGCTTCACAAGAGCAGGGGCAAAGCACATTGTTCCGCATCTTGGCTGCAGACACTCAAATCTCAGCTCTGCTCTTTGACAACAATCACCAAAATGAGTAACATCACATTACTTCTGTGGGCTTCGGTCTTCTCCTAGGTAAAGCCACCTACAACTGCTATACAGTGTGTGTGAGGTGGGGGGTACTCCCAAGGTCCCCAGAATGACACCTGGACTTTCTAGTATTACATTTCAATATGGTATGCTATGGGAACATGAAGATCATGTTGTAGGAACAATATTTATCTGTGTATAGAAAGATCAATTATAAAATAATACAAAGAATGTTAGTTAAGTTTTAAAGTCCTCTGTTTAAGATCTGGGAATATAGTTCAGTGGTAGAAGTCTTACTGGTTCTGGGTTCAATCCTAAGAGGAAGAACGAAGAGAGAGAGAGAGAGAGAGAGAGAGAGAGAGAGAGAGAGAGAGAGAGAGAGAGAGAAGGAAGAAAGGAAGGAAGGAAGACTAAGAGAGAGAGAAAGAAAGGAAAGAAAAAATCCCTATCTATATTGTGTGTGTGTGTGTATATATATATATATATATAATCACATGGGCAAACTAATGTTAAAAGTGCTATCTCAGAGTAGTAGAGTTATGTACTGGATCATGAATAACCTTGGCTTTCCTGTGTTCTTTCTTATTTTCCAAATGAATCTGACCTCATACAACAGAGCACACTACAAATACAGCCAGTATTTCTAGAAATGGGTCTAACTAATAAATCTGAAATAAAGTAGATCCAAGAACAAAGAAAAAAACGACCCAGTTTGTAGAGGAGCAAAAATCTCTCAGTCCATGTATCTGCAAGGGAAAGAAGTCAATTTGGGATTGCATTCAGATTCATTGCATTAGTAACTTTTCGACACTGTGATCCAAATATCTCACAACAATGTAGGAGGAACAATTTATTTTAGCTGAAGGTTTCAGAGGGTTTGGGTCATTACAGAAGAAAGGCTCAAGTCGTGGTGTCTGGAATGTGACAGGGACTGTTCGTGTCATCAAAGAGCAGGAAGCAGAGAGAGAAACAGGAAACAGGGGCCGGGTATGACCTCTAAAAGCCCACTGCTAGTGACCTACTTCTGCCACTGAGGTCCCCATCTCCTAAAGGCTCCACAGCTTTCCAAAATAGCAGCTGGGAAAGAGCCTGTGGGGGAACATTCCAGATTCAAACTACACATGTGACCCTTCCTTAAGCAACTCAGTATACGTGAGTTTCACTTTGTTCCTGGACTCAGGCTGCCGGCCATTAAGAAAAAATGAAGTCATGACATTTGCTGGAAAATGAATATAACTGGAAATCATTAAATTAAGAAAAATAAGCCAGATTCAGAAAGACAAATATTCACAGGTGGAGCCTAAAGTTACGTCTATGAATATATATATGTGTATATTATAAGTATGTTCTATAATGTAATTGTGAGTGGGTCATGACACTAGAAAGCGGAGCATGGGCGAGAGGAAGAGATCTTTCGGAGGGGAAGCAGGGACGGCAATGGCTATCTGCAGGAGACTAACTTGGGGAAGAACCAGAGGCAGCTGGAAGAGGGGATAGAGCAGGAGAGGGGCCAGTGAGAGGAAAATGACTGAGGACAAGGCAGATTGACACATAGGGATGAAGATGCCATGATGGAACCCAATTCTTTGCATGGCAACCTAAAAAGGTAGTGTAAAACATAAAACAAAGTCCATTCAGGCTGCCTGATGGGAGGGATGGATGAGGAACACAGAAACAAACAGTAAACATTCAATAATTATACCTTTGCCTTGAAAACCATCCATCTATCACCTTCCTATGTCATTGTATAAAAAAATAAAGTCTTATGTTGCTTGCTGCTATAAAGTAGAAATTAAATAAATTCATGAATGTGATGGTTAACCCGATCATCATTACTTTTCTTAGTTTGTGAGTTCAAAGGGCAAGAGCACATTCCACTTTTTGAAAGACTATTTCTAACTGATTCTTACTATAGCTACTCATATGATTAAAAAATGTGTGCATGGATGTGTGTTTGTAATATGCACACACGTATGTACAGATGCAAAGGTCAAAAACCCCAGGTCAAAGGATGATCGTGCTGTATCCTTCTCCACCTTCTACACTTGAGACAAGGTCTAGTATTGAACCTGCAGCTACTGTCTCCTTTCCCCCAAGCACTGGAGTTACAGGCATGTGGGCAGCCAACCCTGGCTTTTTACATGGATGCTGGGGATTCGAACTCGGGTCCTCACACTTGTTCAGCAAGTACACTTAACCCACTGAGTCATCTCTCCATCTCTGCTCTAAAAGTTTTAATTATAGGCAAACCAAGTCTCAGTTTATTTAAAAAAAAATCATTTAGTCTAGAAAATCAAATAACAGCAGTTCCATGATTTATGATGGGCTACCTGTCTCAACACGTTAATTTCTTTTCCTGTTGCTGTGACAGAATACTCTGGAATTTCTCCTAAGGGAGAAAGAAATTATTCTTCCTCACAGTTCAGGGCACAGTCCATCAGGGCAGGAAAGTCAATGTGGAAGGAGATTAAAGAGGCTAATCATGCCACCTCTGCAATCAGGAAACAGACAGGGGTGGATGCGTACATTGCTGGCTTTCTCCATTTTATACAGTCTAGGAGCCTCTCCCCAGGGAATGGTCCCACCTACAATTAAGTTGCGTTTTCCAACATCAAAATAATTAAGATACCCCCCCACATGCATAGCCATTGGCCCCTCCTAGGAGATTCTAACATTGTCAGTTTAACCATTATATATGTCAAGAATTATTTCCATTACTTCCTAGCCTTATATCTATGTGGTCTCGTTTATGTAGGGAAAAAAAATGCAGGAAGGAAGAAATCGCTTTTGTGCTATCTGGCTGCAACCTCCTTATTGGCAGAGGCCATACTTCTCAATGTTCATTGCATAGATGAACCCCTGGTATGTGGTCTTCAGCCAGTCTGCAGCAAGGTCTGTTTCTCTGGCTTTTGCTGTGCTCTGGAACCCAGGGCCTTGCACTCTGCATCACCGAGCTTCACCCCCCAGCTCCTGTGATTCTGCATTTCTCTCTTTCTCTCTTTCTCTCTTCCTCTCTTTCTCTCTTCCTCTCTTCCTCTCTTTCTCTCTCTCTCTCTCTCTCTCTCTCTCTCTCTCTCTCTCTCTCTCTCTCTTCTTTCTTTCTTTCTTTCTTTCATATTACTTTATATACAGGCTCCCGTGTATGTCAAGCTCAAACTCACTACATCACTGAGGATGAGTTTGAACTTCTGAAGTCCCTGTCTCCACCTCCATGGTGCTAAGGTCATAAGCGTGTGCTGCTTTGCCCCATGTATGCAGATGGAGCCTGGGGCTTCATGGTAGACGTTAACCAGGCATCCATCAACTGAACCACATCCCCAGGACCTGGATTCTGTATTTCTAACAAGCTCCCAAATGATGATGATACTGGTGGGCCATGGGCCATACTTTTTTGACATTTACTTAATTATTTACTTTGGGTCTCTGTGTGTACATGTGCACAAGAGCCACAGAGCCCATGTGGAGGTCAGAGGACAACTTGCAGGTGTCGGTTTTTTCCACTATGTGTGTTCCAGAGATCAAACTCATGTCATTAGGCTTGGTGGCAAGATCACTTTACTTACTGGGCCACCTCACCAGCTCTGGACCACTCTTTGAGTGCCTTTAAGAAATATGTATCCAGCTGGGTGGCGGTGGCACACGCCTTTAATTCCAGCACTTGGGAGGCAGAGCCAGACAAATCTCTGTGAGTTTGAGGCCAGCCTGGTCTACAGAGCGAGATCCATGACAGGCACCAAAACTATACAGAGAAACCCTGTCTAGAAAAACCAAAAGAAAAAAGAAATACATATCTGAACTAAAAGTTCCAATATTCCAAGGTACATGTGTTGAGAAGAGATGTTTCTGATGAGTTTTCTTCTCCCTGACCTCCACAGTACTGTTTTTAATGCTTCCAAGCGTTTGCTCATCTTGTTCTCGCTGACTTCTAAGAGTCTTCCTTCATCTGGTAAGCTGCTACTCATCCTTTTAGGTTCATCTCAAAGCTACATCTTCTTGAAAAAGACTTATCTCATGTCTGACTGCGGCCAGGTCCCTTGCAAATCTCTGCTCTCTGAAAATGTAGGTTCTTCTCCCATTGGTTCCTCTCCTCATCCTCCCTTGCTCAGCCTTCATCAAAGGACCACAGAGATTCTTGATTTTGCAAGGTGACCTTTAGGGTGTATCTCTTCTAGCTGTGTACTTCCCCCATACTGTAGCTACCCAGTGAGAAGGGTCAGTAGGTTTAACGTCTGCCTAGTGTTTTGAGTTTATTGGGTGGAAGGTCTGTGTAAAACGACAAGGTGAAATGCAAATAGTTAAATAACATAGTAATATGTCCAAGATTCATTTTCTTTAAAGTCAGGACAACAGAAATGCCTGTATGCCATTGAATGAACCTCATCTCCATGTACCAAGTACAAACAAACGTAAAAGCACAGATGGATCAGTTATGCCACGTGAGTGAAGCTGGTCAGTTGGGGACAGTGGCCCTACCAGTTCCTGACCTATCTAAACAGGGCAGTAGCCAGGCATCCTCTCTTGTGAGAATGTGGCTTCCCTGGGCCACCAGATCTCCTGGATGCCAAAAATCCAGATTTTTATATGCAATCTCCCTCATCAACAAACCCAATTTTGGGTGGTTGTTGTTCAAACACTGTTAGAGCCAAACCAAACAGATCTACGGGCCAGATGCAGCTGGCTGGGGAAGGACGGAGTCAAATGTGATAGCTTTTTTTTTCATTTGAGGATCTGGAGAGATGGCTCAGCAGTTAGAACACTGGCTGCTCTTCCAGAGGACCCAGGTTTGATTCCACACAATGGTTCCAGTTCCAGGAGATCTAATGCCCTCTTCAGAACAACATGGGCAACAGGCAAGCACATGGTGTATATATGCAAACCCTCATTTACATAAAACAAAAATATAAAAAACAATTAGTCTTGGAGTTAAAATATAATAAATAGGCTGGGCAATGGTGGCACATACCTTTAATTCCAGCACTTGAGAGGCAGAGACAGGCTGATTTCTGTGAGTTCAAGTCCAGCTTTGCCTACAAAGTAAGTCTCAAGACAGCCAGGGCTACACAGAGAAACCCTGTCTTGAAAAAAACAAAACAAAACAACAGCAGCAGCAACAATAACAACAAATATATATATATATTTGTGTATATATAATTATATATAGTATATATATTAAAAGTAACTCTTCTGTTGAGTTACAGTTTACTTCTGACTTGCAAAATCAACTAGAGGTGAGTATATAGTTCACCGGTGTCTGGTACAGTCTGGATTCACCTTCACTGTTAATCTGAGAGGGGGTCAGTTCTTTGACTCCAAGTACTTTTAGTCCTTACTTATATAATCTACACACACAGCAGAAACATGTGGAAAAACATAGTTCCTGGGACTATATCACCTGGCTATCGTTTCAGAAAATAGCTGCCTTGTGACACCGGGCTATGTAAGTCCACCTGTCTCTGGTCTGCGTGAGCAGCATCTAGTATCCATGGTGATGGCCCAGCATCTTGTCAAGTGGGGACAGGATGAAAAGAATTGTAGACTGGGCAGCTCGCACAGCATCTTCTGACACTATGAGTGTTAGCCCTGTGAGAGCGAGCTTCCCACTCAGCTGTAGCCCAAGTCTTCTAAGTCCTGTGTCCAGAGGACAGGGCGGGCGTCTTCAGCAATGGGATTTTACCTTCAAGTTCTAGGAGGCGACCACGGGCAATGGCAGCAGCCCATGTTGTTTTGGGAGTCTCTTATCACCCCTTCCCCATACTAACAACTCAAAGGAAGGGTTTTTTTGTTAGAGAGTCTATAGCAGCGGTTCTCAACCTGTGGGTCATGACCGCTTTGGGGGCCAGGGGTGAGGAGACGGGTTGAATGACCCTTCCACAGAAATCGCCTAGGGCCGTCAGAAAACACCGATCTTTACATTACGATTCATAGCGGTAGCAAAGTTACTGTTGTGGAGTGTGGCTGGGGGGTCACCACAACATGAGGAACTGTACTCAAGGGATGCAGCATCAGAATGGTTGAGAACCACTGGTCTATGGCTCTTGAGGGAGAAATGTCTCCCCATGTGGTCTAACTCCATTTAAACTGTCGCATATTAACCTATTTACACATGTACTGCTTTTAAGTCATCTGATAAAATCATGTCTCCCCATAGCTTTTTCAAATGTCCTTGGTCTTACTTCTCTCTCCTTCCTCTCTCTCCCTCTGTACTGTCCTTCCTCTCCTTCCCCGCCACAACCCTTGTCTCCTACGCTCTCCCTCTCCAGAGCCTTTCTTCCCTGCTTCTCGCGGTCCCTTTCTGCTTTCCCGGCTTCTGCAGGTGCTCCAGGTTATAGTCTCACATCTAGAGGTTTGGAATCAGGATCCACAAATCAGAGGGAACGTGTGGGATTTGTCTTTCTGGGTCTGTATGAGCTCACTCGGTGTAATATTTTCTAGTTCCATCCATTTTACCTGAAAATTCCATTTCATTTTCCTTTACATCTGAATAGAATTCCATTGTGCAAATGTACCACATTTCATTATCCATGAATCCACTGAAGGATGACTAGGTTGTTTCCATTTCCTAGCCATTGTGAACAGAACAGCAGTGAACATGGCTGAGCAAGTATCTCTGAAAAAAAAAAAAATTTAAGTTAAAAAAAAAAATAATTCCGCTGGGCGTGGTGGCACATGGCATTAATCTCAGTGGGCAGAGGCAGATGGTTCTCTTTGAGTTAAAGACCAGCCTGGTCTACATAATGAGTTCCAGGCCAGCTAGAGTTGTATAATGAGAACCCATCTCAAAGAGACAGAGAAAGAGAGAGACAGAGAGAGAGAATGAGAGAGAGAGGGAGAGAGAGAGAGAGAGAGAGAGAGAGAGAGAGAGAGAGAGAGAGAGGGAGGGAGGGAGGGAGGGAGGGAGGGAGGGAGGGAGGGAGGGAGGGAGAGAGAGAGAGAGAGAGAGAGAGAGAGAGAGAGAGAGAGAATATCCCATTTTCTTATCATAGCACAATATGGGTGGTGAGAGGTGAGAGAGTCTCCCTTCTTAAAGTTACCAGAGTTCTCTCTGTTCAGTCAACAGCACATGTGGAAAGAGGTCCAGAGTGGTGGTAGTGGGAGGTTTGTAGGCCAAGCATGGAAGGAAGACACCTCCGTAGCTACAGTTATATGATTATACTACCTGCCGGGAAGGTAGTCTCACTGCATACATCCTCCAGATGAAGAGAGAACGCTGGCTGTGGCTGAACATTGTCATCTCTGATGTAACTGAGGCTACTCCAGGGCAGCCATAAGCAGCAATGGATGAATCTGCCACTAAGCCTTCAATGGGATATTCAGCTGATAGACAGCCTAGGGACTGAAGCGTGGCGTGTCTTCGTCCCAGCTCACTGTCTGAAGCCATCTAGCTGGTGACAGGGAAGCTGTGACCTTCCTCCCAAGGCTCTTCCCTACTTTGTTTCCGTCCCCGGAGCCCATTGTGGGAAAACCCACGTGAAGAGGGGTCTCTTCTTCCCTCAGATAAGATCTGTTTCACACACCCTCAGTCTAAACACTGGCATCTTGAGAAAATCACTGTTATTAAAGAAGAAGATGGTGTCCTTGTAGACAGCAAGAGCTCCTGGACTTGGTCTTCACTGATACTATGAGAGCGATCAATAAATATTACTGCTGCTTTTAAAAGGGAAATGGGTGGAGTTGCTCCTTTATCACATCCACTTCAAAACCAAACCACTCGTGAGTGGGAACACACGCATGCATGTGTGTGTTTGATAGATTTTTGTTGGCTTCAAACAGAAGTTTTCAAACTCTAGGTCCCCACTTATGAGCGGATCCTGACTCAATTTAGTGAAGGGCAGCCTTCATTTCTGTTGTAGGACTGAGGGCTTCATCCTACCACCCAAGCTGACCTGGAACTTACTATGTAGCCCAGGCTGGCCCTGAACCTGTGATCTTCCTGCCCCTTAGCCCCAAGTGCTGGTATTACAGGTGTGTGCCACCATACCCTGTGATAGCTAATACTTTATTAAATAAAATGAATTTTTCATTCACTGCAAGAAAGAATAATTTTATTCAGGAAAACTCTTGTTCAGAGCCACAGACCAGGGATTAATGAGGACCAAGTGCTTCTTTTTGTGATATGGTCAAAGAGAGTTGAAAAACCCCATCTTATAAAATATGTAGATACACTGCTTCTCAATGTTGAACTTAAAGTAGCTTTGCCAGATATTTCCAGATACTTTTTTAAGCAGCAATTAATATGGGCATCAATCACCTCAACTGATTATGCATGTTCACCTCTGTTAGCAGCAAGGCTGCTTTTGAAGATAAATACTTAGAAATATTAACCTGCTTATTCACATAGAAAATATGTTTCTTACATATTCAGTACATATATATTCTTACATTTATTAGGAAACCACTCCAAAGTTAAAAACATGGAGGAAAAAAAGAGGATTAAAATCAAATCCAATAGTAACCCACTCAAAACGTGCTCAGCTGGGAGATGATAGAACATGAACCCGTGGACATTCTCCATCAGCAGACTCCATTTCCTCTTCTGTGTGCAGTGACCCAGACTCCTGTCATCAATTAAAGGGCCAGCCTGCCATTTCTGTCCCTGGGTAATAATTTTCAAATAACATTCCAATGACAGATAACTGGATTTTAGAGAAACAAAACAAGGACAGATCAAAACCTTTTGCTGTCCCACTCGCCCATGCCTTATTTAAGTGGCTGTTAAACACGAATACGCACACACACACACACACACACACACACACACACACACACACACCCTATAGGGCTGCGTGCATAATTAAAGGGCAGCAACCAGATACTTGATATTTCTGTCCTCTCCAGGATCCAATTTGCATAGCTCATCCAGGTCCTAGCAGTTACTAAAGATTTCATCTGTTTGTCTATTTGCTTAGTCATTAGAAAAAAAAAAAAAATCTACCCATGTGGTTGGTTCACCAAGCTGTCATCCGGCGACACTTTGCACTGTATCGCACTGTGTTATCACTCCCACCCTAGCATGGTAAGTTCGGTGGGTTCTTTTCGCAAAGGCAGGGCTGGGTGGACCTGCTATATTTTGCTAATATGTTAAAATGACTATTAAAAGTGGTAGAGTTCGGGGCCTGGAAGGGACCGCAGTGTCCTTCAGCCTGGACTTTTTATGTCACTGGTAATGAGAATGGGGTCAAGGGGCACACACACACTACTGCACAAGCCACCACAAAGGCAGAGAGGCAGGTGGACCAAGCAGCTGGTCCCCGGCACACTCCACTTCCTATGCCCATCCAAGGTCAGTCTGATGTACCCCTGTGCTTGGATGCTAAGTTGCCTTGGCGTGGTGTGTGCTCCTGTACTCACAGACTCCCAAAACATCTATGATCTACTGAAAAGGTGTGTGCCTGACATGACATGACCAGACTCTCTAGGAAAAAGAACAGCAGTGAGGAACAGGGAAGGATGTTCGGAGATGGACCCTGATGGTTTAAACAGAGGGTAATGGTCCACAGTTTAAAAGGATGAACGGAGGCTGGAGAGATGGCTCAGCAGTTAAGAACACTTGCTGCTCTCGCAGAGGACCCAGGTTCAATTCCCAGCATCCATATAGTGGCTCACAATAGCCTGTAACTCCAGTTCCAGAGGGTTCAACACTCTCTTCTGGCTTTCTGAGGCACTAGATATACACATGCAGGCAATCAGAGATATAAAAAAAAATCAAATAAATTTTTAAAATAGAGAAATAAATATAAGCTAGGTACTGTGATTCACCCCTATAATCTCAGCATATTTAAATCATAAGTAACTGGGTTTTTTTTGTTTGTTTGTTTGTTTGTTTTCGAGACAGGGTTTCTCTGTGTAGCTTTGTGCCTTTCCTGGAACTCGCTCTGTAGCCCAGGCTGGCCTCAAACTCACAGAGATCCGCCTGCCTCTGCCTCCCGAGTGCTGGGATTAAAGGCGTGCGCCGCCACTGTCCGGCAGTAACTGGTTTTTTTTTTTTTTTTTAAACTCCTTCCCAAATAACTGTTGTTGTTTTTCTCTTCACATCATCAAAATTCATTCAGACAGTATCCAAACAAGCCGGGTACCAAGTGGTCATATGGGTAGAAGAAATATCAACAAATACCTGAAACTGACTCTCCTGCGGGAAGACTCCATAGTAGTTAGGAAAGACTCCATAGTATTTACAGCACACTTCCAGCATTCTCCAAAGCCAGACTGACTTGGACTGTAGTAGTCCAACTCTCAGCAAGTGTCTGTAGAAGTGAGTGAGTGTTGGCATTTAGCTTAAATCTGTGCAAAGAGATTTTCCTCCTTTTCCTTCTAAAGGAGTACACGTCTGGTTTTTGGGAGATAGGTAGAAGAAGAGGCAGAAGACAATTTGTCTCCAATGATATATAAGTGAAAATGGCCACGCCAGCGCTCCCAGGCAGCCCTTCTGGGCTTGTTACATAGTTCAGGGCTGGCTGCCTTGACATTCCCATTTTCTAAGTGCTGCTGTGACTCAGTGCTCTGTTGACCGAGTGCCGTTCCGGGAACAGCTACGTTTCTTGTGCAATATTGATGAACTTGAATGTGGAGCCTCTAGTCCCACATCTTCCTCTATGAATAACAGGGCACACATAAATGATTAAAGCAAAGCAACCAGAAACCTGACATTGCCCGTCCGCCCTGGGATCAGACTCATTCATCAGCCTACCCGAGGTCACCGGCCTCCGTTTCCCAGGGGCCTAGCCGCAGCCATGATTAATTGATCTCCTCTCTCGTTTCACACATTTAATTTGAAACAGGGAAAGAGTAAAAACATCTGAAATAATTGGCCTGTAAATATCTGTGTTCAGCTTCCTGCATCCTCTCAAGCATGTAGTAACAGTGGTTGCTGGGAGCCAGGAGAGCTGAGGGTTCACAAAGAAACCATACCTGTTCTTATACATCTTCTTCATATTACTTCTTATCCCAAGTTTAATCCACTCCCTATGGTCCTCCATATTAATCTAACCTCAGCAAGCTATACCCACATATACACGTTCATGCATATGCCAAAGACAATGGTGGATTTGGACATCTATCTGGGTCTCTGTACAGGGACTAATGTTTTGAATATCAGTCATCAGTGTAACAGAATACTGAGTAAAAAATGGGGGCTGCTGTGGCATAGGGGGGCACATCTGTAATCCCATCACTTGGGGAACAGAGGTAGGAAAACAAATAGTTCCAGGCCAGCCAGGGCTACATGATAAGACCCTGCCTCAAAAATAAATGATAGAGAGATGATAGATGATTGACAGATAGATAAATAAATAGATAATAGATAGACAGATAGATGAAAAATAGATGAGAAATAAAAAGGTAGACAGATAATATTAGGTAGATAGAAGTGAAAGAAGAAAGAAAAAACTAGCTTCAAAACAAAACAAGCAAAATCTAAAGTACTCAAGGCCACCCATTTGAAATTTCTTGCAAATAATAATGCACCATGATGGTGGTGTAGTGTATACACAGAGAATATAATCGGAGCATATGGATAAGTTGGTTTATTGTAGTAACCAGATAGCCAAAGAACCATCCTAAGCATCTAGGTTGAAGGTATATTTAACACTGTGAAAATGGTTAACATGAACAATGCTCAGATAAATTCCTAATAACTGACAGAAGGCAAGAGCCCTGGTTTATAGCATGTGTTCACTTCTCTGGAAGAGATGGACCTGCTATGAGTGATGTAAGATAACCAGTGTAACTTCACTGCACACAGCACTAGGGAGAGATGGGTGGCAGTATAGCATTATATAGTATTTCTTCCATGTAGAATCTTCTAGATTTCACAAACAAAAGTGCGGGATAAGTTGTCACAAGCATAAATACAGCTACATAAGAATTTAGATAAACAACAATTTGTTGTTGTTGTTGTTTGCTGGGCAATGGTGGCGCACGCCTTTAATCCCAGTACTAAGGAGGCAGAGGCAGGTGGATCTCTGTGAGTTCAAGGCCACCATCATCTACAGAGTGAGTTCCAAGATAGCCAGGGCTACACAGAGAAACCCTGTATCCAAAAATAAATAAATAGGTAAATCAATCAATCAAACAAACAAACAAAAAACCCTCAAATTTTTAGTACAAGGTTTTCAACACTATGTTTTGAACATAATTATATTAAAATATTATTCACTATCTGAAATTCTAATTTAACTGGTCTTTCTAGATTTTATTTAGCAACCCCAAATATCGAGGAACAGACATGAATAATTTCAAGTACACAGATAGTAAAGTGTCGTGGTGAAGTCTGAGAATGTATTGCCTTTCTTTAATGTAATTTAACCTTTATTATTATATAATTTCATTTTTAGTCACGGTTGTTTGGCAACACTCATGGAAACCTAATAACCAGCTTTGGTAGGACAGGTGATGACACACTTCAGTGTAACAGCCCGGCACTAGGGGTTAGTCTTTGGGCAGACGGTGCCATTACAGAATTTTTATTGCACTCGTTTATTTATTACTTTTTATTATTATCACTTGGTGTGAACCTTGCGTCTGTGTGCTTGGAGGCCAGAGTACACCTCCCAGGAACTGTTCCTCTCTGGTTCTCATCTTCCTCCACATGGGTTCTGGAGGTCAAACTCAAGTCATTGGTCCTGATGACAAGTGTTTTTATCCTCTGAGCCATCTCCCCAGGCCCCTGAATTTTTACAGTGTAACTCAGCGCATGAAATGAATAGGATTTTAAGATAGCAGGTGAGCACATTTTCGTTAGTTTCCACATAAACTACAACTCACGTGGATCTGGCTTTCCCAATCCTTGCACCTTCGACCTCATATCTGAGGCGGTTTCTCTGTACCAGGGAAGAATACGTACTTACACATCTTGCTTTCTATCTGTAGGGATCTATAGGGGCGTTAGCCTTTTTAGGATTGGGTGCCTTTGATGAAAGAGCGGCCACATTAAAGCTCTCCATTTTCATGTGGGTTTCGGGTGTGGAAAATAAAGCAGAAAATCCTTTTGTTCTTGGGCTTAGCTGGGTGCTTTCATCAGATACTATCGATAATGAGAAGATAAGCCTAAAATTTTGTTTGCCGTAAACGTGGAAAATCTGCGTTGATTTACAAAGTAATGGGATTAGGAGTGTGCAGCGGGGAAGCTGGTTGAGACTGGTTGAAGCTGGTTTGGAAGAGTCTGCAGAGGAGACACAAGCAGGAGTTTGCTTAATTTTTAAAAATTCAATCAAGACACAAATTTTATATATATATAATTATACATATATATATATATATATATATATATATATATATATATATATATATAAGTGTTTTGGGGCCTGGGTGGGGAGATGGCCAGTGGGTAAAGGCACTTGCCACTAAGTCTGACAGCTTGAGAAGGACCCCAGGACCCACATAGTAGAGAAAAAGAACTGAGTCCTCAAAGTTCAGCTCTAGCCTCTACATCCACGCCCCCCCACATACACACCACACAAACGCACTCACATGCATACACAAATAAATTAATAAGTGTAAAAACCAAACCAAACAAAAACATCTTTAAAGTGTCCCCCTGTTTAGGTTATTCGATATTAGTCCCTCATTTTAGTTCAGCATTTTGTGCCAAATGATTTTCAAAATCAGTTCTCTTTTTGACATTTGGGAGACCGTTCCATGGTAAAAAGGTTGCAGTGTGAATTAACCTATATATTTAATTTTATACTAGGTTAAGTTTTATGTGGGGATTGCTTCAGGTGAGTAACCTTCAGTGCAAATTGGAGTTCACATTGTCTATTCATGTATGATCTTGTTTAATTCCCAGTGGACATGTGTACTAAATGTGAAGTCCAGTTGTCTCTGGGAACATAAAAATACTGCAAGAGTAGCATTTAATGGTGGTTATCTTTTAAAAGGGCTAGTCCTTTGCAAAGATTGCATGAAAACTGAGAAGTTTGGGCATTAATAACGGTACCCAGTTCTGTAACTCACTTCCTTTTGCTAATTTCCTCATTCCTAATGTTAGAAAATGGTGTCATAAATAGGAACAGTTACTAAAACGTGTCTGAAGTTTCTCTTTCTCTTCATTGAGCCTCCCTGTCTCTCTCTGTTCCCTCCTCCCCACAAAACCTCTCATCACAGAACCTCACAAACTCTCCATGAAATATTCCTGTTAGACCTCAGGCTGGTTTCTAAACCCAACTTTCCAAACTGAGTTTCAGCCACACCAAAAGCTGTTGTATTATTGAAAATAATTGAGCTACACAGAATTAAATCATCTTGCTATTATAACAAGGTCTTAAAAGCTCCCGGCTTCCGGATTAAACTGGTATTGAATACCTCAAAAGAACAACCTCAAATTATTATTAAAGCTTTCATCATTCATCAAACTCTATTACCCACGATGCTTGGTGATGAAAATGAATCCTTCCAGGTCTCAGTTTTTATAAAATGAAATTGAATTTATTTTTATTTTTTTTCAGTGAAATGGAAGTTATTTGTATAAATCAAAAAGAGAGATGGTGACTTTGTCCTTAATAGAAATACAAAATTAATCTAAAACTTTAGACAAAATGTCTTATAGATGGTGTGGGAAAAATAAAATGCTAAAACTACAAGAAATAAGTGGAAAGAAGTTACTACATTGGAATATGTATATATAAAATATGACGTTTATTATTAATGTTGTTTGCTCCTCTCCACTTCTTTTTCTGGTTGTTTTGATGTTTTGTTTTGTTTTAGACAGGGTCTCTCTATGCACCCCTGGTTTCTGGCCCTGAAATTCACAAAGATCCACCTGCCTCTGCCTCCCAGGTCCTGGGACTGAAAGGAGAGACCACCACATCTGGAGCTCCCAATCGTTATTTTTCTTGCAGCTAGCCAGATGCTGAGCAGGGAGTCTGAACCCTGTACCACGTAGGCCGACTCAGGCGAGGGCTGGCCTCCCTGGGCCTCCGTTGTTTCTCCTGGAGAAAAAGAGGTTGGAACTGACCGGCACCAAGTTTCCTCTTTCCCTTCTCCAACTTCTTCCTAAAGCCCTGTGACCATGAACTCACACTCTGAAGCAGAACACATCCCTTAAATGACTCAGCGGCTTGCTTCAAAGATGGTGAGTGACAAGATGTCAGCAGCCCTCTGTCTTGTTTGGGTTTTTTTCTTCTTTTAGAGGAAAATTTCACTACATTTTAATGAGATGGGAATATTACTAAATGTTCATTAGATAGGGTTGTCAGGAAAAATGTTCCACTTTAACACCACAGCCACTGTTTGGTTACCTGGTCACAAATGGTAGAGATTAGATCCTTTGCAACTCTTTAATATTTTGATTTTAAGATAATACAGCAACTTAAGAAGGTTTAAGGGGAACTATAATTTTTCAAAACTACTCCAAAACTTAAAGAGGGCTGTTCCAGAAAGTCCTGAATTCAGTGGGCCATTCCTAATTCCATCTGTAGTGCTAGGTACAAGGTAAACCCTTAATAAATTCATTAAGATAAAAGTAATATAGTACCTGATATTTGGGAGACATGAAAAATGTTAAAAACATAGTTTGTGGTTGAATAAATAATAGATAAAACAGAAAATTAAGCAAATCAAAGTAGATTTATCTCATTATATTTGTATTATTTTTGTTTTTTCTCCTAAGTAGATTTGTTAATGAACAGAAAGTAGTATAAAGAAAAAATAATAAATCAACAACTGCATAATTCTTCAGAGGATAAGAATATACATAGCATACTATTAGAATAACTGGTAAGACACGGGGAAAATATGGATAATTTAGATTTTTTTTTTTTTTTTTTTTTGGTTTTTCCAGACAGGTTTTTCTCTGTATAGCTTTGGAACTCGTTTTGTAGCCCAGGCTGGCCTCGAACTCACAGAGATCTGCCTGGCTCTGCCTCCCAAGTGCTGGGATTAAAGGCATGCATCACCACTACCTGGCTTAGATTTAAAAAAAAAAAAAAACAAAACTAAGTTTAAAAGATAAATGGGAGCAGCTAGGCGGTGGTGGCACCAGCCTTTAATCCCAGCACTTGGGAGGCAGAGGCAGGCGGATCTCTGTGAGATCAAGGCCAGCCTGGGCTACAGAGTGAGTTACAAGACAGGCAGGGCTACACAGGAAAAAAAACCTGTGTGGGGGGGGGAGTATAAAAGGGAGCCAGGAATTGTGGCTCACACCTGTAATCCTATTACTTGGGAGGTAGAGCAAGGAAGATCAGAAGTTCAAGGATAGTCTACGCTACATAGCAAGTTGGAAGCTATCCTGGGCTGCATAGAGCCTATCTCTGAAAATATGTTTGCTTACAAGTAGGCTACAACACAAAAGCAGTGTTCAACAAATACTGATTGATCACATACTCAGAGCTAAGCACAAAACTAGGAGCTAGCGTTCCTGCAATCAATAAGCCAGGCCTGTTCCAGCCTGAGGAAGCTTTGTTCTGATAATTTTGTATAAAAGCCGATTATATGTATGTGAAAGAGGAGATGCAGCGTGTGATGGCTTCCTCCTACCATGCCAGTGCGTGGGCACCAGGGCAGGAGGATTGCTGTGAATCTGAGGCCAGCCCGGGTGGCACAATGAATTCCAGAGCAACTTAGGCTAGAAAGCAAGGCCCGGTTTAAAAACACTGGGGGCTAGGAACAGAGCTGTTCTGGGTTTGACTAGCCTAGGGAGCCTGGGGCTGTGTCTTTACCCATTCCTCTGTCCTATGGGACTCTGTTCAAACACTCTATCATCACCCCGTGGCCACTGGAAAGGCTAGACTTCTCAGAAGCCTAGAAAAACACTTGCCCATAATCCTCATTCAGAACCTTCAGCAATGATTTACAAGGTTAAGTGCCGGGATGCTATTGCTTTCTCGTCCACCAACCCAACCATCGAGTGCTTTCTGTGTGCGGAGCACCCAGATCCCAGAGGAGAGTAGACTCCAGTCGCTTCTCGTTTGCCCTGTCCCGTCTGGCCAAGAATGCAGGCTTCCGATCCCTCGTGATGCAGTGAGTTACGCGATTACGGTTCCATGCCGCCGCGCTGTGAAAAGAAGGCACGGAATAGGGGGGGATTGGAGAGTTGGGGGGATGCGAGGGCTTCCTCCAGGAAGTGGCATCTGTTCAGATCGCCGGTCCATTAGTGGGAATTAATTAGTCGAGGGATTGTAATCCACATTCCTTCGAGGGATCAGGTGGGCAACAAAAATGTGTTCGTCCAACAGGCCGGACTGCAAGAGCTTTGACAGCCCCCCAGGCCAATTGGAGGGAATCCACTGGCCTTTAGGCATCCAATTCAAGCTTCAAGAATTCTGGTCTAGCCAAACAAAAGACATGCGCAGCCAAGTGCAGCAGAAAGGCTGGCACCAGGCTCTAATGATTCAGACAGGAGCAGAGGCAGGGGCAGAGGCCCCAAGGCAGGATGGAGCTGGTCTGGTTTTTGGGGGGGGGCGGGGGGAGAGCTACTGTGGGTAGAGATGGAGTCCACAAGAGAGAGAGGGCTCCACAGGCAGACAGAGGATGAGGAGCCACCTCACTTGGGGTCTCACTGAGAAGTAAGGACGTTAGCCTTTGCCCCAAGTACCCTTGGATAAAGGAAGTGAATTAATTAGTGTTGTGTGGGATGCCATGGGTGAGGAGGGTGAGATGGTTTCTATATGATCCTGGCTGGCCTGGAGCTTGTTCTGTAGAGCAGGCTGGTCTGGAATTTGCAAAGATTCTTCCATTTTTGCCTCCCCAGTGCTGGCAGCGTGGGCAAAGTGTGATACTATGGCCTGCTTTAACAAAGAAAAAAAATAACAAAGAAAAAAAAAATCTCACTATATAGCCAAGGCTGGCCTCCTACTGTATATCCCAGGTTAGCCTCAACTGCTAGATCTTCCTGTCTGTAAAACAGCTGGAATTACAAGCATGTCCCACTGGGCCAAACTTAAATCAGCCTCTTGAAAGGCTCACTAGGTGAAAATGTAGTGAAGGACTGGAAAACCACAGTGAGGAAGCGATCACAGTTCCCCATGGCTTCTCCAATTTTCACCTACATTGTTAGACTAATTGGGCTTATCTCTCAGAGAGGAGGCTCTATGTTTCCTGGGTCTGAGGAAGAAAACCCAGTGTCAGTGCCCTGGAAAGGACCAGAACAAAGAAAGCCCTGCCCCTCAGCCCAGACACACAAACTCTTCCATCTGCTTCTTTGATGTGACCTTTGGACCACTTACCAAAGCCATGAATAAAAGTTAGACAGTCCCCGTCTTCTATAAATCCATGTAGTCGGGAGGAGGAACGTCTAAGGCAATAAATCCCGAGCGTTGTGGTTCCAACAGGAAGATATAAAAGCCATGGTTGCAGGAGTTCTGAGACAGGTACCTAAACTGTCAAAGATGAGACACATGAGGCTCTGTGAGAAAAGCTAAGACGCTGGACTGAACTTAAGATTTGGTTCAGTATCAAACAAGCAAGGAACGACAAGAGTCCCTCCATTTTCCTAACACAGTTAATGTTGTTTAGAGATGGCCTCATACAGGTTCATGCCAATCGACATAAATGGATACGATGACATATGAGCACATGAACAACTTATGTCATTAGCATGCCCACTCTCTTGGTGGCACCATTCTAGGTCCTTCTAGAAAGAAAAAAAAAAAAAAAAGGAAGAGCTACCCAGGAGGCTGACTGACTGTGAGTCAGCAAATCTCCGTAAAGTCTATTTAGAGGTGAAAACCCTGGGTTAGGAAAAAATGAAATAAGCTGGCACATTTACTTCTCCTAAACGGTGGAAATGACAGACTCTGGTGACTTTTAGACACTGGACACATGTTTGTGCTTTTGTTGCTATTGTGAAAACATCCTGGGTGAGTGCTCACCCAGCTCAAATTAACGTCTTTTTCCCCAACTTATTTAATGCACCGTATATTTAGACTCAGAACTGACGTTTCCCCCCTCCCTTCAACCTTGTATAGAACACGCTCATTCACATGGTATTAACCCTAAAAATAAAACACTGAGATTAGAAGTCCTCACTTCCATTCACACTTCCCTTTATCCTGTTTCTGTAGCTAGGGCCCAAATGTGCCAGGTTCTAACCAAGACTTCTTTTTGAAGCTGGTTTCCCCTGGGAGGCTATGGTGTTGGAAAATGAGCCATCATACGGAGATCACTTCCTTGTGGTCATAACCAAAAGAGGATTTGTTTTTTGTTTTGTTTTGTTTTTCCTGTAATCTCTAGGGGATGGAACTGAGCAGGCTGGCCACAAACTTATTATGTAGCCCAGGCTGACATAGAACTTATCATCTGTGACCTTCCTGACTCAGCCTGCATGGTTGCTTTGGAGGTTTCTCTAGACCAAGAATGTGTACCATCCATGTTTTCCTGATCTATAGAAAGTATAGTGGTGGCATGGTGGATCTATCTGGAAATCAATCAAACAGGATTGGTCCCATCGTGGTGACTAAATCCTTTTAGAATGTTTTTTCTAATAACCTCAGACATAGGCCCAAACATCTGCCAAACTGCTTTTTCCCTCTCTAAGTGACAAAAAGAAGAAAAGAAAATGGCAATTGTCATCAGCCCACTTTTTACCCTTATCTAAGCAGTTCCTAGCAACCGGAGTTTGTACTCTAGGGTGTGTTGGAATGATTGTCATATCTTTGAAGACACTAAATCTCTAATCTTTTCCTGAAAGATATGACAATCCTTTGATGGTAAAAGGTATTCAGACTGCTAGATGGGGTGCACGCTTGTACTTCCAGCCCTTGGGGAGCTTTAGCAAAAGAATTGCTTTACATTTGAGGAGAGGCCGAGTTACACAGAACCTTTTTGAACTTGCTTCCAAACAAACAAACAAACAAACAAACAAATCAAAGGGCCGGTGAGATAGCTCAGCTGGTGAGGATGTTTGCTGCTGAGCCGCATGACCCTGATCAGACCCTGATCCCAGCAATCCACGTGGTAGGAGGAGAAAATTAACTGTCAAAAGTTGTCCTCTGACTTCTACACATGCAACATGGTGCATGTGCCCCCCCACACACACACATACACACATACCACACACACACACTAAATAAATAACTTCAAAATTTAACCAAGTTTACCATATTCCACTAAAAACTCCTAGAGCCAGATGCTTGGTGGTATGTGTACAATCAATAAGAGTGACAATAACTAGTGAATCCTGACTAATAATGGCTACTGACTACAGTGTGGAATGTGTTAAGCATTCTAAGCATATTACATCATTTTTTTTAATCCCTGCAACTGTAAGTGGTAATCGGAAGTGACTATGCTTTATTTTGTAGATAAACATGCTACAGTTTTCCTACAAGGGAAGTTTAGGGTGAGTAATGAGATATGGCGCTCAGTATAGTTTCTGTTATACAGGAAACGTTCAATATATTCATAAAAGTATTCATGAGGGAATGCCTGGAAAGGTGTCTTTCAAATGGGCTTTCTTCCACCATATTTAGTTGCCTATAAAACAAAGAGCAAATTTTGAGAAATACCAACCAAAATAAAAGTCTTCCTTCCCTGCTCTTAATTTGACAGACATTTTGTTCCAAAAGTAAGCCGCAAGAAGCAGATGCAGTAGAGTGGGAAGATACAGAGCTTTGGATCCTACGCAGACCTCCTACTCGCGTGTCCTGCCCTGCAGCTGGCAGCTGGATGCAGAAGAGTGGGGTAAGAACTCCTCTTAAAGAGCCAGATGGAGTGCTAGAGCCATACTGTCATTAATAATAGATTCATCATTACCTTCTTAGTCATTCATTATTACCTTATTATTTAGTATTCCCTCAGTTAGGGCTGAGGCTGAGGGCAAGGCTCTAAACCCCCACAGAGGATCTGAGGGTGTGGAGCTTGAGACATGTGACTCCAGACAGCCTGGTGTCAGGGGCTCATCAGATGTGCCAGATCTCATCCAGGGAGCACCAAGGCTACTACGTTAACCTCTGCTCCATGCAGACTTGGTTCAGTGTCCACTGGCCCTGGGGGTCTAAACTAGAAAACGGGGGGGGGGGGGGGGGCTTCTTAAGTTAATATCAACATATATTCAAGATCTTGCTTAATTGGTATGGTGGGTTGAATTGCATACTCCCAAGTTCATGTCCACCCAGAACCATCTATGAAAACAGGGCCCTTAATAGTCTAACTGGTTAAAATGAGCTCATTTTAGATGAGACTAGGTCCCAATCTTCCATGCCTTATAAGAAAAGGAGAGAGTGCAGATATACACATATAGAAGGTCATGTAAGTGAAATCAAAGGTCATAGGTACCAAGGACCACCTGGAGCCACCAGAAGCCAGGAGGAGGCCATGGGGGATTCTTCCTGAGAGCCTCAGCCATTGTCTGGCCCCAGCCAAGGCCTTGATACAGGGCTTTGAGCCACCTGGATCTGAGGAGAATACCTTTCTGTTGTTTAAGCCACCCTCACTATCATACTTGGGTAGAGCAGTCTTTAGAAGCTAATGTATGTGGAAAAATCCAAATCCATTGGCTTGGCATTCAAGGACTCCCAGGATCTCGAGCTAGGCGATTTTACTTCTCCCAGCTCTCATCTATGTCTTCCACATCAACCCATGAACGGGTCCAGAAAGTGCTCCTCCCTTTCCCGGGGGCTCCAGCCTGCTCCCACTATTCCCACTGCCTATCCATTCCACTCATCATTCCTTCCCTCATGGCCCGAGTGCAGAACGCAATCCCACCACACCTGCACCCCCACACATCAGACGTGATCTTACTATCTCTATGAACCCCACAGCATTTCCTTCATCCTCCCTCCTGGCCACTTTCTGCTTTGAACGGGTTATCTGTACCTATGCCTTAACCTCCCTTGTTAGACTAGGAACCCTCGGGAAAGTGAGCAGGCCTCCTGCATTTTTGCATCGACCGCAGTACCTGGGCTCCGTGCCTTCAATGAAGCAGTTACCCAATAAACGCCTGAGATAATTATCCCCGTCTGTATTGTTGCCTTGCCTGTTCTGTGGAGAGCAGATAGATAACAGGATGCCTCATCCATGTGTGCATGTTTAATTGAGAACAATGGCAACCATGGAGAAAGTAGAATACTACTACAGAGTCTGCGTGGAGCTATGTGTGTTTCTGCAATGTGTGTGTGTGTGTGTGTGTGTGTGTGTGTGTGTGTGTGTGTGTGTGTTTAAACGAATAGAAAAATACAACCCCAAATAAGTCTGCACTTGACTAAAAGGTAACAATGAATCTATGATTAATAACAGTTTTCGGACAATCTTAAAGGAGTGGAAGGATTGGGGTGAAAAACAAAAAGTCTAAAGAGCAACTTCGGGCATAGAGGCCTGCTCCCCTCCCTCACTGGTAATGTGTCTCTGCTATTTGCTCATGAGATTAACTGTTTCGGGGCTCTAATGGTCCTGTGCAAAGATCTGAGGAAGGAGAAATGACCTGGGGGTCTGCTGCCCACCTCACCCTTCTTCCCGGGCCTACACAGACGCCCATGGGGGACATCTTCCCTCTGCCCAGCACTCCCTTGCCAGCACACGCAATGTTACCTTCCTACTTTCAATGGACAGAAACACCAACCAACGTAGCTGAAAGTTTTCCTGCGTCCTGCCAGGTCCACAGCCGCTCAGCTCATCCCGCCTATACTTCCTGCCTGGCTACTGGCCAATCAGCATTTTATTAAACCAGTGTACAAAAGCATCATCCCACAGCACACCAAAGCAAAGGGAGGTCCCGTGAGGGTTAAATGGGGGCCACTGTGTATTGGCCTAGCTAACCACGAGCTTGGATGAGCAGTCTTTACTTACCTTGGTTTTTGTGATTCAAAAAAAAAGAAAAGGAAAAAAGAAAAGCCATGATTGGCTGTGCAGAACTGATTTTCATTCTGTAATGAAAAGATTTGATTCTTGCCTGATGGGCTGTCAAGACTCCCCAGGGCCTTTGCCCTTGGGAGGGAACACTGGATGTCCTTGAAAAGCCACTTCCTGCCGGCTCTGAAGGTGAAGATCCAGCACTGCTAGAGAGAGCATCAGGCAGTGACAACCGAAGTCCCCAGAGGTTCTCTATCCATAGCCACCATGCAACATCAGGTTGTGGGGACCTGTGACAGTGGACCCTGGCTAGGAATGCGGGGGTGGAGGGGGGGGGGGACTGGAAAGGAAGGATGAGCTGTTCTCCATTGCCGCATACAAGGAACACTGAGCCCGTTGAATAAGGGCAGGAGTCAAAGCTGAAATGGAAACACAATTTGAATGAGATAACCTAAAGTATAGGTCTAATTAAGTTAAGTAAATCAAATCCCATGCACTTTCACTCGAAAGTTCTAGGCCCATTAAATCTAATTACTTTCCTCCGGGGATTTGGCTTTAAATGGATGTTAGCAGGGATCACACTGAATCCCTGCTCCTTGCCCACCTCTGAAAGCTTCCACGGGAAAGGCACACGGATGACGTCTGTGAGCGACTGCAGCCACCTGAAAACAAAGCCTCCCATTCTGTGGGACAAGGTCAAGGAAGACACTGGCAGAGGACCCCATGTAAATCAATGCCTTCTGAGATTCTGAGTTTCTTTCCTTCTTTTTGCCTTCTGGCTCCCTCACTCCAGCAAAATGCTGCACATACGTTTATTCCTCAGATTTTCCAAAGGATTGCCAACCTATTTTCACAGACTCTTTGTCTCTTGATACCAGGACCTACCAACTCTCCTCACAAAGCTCATCAGGGAGAGGTGGATGGAGCAACAGCAGTCACTAGGTTGGAAGGGCATCCTGCTGCCCTCCTCCAGGAAGACTGTGTGGGTGGTCTGTATACTTCCTCCCTGAATGACCCCAATGGCATCATTAACTGAGGCAGCAAGGATCCTCAGAGGCCGAACCATCTTGTCATTGTTGCCTGTCCTTGCTCCCCTGCACAGTATTAATCTTGCTTAGTAAAGGAGATGAACAAGTATGGCCAGATGGAGTTTTCACAGCTTTGCCTGCATCTGGGGCGTAGGTTTGTTCTAGACCGACATCCCTAAGATCAATGAGATGGGACTGAGCTACACAAGCATCCTGGCTGATTTTGTTAGACAGAGTGGATTTTGAAGTCAGATTCTATAAAGCTTTGAAGTTAGAAATTTCAGGACAAGGGGAGAAAATTCTATTTGCTTCTGCTTTTGACTGGTTTAAAATGGGAGTTTGGGACTTATTATTGCTATTTCACCAACACGTGATGGAAAATCTTCTGTCTTTTGGGGACACCAAATCCTAGAATTCCTGTTGTGGTGCTTAAACTATACAGTGCAGTCAAATTCCCAGGACTATCTCAATTCAAAAATAATGTCTAAGGCTGGGGATGTAACTCGGTGGTACAGTGTCTACCAAGCCCACCCACTATGCTGGGTTCCATATCCAGTATGGACAACAATAATAATAACATCATAATGATAATGCCTGCATAAACTAATCAACTTTAGGTCAAATGGTTTTGCCATTTGGTGGCTCTGGCACTTGCTATTAGTGTAGCTGGCTGTTGTTAACTTGGTATGGTGGCACTCACTTACAGGATCCCAGCACTTATTAAGCTAAGGAAGAAGACACTGAGCTCCAGGCCAGCCATGTGCCACACTGGGAGACCCTGTCTTAAAACAGTAACAACAATCAAATAATTACTGGCAATGCATCTCAACTTTGGCTCTTCTGGAAGTAATCTAGGGGCTTTGAAACTGATACTTGGCTCATCCGTTCAGCCAGTTGTTGGCAGCTGATGTCTTCTGAAAAAAATGGCAATCGCTTTTCTTTGAGGATGTGGATGCAGGTAAGTTGCCCATGGACCTGTGGATGGCCTCTTATCCATGGTCAGCACTAACGGACTTGGAGTTATATTATAACAACAACAATAACAACAAGAGGACACAAAATTAGGAGGGAGAATGGTGGGTGGGTCCTGCAAAGGAGTTGGAGGGAGGTAGTGGGGGGGGATAGATAAGATAAATAAATTAATAAAAATAGTATTTTAAAAGAATCTACAGTCTGAAGGGGTAGAGAGACGGCTCAGTGGGTAGAGGCACTGGTCACCAAGACTGATGACCTGAGTTCAATCCCCAGGACCCAAGCTGTGGAAGAAGAGAGCTGGTTCCTGCAAGTTGTTCTCTGATCTCCACACACACACAGGCTATGGCACATGTTTGCACAAACACACACACACACACACACACACACACACACACACACACACACACACGGTAAAAACAAAATTCTGTAGCCTGAAATGAACCTTTAAGAAGGGTTACATGTTACAAAGAAAGAAAGCATAATTAACTGAATCTACTTATGTCCCAGACATTTCAGATAAATTCTTAGATTAACTCCATAGACTGAAAGTTCCTGAGCAGATTATAGAAGGGGCCAGAGTGTGGGTGAACCTCTAGTGGTGATGATAATCCTCACAGGAAGCAGCTGTTTGTGAGGTAGCCAGGAGATAAATGGGGTGCTAAGGACACCCGAGAGACAAAGAAGGCAGCTCTCTCTCCATCAATGAGAAGAGGAAAGAACAAAGTCTATACAATCCCAAAGGCCACTCTCAGGACAAGCAGGGGACCATCCCTTATTACAGCCCTCAAGAGATGGCTTGAGAAAAAAAGGTCTGTGATGATGGAGTTAGAGAGATACAGATGTGACAGAGGAGAGAGAGAGAGAAAGAGAGAGAGAGAGAGAGAGAGAGAGAGAGAGAGAGAGAGACAGACAGACAGACAGACAGACAGACAGACAGAGAGAGAGACAATGCAGGAAGAGAAAGGGGAGGGGTGGAAAGAGAGACAAAACCAAAATGTGTTGAACTCTTACCACCCAAATTGTTACAAGGCGGGACCTGAGGGAAGACACGTCAGTGGAAGAAGATGCCCACAGTCTTGCTGAGCTGAAATTCTCATGAGACAGACAAGCTGACTCCAGAGCCGGTTTGTTGAACTGGCCTCTGCTTTGGAACCCAGAAAACACGGCCCAGAGTAGGGAAATGTCTGTGTATTTTATCGTGCCCCCAGCTACCAAATCTGTAATTACACCTAGGGTACCAATAAATGGGGAGCATTTAAAAATAGTGACAGGCTGGATTTTTTTAAATGTGCAGATTGGTGGGATCTGGCAGCTATTAATTTAGCAAAACAAAAGAAAAGAAAACAAAAGAGCTGCTTACCACTTCCTGATAATTTCACATGGGGGAGCCGACATCAAAACAGGAATTGGGGATGCTTTGCTCACCCCAGCCAGCATCAAGACAGTTACCCACCCCCCGGCCCTGGCCTCTTGCATTCTGGGTGTTCCATACAAGAACTGAATGCTAACAGATCTTGCTCCCTCAGTTTAAACCAGCCACCTGTACCATTGATTCAAGAGGGTTGCTTGGGTTTTACTTAATATGTCTTCACAGATACCAAACATGACAAAGTTTTTTCCCTGTGAGCCTCAAGTCCACTCTGCACTCTGACTAAGGTGATCAATGCCCACTACACTTTAATAACAGACTCCCGACTGACCTCGGGCTTCTTCACGGATTCATCATGCAGTACCCAGCACGCTGTTTCGTTATTAGTTGAGTCATTTGGATGGATGCTGACAATTGGCTCCGTCTTTGGCAGAGATGAGAAGTGATGAGCAACTGATAAAGGGCAGACTTCAAAGGCGAAGAACAAAGCGGCCTCTGTGTGGTACCCAGCTTTTCGCTAGGAAGCTGTGCATACTTAGGAGCAACATTGCTCAGTCGTCCAAGTTTGAAGAGACACCAAGACTGTGGCATTTGCACACCAAGCTAAGAGCTTGGTGAACTTTATTTTTTTATTATTGTGTATCAAACTGAACAAAACCATGGATTTTTGTTAGGACATTTTCTTCTTTTCCATTTTTCTTAATTACTTGAGAATTTCACACAATGTATTTTGATCACGCTTACCCTCAACTCCTCCTACATCTGCCCCTACATCCCTGCCCCCAGCTTCATGTGTCCTTAAAAAAAATAATAATAACAATTCAACAACCCATCAGCTCCAGTTTGTGTTGTCTGTATTCTTCTGGGTGTGGGGCTGTTTACCGGAGCGTGGTAGAACCTACCAAGAGCTACACCCTTAAAGAAAACTGACTCTCCCTCCACAGCCCCTCAGTTAGGGCTGGGGACTCATGGGCACCTCCTCCTCCAGGCTAGGGGACTGACTGGCTTGATCTTGAGCAGGTTCTGTACAGGCAGCGTGACGGCTGTGAGTCCATGTGCGGGGAAGTCCTATCGGGTCCATACAATGTTGCTGCGGTCATCCCTGACACGTGACTCTTACAAACTCCCCACCCCCTCCCTGCGCCAGTCCCGGAGCCCTGGGAAGGGAATACGGTAGAGATGTCTCATTGGTAGCCGAGTATTTCAGTCACTTATTCTCTGCCCTTTGACTACTTGTGACTTCCTGCGTGCACCACCATCCACGACACAAAGGAACCTCTCTGGCAAATCGGAGGGCTGCACTAATGCAGCTCCAGGACACTGGGGTCAATGGCCTGGTGAGCTGTCTACTAAGACATTTTCATACATGTGTACAAACACCCCATGACCATAGTCATCCTCTCATTCTCCTGTCTTATCCCCTCTTCCCTCCCTCAGACCACCTTCTTTTTCCTTAACTCCACTCTTCCTGCACTTATGATATTTTAAATTTTAGTTTTGGGAGGGGGTTGTTTTTGTTGTTGTTTTATGGGGGTTTTTTTGTTTGTTTGTTTGTTTTGGTTGGTTGGTTGTTTTTTCGAGACAGGGTTTCTCTGTGTAGCTCTAGCTGTCCTGGAACTAGCTCTGTAGACCAGGCTGGCCTCAAACTCAAGAGATCTGCCTGCCTCTGCCTCCTGGGTATTGGGATCAAAGGTGTGTGCCACCATGGCCCGACAATTTCATTTGTTTTAAATTGAGATAGGATCTCTTCATGTAATACAGACTTGTTTTGAATTCTTCATCCTCCTGCCTCAGCCTCCTGAAGGCTGGGAGTACAGGCATGCACTACCTATTTCTTGAATGTCTAGCTTCCATAGCGGAGAGACAGTGTCTGTACCCCAAGGCACCAGGTTTGAAGACTTTTGCTACAGCAGACAGAGCACTCTAGTACCTGAATGCCGGCAGCAGCTTATGGATGACTGTCTTTGAGAATCCGGTGGACAAGGCTGGAAGCAAATGGTGAGAAAAAAGTTCATTGGAAAAAAATCCAACCGAGCCAGGTGTGGTGTTTCGCGTATTTAATCCCAGCACTCAGGCAAGCGGACCTCTGAATTCAAGGCCAGTCTCATGTGCAGAGGGGGCCCCAGGGCAGCCAAGAAGAAAGACAGAGAATCGCCAGAGAAACCCTGTCTCAAAAAAGAAAAAAGAAAGAAATAGAAGAAATCAAATGGTACAAACTTCCTTCTGACATTCCATCATTCCAAAATATTAGAATATACATTTTAGTTTTACTTATTGCATGTATGTGGGTTACATGCTCCTGTGTACATAGGTGAGGTCACTTGTCTGTAAACCCAAGGTCAATCGATATCCCATATCTTCCTTTATTTCCCTCTCCTTTGCTTTTCTGACACAGAGTATCTCACTGAACCTGGAGCTTGCTGTTTTGAGGAGGGTGGCCAGCCGGCCCATGAACTCCAGTGGGGCTGTCCTCCTTCCCACCCACTGCCGTCCAAGACTGGGATTAGAGATGCTCCTGCCATGTCGGGCTATTCCCTCATGCTCGGGCAGCAAGCATTTTACTGAACCATCTCCAAACTTCCAAAATAGCGTTTAAAATGAGTATCACGGACCATATCTGATTACAATGATTATGTTAGCCTTTTGACATTTGGATGCAATCTACTTTTTCTTTATCTGAACATGTCAATGGGTGAAGTGTTCTTACGAAGTGAAGAGTTAAAAGGGTAAATTTCATGTAATACAGATGCGGACCGGACTGGATCTGGGTAACAAAGTCTGTGTTCTTCCAGCTCAGTGATGTCCCTGTTCCTTTTGTTTTTGCTATTCAGGCTCTGCAGAGGATTTTGTAGGAAGTGATCCTCCTGCCTCTGCCTTCCATCCTGGAGTTACAGGCATGGTCTCTAACACCAGCCTTGAATTTTGTTGTTGTTGTTTTTTTAAGATTTATTGATTTATTGTGGGTATTATGTGTGCCTGCATGCATTTTTATGTGGACCACATGCATTCAGGTGCTGCAGAGGTCAGAAGATGCCAGATCCCCTGAACCTATCTTGTGAGCCACCTAAAACAGGTTTGTGGAACCAACCCTTAACTGCTAAGCCAAGTCTCGTGTGAGTGTGTGTGTGTGTAGGGGGGTTGGTGGTTTGGTTTGGTTTAGTTTTTTTTGTTTTTTTGTTTTTTTTTAGAAAACAACTAATACAGTCCAGCTGGCCTTGAACTCACTACTTAGACAAGAGTGATCTTGAACTCCTGATTCTCCTGACTTCGCCTCCTAAATGCTGGAATTACAGGTAGGTACCACCATGCCAACTAGTCCTATGTATTTTTAAATACATAATACTTAGCTGGGCATGGTGGGGTGTGACCACTCATAATCCTGGCAATCTCTTTCTGTGCCCCCCACCCATCCCAGTAATCTTAGCACTGTTTCTGGCTTTATCCATAAGATCCACAGCATGAGCGATCTCCAAGCTCCTGCCAGCATCCCTGTATCCAAGTGATCCGGCTGCTATAAGAAAGCACTTCAGTCAGTCCTCAGCTCCGGGGAAAAAAAAAAAAAAAAGAAAAGAAAGCACTTCAGATGAGGGAGGCTGAGTCAGGCCGGAAGATCTCTGGGAGTTTGGGGCCAGCTTGGGTGGGTTTCAAAAACAACACTAAATAAATAAAAACAACAAAACCTGAGTGACATATAAATACAGAATTCTTAACCGCCCCCCCCCCCAAATTTCAGGTGATAGAGCCAGAGAGATGGACTCAGCAGTTTAGAACATTTGTTTCTCTTTCCAAGGACCTGAATTGGATTCCCAGCACCTACATGGTGGCTCACAACCATCCCTAACTCCAGCTTCAGGGGATCAGACTCTCTCTTGTTGACCTCCATGGGCACAAGACACATGTATGGTACACATACGTGCATTCATATAAAGTAAGAAATAAGTCTAAAAAACATGATCTTAAATTTCAAGTGACAATGGAATATACCCCCCAGCTTTGCCTCAACACTAAGCCTAGAAACAAGAGGTTGTGGCAACTGTGAAGGCCGGTCCCTTGGAATTCTGGGATCTCGTGGTCTCTAATCACTACCCACCCTTTCCGAGACACTTCATGTCTCTGCTGCAGTTCAGCCTGCCTCCTCTCAATTCCCGGGCAGCAGATGCAGGAACTGCCTTCAGTCATTCGGTTTCTGAAACAGAATTCTAGGGGTTACCCTAAGGATGACCAGAGTCCACTGTGCACAGCAGTTTTGGAGCAGGTCAGTGTGGGGCTGAGGTCCTGGCAGCTGTCAAAACAAGGACATGCCCTAGGGCATGCCGGGGCCTCTGATCTCCTCAGCTGAGGACACATCACACACATTGAGACCTGCCCTGAAGCCTTTCTTTCATTCTCAAAGGATGCAGAAATGGGGTCAGAATTCACCGACTAAGCTTTTATTGACTTTTCTATACCAGTGGAGATAATTTCAGTAGTTATTTGCTGTTTATTTTCAGTGGCTATAAAATCATGTTCCATTTTTTGTGTGTATGTATGAACACATTTTACCTCTAAAAATAAAAGTAAGCTCAACATTGTGCTTTTGACTACTGTGAGAGCATTATCAATAGATCGATAAATATTGATTTAGTCATGCAGCCAGCTGAGGGCTAGCCATGGTAGAGAATATAGAAAAGCATAGGGGAGATGGAGAGTTGGCTCAGTGGTTAAGAACACTTATTGCTCTTGTAGAGGACCCAGATTAAATTCTCAGCACCTACATGGCAGCTCAGAACTGTCTGTACCTCCATTTTCAGGGGATCTAACCCCCTCTTCTGACCTCCACAGGCACCAGGCATACATGTGGTACACATCCATACATGCAGGCAAAACACCCATACACGTAAAATAAAATAAATAATCTAAAACAATTTTAAAAAATAAGAAATGGTCTCTGCCACAGAGGGTATCTTCATACTAACTGAGCAAGTAAAATCCAGTTTCCATCATATTGTCAAAACCTATGGGAAGCCCTGCCTGGAAATATTTATCAACATGTACAAGGAGAGCCAAGAAGAATTTGGCTTGACTTCAACAGCCATCACGGGCATTATCAAGGACATCAGATGTGAGCTGCTCTGTGTGAGCTTACTGAAGGGCAGAGACTGGGTATTAAGTTGTGAAGAACTCAAGAGAGAGACACAAGGATGGGGAATGGGGTAGGAAATCTGAGTTGAGAGAGTTAAAATGCCTGATGTCTTGACATGAGAAGGTTCCAGATCTAGAGGCACACATCTAGGTAGTAATGAGCAGGTGCCCCGCAGGCACTCCCATTTTTTATGTCTTTATTTCTTTGGGCTGCTTTAAATAGAGTCTCATGCAACCCAGGCTGCTATGTAACCAATGACGACCTTGAACCTGATCCAACTGCTTCTACCTTAAATGTTGGGGTTTTGGGTATGGGACACTGTGCCTGGTCATATGCTTTTGTCTCTCTTCACTTAAAACAGCATAGAGTAAGGACTGTTAGGTACTCAGCTCTCTTCTGGTGTTGTGGGTAGAAAATAACAACTTCTGGCTGCCAGCTTGCATTCTAGCCAAGTAGACAATAGTAAGTGTCTTTTGTCAGTAGCACATGCTATGAAGAAGAGGACAAGAAGACGGAGGTAAGTCTGTTGTTAGGCAGATAAAAAAGTGGAAGATGCCTTCTCTGAAGGAAAGACATCCAGGGGCTGAGTCACCCAAGGCTTCGTGGGTCATAGCCAGGGTTTCAGGATTTGTTGGCTGTGGTAGGAAAATATTAAAGGTTTATTTGTTCAGACATTTAAAAAAATTGTTATGGCTGGTTTTTTTTATGGAATTTATAGCCAGGAATCATGATCCCCTCTTGTCATCCAACACTTGGGAGGTAGAAGCAGAAGGATCAAGAGTTCAAGGTTAGCCTTGGCTACTTTGTGAGTTTGATTCCAGTGTGACTACTTACCATCCTCTCTCAAAAAACAAAAGGCAACTAAAAAGATAAAAAAAAAAAAGAAAAGAAAAGAAAAAGAAAAGAAAGAAAGAAAAGAAAACACTGCATAGTAATTAGCAAGGGCTCTGTCTACGTGGTTTCATAAGATCCAAGGTATGGAGTTAGGGGTCACTGGTCTAGAGTGGCAGAGTCTGGGTGCTTGGAACTGTTGATAAATGGATGAAAGGAAAGAAGAGACTAAGGCTGGAATCATTTAAGTCCAGGCTTAAGCCAGTGGGTGAGCAGGATTCTGTTTACATGGATAGTGAAGCCCAAAGTGTGATCAAAGATGGTGGAACTAGGGGTTTGGGGGAGGGGGTAGGGAGCAGACTGTGTTGCACCAGATAGATCTCAAGCACAAAGTCAGCACATCTGGAGCTCAGGCAAAAAGTCAAGTCCGAAGCCGTATATTTCAAAATCAGAAGCATATGACTACAGCGTAAAGCCGTGAGGTCTACAGGGCTACATGAAGAGTAAGTTTCGAAAGAAAACAGCACTGATTAAAGCTAGGGACTGGAAAACTCCATTGAAGTACAGAAGAGTGGGGCCATTGAAATGGTTCAGTGGATTCATCCACCTGAATTCTACCCCTGGGATCCACAGGATGGAAGGAACGGACCAACTTCCCCGAGTCGCCCTTCAATCCCTACACAAAAGCCACAGTGTGCAACGTGTGCATCCACACACACTATGTGTATACAGTAAATAAATAGATAAATAAATAAATAATACATACATATTTTAGAAAAGAATATGGGGGGGGGAGAGGAAAATCGATTGGCCAGGAGGGATGATCAAGTCAGGAGTATGGACTTTCAGACGTGCTAATAAGCAACATAAATCCAAGAAAGCAAGAGTCAGCCATTAGGCCCGTCCAGAGAGTGAATAATGAGAGGTTGGCTTGGCCAGGAGTTTCCTGGCAACGAGGCAACAGCCACAGTGGAATGGTAGAAGAAAGGCCCGGTTAGGGTGGCATGAGATGATGGGGTGGCACATGTGCACTGTAATCCCAGCACTTGGGAGGTGGAGGCAGGAGGATCAGGGGTTCAAGGACAGTCTGGGTTAGAGTGAGACCGCTTATCTCAAAAAAAAGTTAAAATGATGAATGAAGCCTGGCATGCTATCCTAAAACCAAAGGAAGGATGAGCATGAGGATAGCCTGAGCTACACAGAGGAAAGGGCTCAGAAAAACAAAACAATAACAATAAAACAGACGGGCAAAGAAGAGCAGGAGGTCAGTGAGGAGGAACAAAGGAAGAAGAGGTGACGAAAACAAGGGAAGGAATAAACAACACTGACGGTAGATCATTCTCAGAGAGAAATGATTTAAAATGTCCTGGTAGCCAGAGTCCGTTAGTCTAGGAAGTACTTATGGTTTCATGGGATTGGAGACATCGACCATGTGTCTCTACTAAGTGGTGGTGTTGACAAAGAGAAATTCAGGATGTAAGGAAGCTTGAGGAGATGCTTGCTGGAAAAAAGTCATGAATAAGATTCTGAGAAAAAAAAATAGGCAGCCTTAGGTGGGGCAAGGTCTCTCCCTCCATTTACTGAAAGGCAAGGGTGTGTGGAGGGTTCAGTAATAGTCATACATTAGAGCTGTTTTCTTGATCAATAAGAGATCAAGCTATTAGCTGTAAAAGAGGTACGGGGAAAGAAGGTTAAAAAGAAGGAAGATGAGAAGCAGCTGTTCCTAGGAATGAGCATGGAAGTTCCCTGGGTTCTGGGCATTGCAAAGGCCAGCTTGAGATTTCCAGTCACAACCTTTCTGTGAATGAAAAGCAAAGGGTGGACTGCTTTCCCTCACAGTAGGCTGCTCTGGAAATGGAGATGAGTAGGCAGTGTTGGGTTTATCTGTGGGTGAGGCCTTCAGGATGAGAAAATGCAAGGAAAAGGAGCAAGGGCTCTTATGGAGGATATAGAAGAAAAGAGATGAGAGAAGGACAGTAGTGAGGAGCAGGATGGTGGTATTTTTAGGCGGAGTTTCTCTGTGTCTCAGTAGCCACTCCCAGATAACCAGACTGAGACTTATTATTAATTATAAATGCTCAGCCAATAGCTCAGGCTTGTTACTAGCTAACTCTTAAATTTTTAATTAACCCCTATTTCTTATCTATGTTCTGCAACATGGCTCAATACCTTTTCCCAGTACAACTTCATCTCCTTCTCTCTGCGTTTCCTCCCAGTTCTGAGAAGTGACTCCTCTTTCTCCTCTTCTTCTTCTTTGCACCCTCCTTTTCCTGCAAGTCCCACTTAATCTCTACCTGTCCAGCTATTCTTTATTAAACCAACAACAGTGACATATCCACACAGTGTAAAGGAATATTCCACGGGTATCGAAGACTGATTGACTAGAGGCATCAACAGAGAGTTGGGAGGAAAGAAGTAGCAGTCAGGGCTCATGGAGATTGAGGGTGGGATATTGTGGTCATGGGAAGATCTTGATCACAAAATGGGTAGGTGAGGGGGAAGTCAGGCTACCCCAAGAGACTAGAACCAAGTTTCCACTTCCTCACTCATTTCTCTAGTCTTTTAGTTAATTAATTTTGTTTATTTGATTATTTGTTTCTGAAACTCAGGAATCCTTTTATTAGAATTTGATTAAAAAATAATAATAACAACAGGGCAGACAAGTTGTAATAATTGGCAGCTGCTTAGAGGAGGGAAATGGATAAGTCGTGCCTTTTAAGTTAGTGTCCAGCATGCAGCAGATTCAGCAATGGAGGTCAGTAAGCATGGGTAGGAGCAGAAGTCTCTGGAGAGGGAATGAGACATGTCCCAAGTGTCAAGACAAGCGTCCTTAGGATTTGGGGCAGAATCAAAAGAAGAACTAGAAGGGTAGAAAGGAGGGCGAGTGGGATGACTGGCAATAAAGTCACAAAATGAACTTGCTGCCAAGCATGATGACCTGATTTCCATCCCCAGGATCCACAGGGTAAAAGACCAGGACAAGAGCTGACTCCTCAAAATTGTTTAGAAAATGTGGAAAAGGAAAGGTTATACTTTCTGAATTAGAACTCATAAAAGCAGGCTTGGTTAGGAGAGAAATCTGTAAGCAATTGCCTGGTGGGAGGAACTCCTTGGGGTAGATAAATACTTTATCTCATTAGGGAGATAATTATTCCTCCCATCTACTTGGCATGTCTTCAGGTGCATTAGCTTTCCTGAGGGTTGGTCTCCTGGCAGAGACTGAGAGGCCCAGTTGGATTAACTCCAAAGGGTGGGGACAATCTTATGTGTTTGTAATCTTATGCTTTGGGTACATGCTCTAGAGTGTCATGGCTCCACCCAGGGCTGGAGAGAGAAATCTGATTCTAGTCTTTTGGCTAGAAGGAAAGAGCTTTCCCTTAAAGGGTTTTAATAAAACCCACATACCTCTACCCTATAGTTGGACTTTCTTGTGGGATGCCAGCCCCCAAATTATGACACTGACACTTATTAATTTGAAAGCTTGACCTTTGGCTTAGGCTTGTTCCCAGCTAGCTCTTATAACTTAAATTAACATGCTTCTATTAATCTACACTCTGCCACATGGCTTTTTATCTCTCTTACATTTGTATGTCTGACTTGCTCCATGTCTTGCTGGTGTCTCCTGTGTACCTAGATTCGTCCCAAGTTCCTTCCTCTGCCAGAAGTCCTACCTAGCCTCTCCTGCCTAGCTATTGACCATTCAGTTCTTATTAAACCAATCAGGTGCCTTAAGCAGGTGAGGCAAAACATAGACACATCTTCACACAGTGTAGTGGATAGCTGTTCTGTCCATGACCTTGAGGCACCACCCTTAGAGATGCAGCAGGTAACTCTTCCACCTGCCTATGACCTTGAAGTGTGTGCCCCTGGCGTGTGACCCTTAAGACCTGAGATGCACATAGGCATTTCTCTCTTCACTCTCTCTTGGGGCTTAGATGCGGGACTGATTCAGGAGGCCTGAACAGTGTTCCAGAACAGCGTTCCAGACTGTGTCAATTCTGTTCTATACAGTAATTTTTTCCCCTTAATAAATTATTTTGCCCACTAAACAGGCTCCATCAATTTCACATTATATCTGGCTCCAATGTGGCAATGTAAACAAATATCCTGAAACACTACCTTCCTCCCTTACATATAATATTTTAAATACTAAATAGGGACACAACTGATTATGAGAGAGGATTCCATTAGCAATTCTCGTTAAGGCTGATAGTACCTATCTAGCTATTTAATATTCTCCTCTTTGGAGTTGAGACCTTAAAACCACTTAGAAGATAGGCATAGAATCAATTTGGTTACTTCTGGCTAAAATGGGACATGACATAGAAGCATTTAGGGTCTCCATTCTTGTTGACTTCCAGGCCATGAAGTACTATGAAGAAGACCCAGAAAGATGAAATTAAATTGCTGCAGGATCACCTGAAGATGGATCCACTGTAAAGGAGAGGAGATTAAAGATAGTTGTAACCCAAATTGCTAAGTGGTCTTATTAATAAAAATAACAAACCGGAGCCAGATATTGGGGTGAAAGTTGAAAGATCAGAGAAACAGAACAAGCCACAGCCAACCTCACCTCACCAACTTCTCAACTGAAAGCCTCTGAGTCCTCACCCCTGAGGATCTCAGTTGAACTGCTGCTAAAAAGCCTCTAGTTCCTGGTCCTCATGCCTTATATACCTTTCTGTGTCCTGCCATATTACTTCCTGGGATAAAAGGTGTGTGTCCTTCCCAAGCAAAGACATGAGATCTCAAGTGCTGGGATTAAAGACATGTGCCAACATGCCTGGCTCTGTTCCTAGTGTGGCCTTGAACTCACAGAGTTCCAGATGGATCTCTGCCTCCTGAGTGATGGGATTAAAGGCATGTCCTACCACTGTCTAATGTAGTGGCTGGCTCTGTCCTCTGATCCCCAGATAAGCTTTATTGGGGTGAATATTCTATTGGGGGACACAGTATATCACCACAGATAGTAGTTAAGTACACAAGATCTAAAGAGTAATAGGATCATTACCAAGGTCATAATAGATACAACCCCTCTCCACCACAAAAATCAAATGTTAAAGCTGTTCACCAAAAGAGATGGGGTGCCTGACACAGTCTCAATCTGATTTTGTGAATACTGTAAAGGAAACGGAGACATTAGAGGAATTGTCAGGAATATGCAGATAGCATTTGTTTAGGGTTAGGAAAAGCATGAGTCCCTTAATCTTATTATAGCTGAGGTAGCTTTGACTCCCCTATCTGGCATGCCGGTGGGGAAGCTGGGGAGGCCTTCCTCGGCGTTTGTCCCTTTTAAAAGCCTGGTCTAACTCTTTTTGTCTGGCACGGCCCAACAGTCTATCCTTTGGCTCCATTTTCCTCCTTCCCTATTTAAAACCCGCTAAGTAACCAAGCCTTAACTATTTTCTATTTTTTAACTGTCAAGATCAGTTAAATGTCCTTCAGGGTTGTTTTCAGGGACTGGGAGAAAGAAACCTGTGTCCTTCCATTTTTTTTCTCTACCAGTGTGCCATCTGTCGAGATGGCTTGGGTGGGCTCTTGCTGATTTAAGCCCCTGTGGCTCAGGGGTTAAACCACAATGGGTAACTTTTCCTTACACTCTAATGTCCTCTCATCAGAGTTGACTTCCCGGTGGCCAACTGTGAGCATTCTTAGGGGCCAGTCAGCAAAGGGTTTACTTGCAGTGGTTTGTAGTTTTATTGTGGTTTAATATCGTGTTTGAATATTACTACGCTTCTTAGAAGCATGAGCTTTGAAAGACAGGCTTCCCAGCCCCTCTTCACTCACCTCCCTTACACTAACTTCTCTGACTTCCTCCTCCACATACTACAAGGCCACAGCCCATCCTTCAGGACCCAACCCGGGAGTCACTGGGCAGTGGAGAATGGGAGAGGATCAGGTTTTTATTGGTTGTTCCTTCTGCTCTTTATAGAACGTATTAGACAACAGGTAATCATTGTCTTTATCATGCAAAAAAAAAATGTGTAATTCACACATGGAAAAGGAATGTTACAAAAATGTGAAACCACAGGCATGGTGGTACACATGGGATTCCACCCCCTTGGGGAAGCTAAGGCAAGAATAAGCCAGCTACCTACCTAGAACCTATCTCAAAAAAAAAAAAAAAAAAAAGCAAGAGAGGAGTGAAATGGTGTAATGGGCATAGTCAACTGAAGAGCATGTAGTTTAAAAAACGGAAGAGGAATGCTGAGCCTTACAGAATAGACAGTTGAATAGAATAGAATGCCGTGTTGTAGATCTGGTGTGGCCATGCATGCCAAAATCCAAGCACTCACGAAGCTGAGACAGGAGGATTACAAGTTCCCAGCCAGACTTGGCTATCTAGTGAGAGGAAGAGGAAAAAAAAAACAATGAAACAAACGAAAAAAAGTTGCCTTGTATATTGTTTCAGTCTGGGTAGATTTTGTTAATATATCTGCCTGCCAGCAGCTCTTGAGGGTGACCATCTTCTGAATCTTTTCTCATTGTAATTATTCACGTACATCACTTTCCTACCACATTTCGGTGGGGGTTTGGTTTTGGTTTTGTTCCGTTCAGGAACCTTCTTCAGGTTGCATCAACCTTTATTCACCACACCTGCTCAAAAAACCTAGGCTTGTCACCTACTTGTAGCCTGAGGAAACTACAGCCTCTCATGACCCAGCCCCTTTTGCAGAGTGCCCGAGGCAGAAGGCACATTAGAAAATGACCAGCGGTAAATTCCACTAGGGGCAGGTTTTATGTTTTTTTCCTGATGACTTACCCATGTTGAACATTTTCATGCCATGAAAAGATTGAGGAATTTTCCCAGACCTCCACCCCAGTAGTTTTCCCTTTCCAGCCTGCCTCCCTCTTCATTTCCTGATTCCGGCCTGGACTTGAAGCAGAGGTACCTGGGTGCAGCCAGGAAAGCTATTATTTCAACAGTTTGGGCCTAATAGGGGCAGGAAATACCAATGACCTTTAGTGAGCTCTTTCCCAGTGGCTGGCCAACCTCGGTGCATAGACCTGGTGCCTTCCATAACGATTCCAGTGATGCTCGAACATGACCCCAGCATTTGAAAACATCTTTCATTCTAGTCTTGTGAGACCACGGGTAAGTAAAAATTCCCACAATGCAACACTGATACGGAAATTGTAGTGACATGTGCATGTATATCCTAACGCAAGTCCCCGAAGAGCAAATTCCATTTCTACAGAGAACGTTGTTCTAAATACCAACTTCGTCAAAAAAAAAAAAAACAAAACCTAGAATAGAGTAAGATATTCAGAAAGACAAGCAACAAAACTCAAAATTAGCCTTATTCCTTGCGAAAGGAAATTACCAAATGTATTGCTTCATCTCTGGCTCCCATGTTAAGCAAACAACAGTTCCTTTTCCCAGAGCGTTATAAGGAAGAAAAGAAATGGGAAGTTGACAGGAGAGAAAAGTGAGTTACTTTTGCAAACTATCTGATCCACCCCCAAAACCGCAAGGCAATCCATAAAATACGTAAAGCACATAAATGACCTCATCTAGATGCATCATTCTCCAGTCAACCAAGTTATTCTCAAATATCTGCCTGCTCTTGCGATCACCTTTCTCTCTTGTTTCTCTGCCTTGGGCGATTTTGAAATCTTTATTGACATAATTGTTTTGTAGTGATGTTTACTATGCCAGCGAAACAAACAACCTTAGCCCTGAAATTGGCCTTGTTGTGACCTGCCTGGTGAGTCACCCTGGGCCTACCAGCCCTTAGGTTCCCAACACTGACCCAAGGCTGTTTTCCTGCCTCGGTTGGGAGATCTGTTTACACTCATTCCCAGGCAAGCCTGGGCTGAGCCCTTAGCAAAGCTCCAGGGAACAGCACCCTCTCTCCCAGAACTCGGAGTGGCAACAGAGGGTGGGCGTGGCGTCAGGTTTTCAAAACCCTTCCCTCCATAGGAGGCCCTGGTGATTTCTCTGTGGTTGGTTTTGAGCACAATTCCAGGACTTCCACAAATCAGATATTTTGGAGCTGACGCCTCAACCACTGGGCACAGCACAAAACCAGCGGACTTGCATAGGAGGAGGATGGCTGGAAATGTCCCACCTGCTCTAAATCTCCTGCTAAGGTCTTCACCCAGAAGAAGAAGCCCGGTCCAATGTCTGTCAATAGGTGATTGATTGAATAAATGAACAGATACAGGACGTAAGGGGCCAAACCTGGAAAATGAGGCCCTGCCAACTTCACGGGCCCACATAGTCAGGAGCCAGCTAATCCTAATGGCATCTTGTTTTGAGATAGGCTCCTTCAAACAGCCCAGGCCAGAGACAAAGATGGGCAAGCCGCTTCTTGCTCAGACTATAACTTCATTAATGTAACTACCCGCCGACTATCCATTCTACTAAACTCTCTATTATCCACTCGGGGCTGTTGCGCCTCCACCCACCCATTACTGACCTTTTACCCTTCTGATTATTCATGCCGAGCTCCTCCCAAATTAAAAGGATTAGGGAGTGGTTTTCAAACGAGTTTTTCTCTTAATTAGAAACTTCAGGAAATAGGAGGTAGGGCGGGTCAAGGTAAAGAGCAGGGGATGAAAGCAGTTTTGATATTGCGGTAGATTGCAGGCTGTCATGGGAAACTTTCTCTCCAGAGACCAGGTCACAGAAGAGGTAAGGGACACAAAGGACAGCTTCCTTTATTCCTTGGCCAGGACCACTCAGGGTCATAATCCCCACCCTGCTAAGCCTGGAGATGGGGCAAAATGGAAAAGCAGCAGTAATGACTGGACCTCACCATGTTGAAGTGAGTGAGAGAATCACACCAGGGCAGAACAGACACTCTAAGTGTGAGAAATAGAACTGATAGAACCGTGTCTACAAACGCAAAGACTAAAGAGCCAAGCACAAATCCTACACTTGTTAGTTTTCCCAGTGAGGAGGGATTCTAAAACACTTACAAGCCCATGGATCAGAGGCAAAGAGGCACGAAAATGTGTGTGTGTGTGTGTGTGTGTTTATAGATGAGCTACTTTTAAACTTCTGGGGTTTGTTTGTTTGTTTGTTTTTTAAAGTTTACCCTGAGTCCTCAGAGAAAGGAAAGATAGATTTTTGTTCTATGTTTTTTTAAAAGGTAGATTGTGTGGTACATGTCTGTAATCCCAACACTCTAGAGGCTGAGGCAGGAGGATGGGGCCAATTCAAGGCCAGCCCTGAACTTCCTTTTCCCTAACAGACAGAGATGACTACTGGACTTTTAGTTCTTACTTTTGATCCATAGAACTTATTCAAAACTTATTCCTGCTTAAAACCTGTAGAGAAAGAGCCAAGCTCTACTTTGGGGGAGTCCTTTGAGCCATGCCTGAGTTAATGAATGACTCACAGATAAAATACAGCTATTGCAAAGCAGCTCTCAGAGACTCCCCACAGAGGAAACATACCAGTAACCAAGTGACTTTCTCCAGTGAGTCTTCCCATCTATTAGTCACTCAAATGTCTTCAATGAGAGATTAGTCAAAGAGGTTTGGTGCACGGGATGACTCACTCTCGCTTCAGCTGGGTGAAAGGCTCTGAGGGGTATGGACAAGCAACTCACCCCTCCATTCCCACAGGAAATTTTTGTGCATGGGTTCAAGGGGGAAAAGAGACAATTTGTCGATTTCTCATTTAGTGGAGCCTTGGGTTGAAAAAGGAAAAGAGATAATTTCTCATCTAGCAGAGCCTTGCGTCAGAGCATCAGTAAATACCAAGGACCACAGATGCCCTCTGCAAAGCAAGCTCTGGGACTGTGCTGACGGGCATTTCCTGTTTCTCTTACTACTGTTCAGGGATTTAAGCCTGTTGAGTCCCCTTGTGTCATGTGACTTCTTAATGTGACTGACAGCTCCACTGGATGACAAGGGTTAAAATCAGACTTCAGTGGATTTATTTCTTTTGCCCAATTGTGGTGAAGCTGTCTTAAAGTTTGACGATAGGAATGCAGTAGGAATTCAACAGATAGACTCAACCCTCAACTATAGGGTCAAGGCCTTCCAGGAGCTGAAATGTGCACAACCCTGTTTGGGGTCTGAAAGCGGTGGATTTAGAAGAACATCACTATTTACCAAGTTTACTCTACAATACATGACTAGCAGTTCAGAGTTGGTGTTTTGTTTCATTTTTTGTTTGTTTGTTTTTTGAGACAGGGTCTTATGAATCCCAGCTGGCCTCCAGCTAGTTCTGTAGATGAGCATTATTTCAAACTTCTAATCCTTCTGCCTCCATCTCCCAAGTGCTGGAGTGAGAGACAATGCCACCAATGTCTAGTTTATATGGGGATGGGGACCAACCAATCTATGATCTCATGCATGCACCGTACCAACTGAGCTATATATTTCTGGCTCGAGAATTAATTATTCATAACAGAATCTACATCAATGGAAGAAACAAATTTATTGAATACTGAATGAATAATTATTAAACATGAAATCTAGGATTCACCTACCAAACAAATTTTGAATGTTTGTTTTTGAGACAAGATCTTGCTAAGCCTCAAACTTGGGAGTTCAACTCAAGCCTCCCACTTCCAGCTTATGAGTGGCTGGGCTACATCACAGGTCTGCCTGACTACTGATGGCGATGTACCAGAGTCTGTCTAGTGGAATGGAAAACAGAAACAGACAAACAAGTAAAATAAAATAGAAATGAAGGTCCTGGCTCATGCACGGGAAGAGGCAAGACGGACAAATAAATGATGCAACATAGCACAGGAGGAGCGTGTGGAGAGCACAAATGGGAGAGCTTCTAACCCTGTGAGGAACGAGAGTAAGGCCTGAGGAGGCAAGGCCTGAGCAGGAAGGAGAAAGAGGGGTCACAGACAGCTTTTAAAGGAAGGAAAGTACAATGTAGTGAGAGGGAGAAACATCATCCCCAGAGGCCAAGAAAACAGCTCCCGGGGCAATGGAGGAATGAAACAGCATCTTATCCTGGGACCATTGAAGTCAGGGTTCCGAGTGAGTCCAAAGACAAGATAGCAGGTGGCAGGTAGCCACCTGCCGTGGAGCGAGCAGGTGCACTGGGGCCACGTGTATCACTGTCACGCATACTCTTGTGGCCCTGGCTTGATCCAGAGGGCAGCTGGTGCCTAGGGCGAATTTTCCGGAAGAACGTAGTCAGGTGTGCATTCTGGAGAGAGAGGTCGCCGGGTAAAATCAAAATGAAAGTCTGGGAGCGGGAATCGCATGGTGATTTACATAGTCTGCTTAGAAACATTTCTCACCAAGCCAGGCATGGCAGCACGTCGGTGATCCCAACACTAGAGACATGCAGGCAAAAGGATCTTGAGTTCTGGTCTAGCCTGGGCTACAAAGAAAGACGGTCTCAAAACAAGAAAGAGAAGAGGGAGGAGAAGAGATGAAGAAAAAGGAAATAGAGGCTTAAGAAAGAAGGGGAGAGGGGGGAGGAGAGGATTCAGGTTTTCTTCCTTTTGGGATGGTTGTTTGTCTGGGACAGGGTCTCTCTATGTAGTCCTTGCTGCCCTAGAATTCACTGTGTAAGCCAGGTGAACTCAGAGGTCCAGCCTCTGCCTCCTGAGTACTGGAATCAAAGGCGTGTACCACCACAGAAGGGAGGATTTTTATGAGCATCTCTTCCAACTTCTAAGTCAGTGGCTCGCAACCCTCCTAACGCCGTGACCCTTTAATACAGCCCATGTTGTGGTGAGACTTCATTACTGTAATTTTGCTTCTGTTACAAATCGTAATGTAAATGTCTGATATACAGTCACCTCAAAGAGGTCCCACCCCGTAGGTTGAGAGCCACTGTTCTTTGCATGAACAGTAATAGCCTATCTACTGTGGTTCTTCACACCCGTGCGAACTGCCAGTGTCTTTCATTCCTCCAGTCAGCAGCAGTGTAGAGAGGCAGGGGGAAGGTTATAGATTGCGGGGGTCACCTTCCAGCGTGTGACCCCTTCGCATGCCGCTTCAGCGACCCCAATAAACATCTCATCTCACGAAAATGGCTTCCCTTGCTCTCCACGGACAGCCTCCAAGCCAGCTCTCAGCCTCTGTAGCTCTGAGTCCCTCATTGTCTGTACACACCCTAGCTCATCAGGTAGATATCAGCCAATGGCAGTTAGACTTGAGGGACTCCTGGTGGGGGAGAGATGGCTCAGTGCCTAAGAGTACGTACTGTGCGTGCTGAGGGCCTGAGTTCAGATCCCAGCACTCACTTTGAGTAGCTTACAACCACCTATAAACTCCAGCTTCAGGGAGTCTGACTCTCACTTCCGGCCTCTATAGTACACACACACACACACACACACACACACACACACACACACACACACAATTTTTAAAAGGGGACTTAGGTCCCTGGAAACCTTCTCTAAGGTGCTGTGGAACAATCTTTTGGTACACTATGAATATGCATTACTTTCATTGGCTAATAAAGAGCTCACTAGCCAATAACTGGGCAGGAGGAAGTTATACCAGCGGGAATACCAGACCAAGAGGATGCTGGGATGAAGAAGGGTGGAGTCAGATGGAGAACTGAGTGGAACACGCAAAATGGGATAGAGGTAGATGAACAGAATGTAGATGAACAGAAATGGGTTAATTGAAGTTGTAAGAGCTAGTTAGCAACAAGCCTGAGCTATCGATCAAGCATGTGTAATTAATACAAGCCTCAGTGTGTTTATTGGAGATCGACTGTGAGACAGGAAAACCCCACCTACAGTAAGTCCTCATGGACAAACCTCTCATCAGATCCCACTGGTCCATGATGTTTGGGAGAGGCCTCTGCAGGTGTCCCCACTAGTAAGTCTCCACTCCAGCGCCAGCGGAAGGTTTGGCCACTGGCTGAACCCTCAGCGACTTTCCCAAGAGAGTTCCAGGCAGGGAGTGTCATATAACCACCCCCTATCTGGAGGCTGAAGGCTCAGAAGAGTCCCATAAAACCCCTGGTCATCACCTGCAAACTCGGGGAGAATTTCCTGCAGGACTTCCAAGCAGTAAAATGGATAGCTGCTCATGAAAAAAAAAAAAAAAAAAAAAAAAAAAGTCCCCGGTTTTATGTATTCGAAGTGACTTTTACATATAATGTGGTTACTTCATTCTCCTTGTTGGAGACTGTAAATGCCTTGCACCTACCTCCCTTTTCTCTCCTTATATATTTTTTTCTCTATGACTTCCCACCTACTTGTCACCAACTGGTAGATTGTTATTAAGAAGTTAAAACTTAAGCTGGCGGTGGTGGCACACACCTTCAATCCCAGCACTCCGGAGGCAGAGGCAGGCAGATCTCTGTGAGTTCTAGGCCAGCCTGGTCTACAGAGTGAGTTCCAGGACAGCTAGAGCTGTTACTGATAGAATTCCGAGCCACTCCCCTAGCTACATGACTTCACGTGCGCTGGCAAGATGCTTAGCTGTCCCAGGGCCTTACGTACTACGTAATCCATGTGCTGGTACATGATCACAAAATCTATGCACATGCACATGCATGGCGTAGCTACATAAGCCCATATGTGCATGGGGGGGCACCTATAAAAGCGGGTTCCATGTATTCACCCCCTCCCCGTTCCTGCACACTCCTTCCATAGGCCTATGCACATCTTTCCTATTCCCTTGAATAACTCTTACAGTGGGTTTTGTTGTACCTCGTGGCTTTTCTCACACTGTAGACAGTGCCGCTTAATAAATAATGGTTACACAGAGAAACCTCAGAAAAAGTAAAAAAAAAAAAAAAGAAATTAAAATAAAAATCAGCCACCATGAAGCAAGCTATTTTAAATATATCTCTCTCCCTTTTCTTGCCTCATTTACAGGGTGGGCTGTATACCAAAGACATGCCAGTTGAATGTGAACTGCAAATAAATAACAAACAATATTTTATTATAAATATAACCCATGCAATATTTCATATATGTTTGCATTTTTCAAAAGCTTATTTGAAGCCAATCTGAAGCTCCAGTTTAACTAAGAAATCTATATTTATTTGACAACTCTGTCAAAAACAAGATAAAAGGCTGTAATTTGTTTCATGGTACTTTAGTTAAGGTATTTTTTTTGAGAGACAGGGTTTTTCTTTGAAGCTTTGGAGCCTGTCCTGGAACTCACTCTGTAGACCAGGCTGGCCTCGAACTCACAGAGATCTGCCTGCCTCTGCCTCCCGAGTGCTGGGATTAAAAGCGTACGCTGCCACCGACGCCGCCTCCGCCGCCGACGCCCCACTCATGCAGTTTTATGAGATGAAATATAACTGGATTTGGGGCTCGCATACCTAGACCCAGTACTTGAGAAGCTAAGACGGGAGGGTTCTCCTGTGTTCAAGGGCAGCGTGGGCTACAGAGTGAGACTCTGTCATAAAAAGAGAAAGAGGGAGATTAGAACTTGGACACAAGCATTTTGTTTATCTGGTGTTTAATTTCTTTGAGACAGAACCTGATACTATAACCCTGGCTGGCATTAAACTCCCAGCAAACCCCGCTACCTCAGCTTCCAGAGTGCTGGGATCTCACAGGCTAAGCCTTTTTTAATTTCACAGAAGGGCTATGTAAATCCAGCATGGTGGAGACAGCTGGCAGAGGAAAACAGGAAACCCAGACCTGGCCCCTCCTGTCAGACTGGTTGGATGACTATCTTCAGGTGGGAACCCCAACATGACGGTGGCACTCAACTTCCAGATGCCTACCGGACCCTCCCAGATAATGTCTGAGCTGTGTTTGATCACATGGAGAAGCAGAATAACGATGGGGACCTTCAGGTCACCTTCATGTTCTCTAACAGGAGCATGAGTGTCCTTGGGACACTGGGGAGCAGGGCACATAGTTCTCGGCTGACTGCAGTAGGGTCCCTGTGACCAACTCCGGTGTGGTTGTGCCAATCTGTCTCTCCTAGTCAAAGGCCACTGTTTGTACATGACAGCCAGATTATACCTTCCAGGATATAGGGCTGGCACTTGTGTTACCAGGAATTTGGGGGAGCCTCGTTAAGATTGACACATGTAACCAGAGAAACTAGGGAAACCGGGATCCCTACTTGGGAGTCTTAGTTTCATTACTAAAAGAGCCAAAGAACAAACTGAAAAAAAAACCCAAGCCGGGTGTTAATCCCAGCACTTGGGAGGCAGAGCCAGATGGATCCCTGTGAGTTTGAGGCCAGCCTGGTCTACAGAATAAACTCCAGGACAGGCACCAAAACTACACAGAGAAACCCCGTCTTGAAAAAAACAACAAAAAAGAAAACCCAAAGACAATTTTATTAGTGTTTAAAAGAAAAAAATCCACGCCGGCTGTGGTGGCGCACACCTTTAATCCCAGCACTCGGGAGGCAGAGGCAGGCAGATCTCTGTGAGTTCGAGGCCAGCCTGGTCTGCAAAGCGAGTTCCAGGAAAGGTGCAAAGCTACACAGAGAAACCCTGTCTCAAAAAAAAAAAAAAAAAAAAAAAAAACAGAACAGGCAAGCTGTAAATCTTGGCAGCTACCTGGAGGGGAAGATGGAGAAATCAAAGAAAAGATCAGGCCATTTAAGTTAAACCAGCATGGAGGTCAGACTCATGATGGACAAGCATCCACATGGCAGAAAGAAAAACTTTGGAAAGAGATGAAAAGGCCCAAGTACCAGTGGAAGCATTCTTAGGACCTGGCCAGAATCCAGCAGAAAAAGGGGAAGTTATACCGTCCTGAGTCAGCACTCAGAAGGGCAGGCGGGCCCAACAGAACCTCACACGCTCAGGAACAACTGTGTTCGGGGCCGGAATTCTGGGAAGGAAAAGTCAGTTATCTCATTGAAGGGATAATGAGTCTGTCCACCTCTAGTATAGCTTATCTTCCCGAGGGGTGAACCTAACTTCCCGAGGGGTGGTTCCTTGGCCAAGTGATGGACCTACTCAACTTAGTTCTTTTTTTTTTTTTTTTTTTTTTTTTTTTTTTGGTAGTTTTTCAACTTTAATTGACACTCAGCAGCTTAGTTCTCATCCACATTGACTGTCTGTAGATTTTTGAATGTGGTAACAGGTACGTAAGTTACCAATGTGTAGAGCTTGTTTGGTGAGTCCTCGTCCCATAACATTTTCTGGACAAACGTACACGAATACAGTATGAAACATTCCTTATTCCTTTGGCCCAGACAGTTTCATCAATGGAGTCCCCATCTCCTTCATGGCAAATTTCCGGATTTCTTTGAGTGCCCTCCGGGCACACTTCCTGAAGCCTACTCCATGGATGCGCTTGTGAATGTTGATGGTGCATTCTCGGGTCACCACCTCACTGACGTCAGAACAGCCCTTCTTCTTCTTGCCACCCTCCTTTGCAGGAGTCATTCTGCCCAAGCTCCCCAACTTAGTTCTTAAGGGAGTAGAAAATGACACGTCTCCACCTTGGGTAGATTCCATGATTATACTTCCCTGGCCCTTGGAACTCTGGGATTCTATTAGGCTATGTTTTCAGATTCTGGAAATCACTGGAATCTTAAGACCTACCTACCACTATTGCTTTTGAGGGAAAGGCGCATGCCGGGTGACATGTCGGTCTTAAGAGAGGCCACTTCCTCACAAACTGTCTTTGGTTCATCTCAATCTCTTTCCACCCAGTCCCCAACGATGTCCTCCTTATATCCCAGACTGGCCTCAACCTCCATGTGTAGATGGGGATGGCCTTGAACTACTTACTCATCCTCCTGCCTCTACCTTCCAAGTGCTGGGATTACAGGCATGTACGATCATACTGTTTAATGTAGTACTGAAGACTCAACCCAGGGCTTACTGCACCCTGGGCAAGCACTCTGCCATCTGAACTAAATCACAATCACCCTGACCTTGGCCTCTTTGGGGGAATGTCCTGTTCCTTTCCCTGAAGCTCCACTTCCATCTGAAACTACAATTGCATCTTTTGAGCTGGCACAATTTCAGATGCTCTGAGTGGCATGTTTAACACCTCCTGAGGCTTCTGAATCTACAGGACTGTAGTCAACTCAGGTAAGTCTGTCTGCAAAGCCACCTCCAAAAAATGAAGAACTGTCTTGAGCCCAGCCTTAGTTTTCAAGGACCTCTGTACCATATTATTTGTATGTATTTTATGTGTTTTTTTTTTTCATTTTTAGACAGTGAGTGAATAGTAACTGTCAACATTTACTGCCAATCGCATTATAATCAATCTATTATTCTATCTAAATAAATCAGATCTCATGGCTTTCTAGGTGGGGGCAGGATGGTCAATCAGTTCAGGGTAATCCTCAGCAGCATATTGTTAGGTTTCACACTGGGACAAACTGTTGAGGTGTTTGTTTAACATATCAAAGAGGCCATTAGCCACCAGGTTCTCCCAGCATCCCTCAGTCCCTACCTGTTACAGGACCCACCTGGCTGGCATACCCCACCTCCTACCCAAAACTTCTCCAGCCCAGGTCTGAGCTACCCTTCCCCCTGTAGTTGGACTTTCTTTGGATCACCAGCTCCCACATAACTGCACAGAGACTTCTTATGAATTATAAAAGCTTGCCCTTAGCTTAGGCTTGTTTCCAACTAGTTCTTATAACTTAACCTGTATATGTTAAGCTACATTCTGCTGTGTGACTCATTATCGCTCCTCTATACTGTACATCTGACTTCCTCTCAGATGGTCCCCCAAGTTTCTCTCTCCCAGGAAGTCCTGCCTATCCTCTCCTACCTAGTTATTGACCATTCAGCTCTCCATGAAACCATCCAGAAGGTGCCCATCCTTAGGCGGGTAGGGTTAACCAGCAACACACCTTCACACAGTTCCACTGCCTGTGACCAAGCATTCAAGTACGTGAGCCTATGGGCGCCATTGTCTTTCAAACCGCCACAGGTATAAAGATGAAAAACTCAGAGCTTCCAAAGGGTTTCTGTGTCTGGTAAACATTGTATACTCATGCATGTACATAATGTATTCTCACAAAACAGAGTGATGGGTAGAGAGAGAATAGGAGACAGGAGAAGCCATAGCACTCCTCAGTTTTTGTAAGAACGTAGTAATTTCCCAAGTCTTCTCACTGTGTTTTCTCCATGTTCCATAGACGTATGCATTGTTTCTCAAATAAGACAGTAATGCATTTAAATGTGATAAACTTATCTGACTGAAGAAAATTATCATTTTAATGCCTACAGCACCTTTCCCACAGCATACATTATGAAGTGAATTTAGGGGAGTGACATCATTCCGAGTTTTACCTACCCGAAAGTTCCCTGGGCAGCTATGATCCTGGAACTTTAATTGGAATTTAACATGGGATTTAATTACACATTTTCATTAGTGCGTGCGCAGGTGAGCATATTATCTGTAGGAATTCCTATAGGCACATGTGTGGGGAGGCCAGCCACTGACATTCAGTACCTTCTTTGATGACTCTTCTATCTTATTCTTTAAGATAGGCTTTCTCACTCAGTCTGGAGCTCAGCGCTTGGGCTAGGCTCCCTGGTTAATGAGCTCCGGAGACATGCCTGTCTCCACTTTCTAGTTCTCCTCCTCACATGAGGGTTATAGACATGCGGCACAGTGCCTGGCTTTCACATGGGGCTGGGCTGCTCCCCTTGGGTCTTCTTGCTTGCACAACTGGCATGTACTGACTGAGCCGTCTCCCCAGCCCCACGGGTCTGTCTTTGGAGGTTGAGGATCTCTCTTCAAAATCAACTGGCTAATTAGATTCTGTGATCTCAGCTGTCACTGCACTGCATATTCAAAAAAAAGAAAATCCTTTCAAACAAGATGAAATAGGAAATTTATCAGCCTAGAAAACTAAATAATTAAAAGCAGAGTTCCTGGAGCTTTTGGTAGCCATTTGAATGGATGGAGAAATATTGGCTTTACAGCTAGCAAGGAAAAGACTATGCAATTTAAACGTGTTTCCAACCTGTCCCCTCAGTGTGTCCTGAAAAAGACAGCCACCCTTCAGAGAATTACAGACTCTTCTGCACTGAGGTCACCATGCTGGTGATTAAGGAACAGGTTTTTCCACTGCATATCAAAGAAAGGGTCTCCAAAGGGCATGGGACAGGCCCCACGTGAACGGTGAACTAATATGGTTTCAATGGCTCTTATATCATCACTAATAAGAGTTATTTTTACGGGAAGCTGCCTCTAGCCAAACATATGCTCCTGGCTTTTGCTTTAAAAGAGCAACGCCAGTCCCTGAGCTTATCCCTTAATTGCCTTATACGTAATAGAAAAAAATTTTTCTGCGTAACGGGCAAGCCCGAACAGCAACTTGGAAGTCACGAGTTCCTATGAATGTTCACTGGGAGGTGGGGCCTGGAGCCTCTCAAAGAATGCAAGAGTTTGGAGGAGAGGTCTCTTCCAGAAGAGGTCTCAGGTCCACAGAAAGGTGTATGGTCGGTCTACTTTCCTTTGCAGAAGAATTCTGGGTGCTTCTCAGAGAGAGGCTACAAACGTGGCAGCCTCGAGTGGGAGTGAGTCACCGTGCGTACACCTCCATGGTGTTGGCAGCCCACCCCTGCTCTGGCTCACAGTTTTTGTTTCCTTGGTATGATAATTAGTTGTTGGCACTGTGAGTGCCTCTCCGGAGTAAAGAGAAAAGAAAAATATGGGCACCTGTTATTTCTAGAATGAGTAGTGTTCTATGCATGGTAGTGAGGTAAGCCATCTGCTCGGAGTCCAAGTGTTGGCCAGCCCTGGGCCATGCAGCTCAGAGCTCTCTAGTGCTCTCCTGTTACTCTTATACCAGTAATGGAACATGAACGGTATATCCACTCTCCTGCCTTCTGCTGGGTTAAACAGATACGCAGCATCCTGCAAGGGGAAAAAAACAAAACAAAACAGTAGTTCCTCAGTGCTAAAAAAAACTTGAAGGTTATTATTTGGTGGCTTCCATCTTGGGCTTGGGCTATACATGAGAATCTCTCTAAGCCCTTTCAAGAAGTTTCCCTGGTACAGCAGGGCCAGCAATAGCACTGGCATTGTTCTAAAAGCTCCTGTGAACAACCAAGATGGACAACCACTGATCTTGCACATCAAAACCCTTTCAGGTGATACTGAGACCCCGAGAGGCTGACAGATGGTTCTGGAGCCCTACAATGCCTTCGTAATTTGATCTGCATGTAGGTCTTCTGGACTACAGAATCCAACAACCCACCCTCTCTATTTGTCTGTTTTATTGTCTGGCTTGGGTTCTTTACAAACAGGTATCACTATTTTACACAGGCTGGATTTAAATTGGGGTTCTTCTCCTTTGGCAAATCCAGCCAGGATAGTATGATACAAGAGCTCATACTTGGACCCAAAACTGTGCAGCAGAAATTTCTGTGCCCGATCCATGACCCCTTACCCTGGCCACTTGGTGCATGGTCAGCCTTCCAAGTGGCTGCATCTCCATAGCCAACTTTTTCCTTCTTCTGCTTATTTTCTCTGTGCCTGAAGCCCAGGTTGTTCCTATTCACCAGGACTTTGACACACCAGAAGCCCCAGAAACAGAATAATCTGCCTCTGTTTGGCCTTCAGTCCCACACTGACAGGAATTGGAGGTTCCAGTTTCTCGCCCCTCAGATCTGCTTGACACTTTCCCTTAGTCATATCCACCTCTCTAACTCACCTTTTACTAATGGCCCTTTCTTCCTCCTTCCTTTTTTACCTCCTATCTAATACTTCCTAAGCTTATTCTCCAGAACACTGATGCCCTGTGCCCTGGTCTGACTCAGTCAGTTTATAGCCTGTGTGTGTGTGTGTGTGTGTGTGTGTGTGTGTGTGTGTGTGTGTGTGTGTGTGTACATGTGCATGCAAACGTGCCCACACATGAGCATATGCCAAGGTGAGCGTGTGGAAGCCAATGAGAGGTCAACTCTCTCCTTCCACCCTGTGATCAAAAATTCAGGTCCTCAGTCTTAGCAGCACGTGCTTTTAGCCACGGAGCCATCTTGCTGAGCCTAGCCAGTGCAATTTCAAGAAACTCATTTTACCTCTCTGCTGGGGCCTGTTCTCAAAAGCACAGTAAGGATTTTAGAGTCGCATGTGGTCATCCCCATCTGCACAGGGCTGCTTCATGGATCCACCAAGGCCTTCCCGGCCCCAGCCTCCATCCGCTTACTCCCAGACCTCCCCTCTCGGCTTGCTCTCCCTCCACAGTGCTCTCCAACCATAGTTTCTGAATTCTTGCAACAAACCATGTTCTCACTTGCTTCGGGCCTCTTACTCACGCTGTCCCTCTGCCTGGAACATTCTCCTTCCTTCTGTTGGTTTGGCTTCCTGGTAGATTCCTCCCACTTTGCATTTAAATATCATTTCCTGTAGAGATGCCTTGTCTGACTCCATTATTTGCAGTGGAGAATAATGCCCGGAATGCTTGGCGGCGCCTCTTAGAGGAACTCCCTTTTGGGTCCAGTAGCCCACCTCACTCTCAGTCCCCAGCCATCATTACTATTCTTTATGTTCTTATTTTGGTTTTTCAAGACAGAGTTTCTCTGTCTGTTTCTCAATTCTGCCTGTCCTGGAATTCCCTCTGAGATCAGGCTGGCCTCAAACTCACACATATCCACTTGCCTCTGCCTCCAGAGTGCTGGGATTAAAGGCAAGAACCACCACTATCCGTAGTCTTTCCATTCTTTGAGGTCAGGCCCTCAATCCATCTTCCTCTCCGCTGTAAGCCTGGGATCGAGGCGAGGGCCTGTCATCATGAGTACGTAATGAACAAGTGTCAACTGAAACATATACTTGTTTACTGAGCCTCAAATTTGGAGGATAAAAGAATCTTGCAATAAACTTAAAACCAAGTTCCCCAACACAGGTTCTGCTTGTACTGTGGCAAGGGACAGACATCCCTTCCCCCACAACCCAGTACTTCTGCATGAAACCTGAGGAGAAGAGCTTCTGTGAAAGATGGGGTTTCCTGCAACTGAGGGGCGCTTTTTATTTTCTTACCCACGTAGGTGGCATCATTATTAACCTGAAAAATTAAAACTGGGCACAACAGTGTTAAAATAATCCAGCCCCGTACTCAAACTAGACAAGTTTGAAATGAGGAAAAGAACTAAAAGGATGCACGGTCACTAAATGTTAATGACTTGGAAAAAGAGAACCGGGGATAGAGCTCAAATTGGCTTTCTTTTTTTTTTTTTTTTTTTTTTTTTTGGTTTTTCGAGACAGGGTTTCTCTGTGTAGCTTTGCGCCTTCCCTGGAACTCACTTGGTAGCTCAGGCTGGCCTCGAACTCACAGAGATCCGCCTGCCTCTGCCTCCCGAGTGCTGGGATTAAAAGCGTGCGCCACCACCACCCAGCTCAAATTGGCTTTCTTTAAGGCCCAGGGTTTGATCCTCAGTACCAAGAAATAAGGGGGAGAAGGAGGTTATGGGAGAACAAAGTGAAAGGAAGGGACTGGGAAAAGTTACAGCCCACGTTGCTCACGGGCAAGGTGTTCCTATGGCAGCCACAGAGTGACCATCAGACATGGGTGGAGTCTTCCTAGGGAGCGCCTCTCTCCATACTCCTTTACCTTGGATGCCTGGTGCGCTTCACCTTAACAGTCCCTGGGTCCACCAGAGAGGGGGGATTTGTGCTTGAAGAGTCAACTTTCACCAGTTTCAGAGGGAAGTCCACATGTCTTAGCATTGTGTAGCCATCTCTTGGGGTCACGTTGGCCTACCTTGTAGCTAGAGTTTTCCTGCCTTGCCCACAGTCAGGACAAATCTTTGTCACCCGCCAGTCCCACAGCTGCTCAGACCCAACCAAGTAAACACAGAGACTTATATTGCTTACAAACTGTATGGCCGTGGCAGGCTTCTTGCTAACTGTTCTTATAGCTTAAATTAATCCATTTCCATAAATCTATACCTTGCCACATGGCTTATGGCTTACCGGTATCTTCACATGGTGCATGTCATGGTGGCGGCTGGCAGTGACTCTCTGCCTCAGCCTTCTGCTTCCCAGAATTGTCCTCTCTCCTTGTCCCACCTACTTCCTGCCTGGCCACTGGCCAATCAGTGTTTTATTTATTGACCAATCAGAGCAATTTGACATACAGACCATCCCATAGCACTACCTTTCCCTCTTGGCTCATCTACTTCCATATTCTACCCCTTCCTTTGCTTTTGCTTTGTTTATTTCTCCGACAGGATCTCACAGCGTTCATACCAGCCACAGGCTTGCCCTGTAGCCAAGGCTGGCCTTGAACAGGCAGTCTTCCTACCTCCATTTGTCCAGTGCTGATTGCTGGCATGTGCCGCCACACCTGGTTTACATACTGGTGCTCAAACCCATGGCCTTGGGCATACCCGGATCTCTACCAGTTGAGATCCACCCACGGTCCCTCACATGTTCCTTCTCTATTGCTCACAGGCATAATACGCTTCCACATTTCAGTCAGCAGATACTCTTCACCGGATCCCAGAACTCCCCCACCCTTATATCAGTTTGGCTTGCCAACTCTTCTTCATCCTCTGAGGCTCAGCCCCTCCCCAGCATAGGCTCCTTTCAATGCTCGGCCTGGATTCGACTCTGCTCTCACGGATCCCTGATGTTCCCTCCAACGTGTTTATAGTTGGATGTTGTTGTTGTTGTTTGAGATGCGTCTCACTATATAACCCAGGCTGGCCTTGGGATTACAAGTGTGAGCCATGATGGCTGGCTAACATTTATTCTTTGAAAGAATTTGTTGGCTGCCCTCCCGCCAGCCAGAATTACTTCAGGAACAGCCTGAGGAGAAGCCCCAGAGTCACCGGAATCTCTGTCCCCTTTTGTGATGAGCATGGTACTTTTACTAGTCAACAAGTCTTTGCTCAAATACACTAAAGATTGTAATCAGCGCTGGGCAGTGGTGGAGCATGCCTTTAATCCCAGCACTCGGGAGGCAGAGGCAGGCAGATCTCTGTGAGTTCGAGCCCAACCTGGTCTACAAAGCCAGTTCCAGGACAGACACCAAAGCTACACAGAGAAACCCTGTTGCAAAAAACAAAAAACAAAACAAAACAAAAGATTGTAATCAGCTTTTGTGTAACCTGACCCCTGCTTGAATACTAGAAGACACATTTTAACAACCAGCTGATGACTGGCTTGCTACCAAATTCTGACTTTAAAACATGTTTTTACCATGTAGCCGTTAAGTGCGTTCAATAAACTGGCATGATGTGGGGAAAAAAAAAAAAAAAAGAGTGCCCCAGTGTCTCCTTTTTGGGGATATTTCCTCAGACAGCCATCCTGGTACCACAAACCTGGGCAGCTGGCCGCTGGCAGAAGAGAAAGCACTACAGATGTTGCATGTAAACCTTGTTGCTCTTCAAGTGCTCACCTGGGGGGCGGGGGTGTGCTATGAGATGACAAGAATGACGAAAAGTGGATAAACAATTCTTAAGAAGCTCGCTTCCCCCATCTAAGTGCTAACCAGGCCGACCTTCCTTAGCCTCTGATATCAGGCAAGAAGGCCTTTCGTTTTTTTTTTTTTTTTTTTCTATTTGGGTCGGGCTGAATAGGGGCCGTCCTTTGTTGAGATGAATGAAATCTGCTCGGGCAAACTGGAATTTGTTTCTGAGGGAGGAGTCATCCAAGAAGTCCTTCTCCTGCTCCACCCTGGCGCCTGCCCCAGGCGCCCAGAGAGGCCAGCACGTCTGTACCCAGCCAGGAAAGGGCAGGGCAGCCAGCACCAGTTCGGGACAGCAGCAGGATGCTCAGCCTGTTCCAGGCCCTGCCGCAGCCCCTAGGGACCAGAGGCGGTGACACCACTGTGCTTGTCCTAGGCCTTGGGCTTGGCTCGAGGTCTCTCGAAGTGGGTTCTGGATGTAACCTTGCATAAACCTGGCCCACTGCCCACACTCCTGTGCATTGTAATAGCTCTAGTGATTGTTCTGGGAGGCAGTAGTGTGCCTACTTCTCTTACTCTGTGTGGAGTGCCTGTAATCGGTTTGAAACCAGGCCTCCAATCTGGCGTGTGGCTCAACTGTGTGGCTGTTTCTCCTGAGTCGAACGTGACTGTTGCCGTCTTGAACTGGAGCAGTTCTCATTGGCAGGAAGCTCTCAGGAGATCAGGCCCACGGACTTTCCCTGTCCGTCACAGAGGGAGGGGAGAGGTTCACGGGGATCACAGCCTTTATGGGATCCGCAGGGGGCCCCTCAGTTCCCCCTGGTTTTATGTGAGGTAAATAGCTGACTGACTGGGACTCTTCAGTGGCATGGCTGCCTATGGGTTTCTCAAGGGAGGCTTCGCTAGAGTGGCTTCTCATAAGTCCATGCTATGGGTGGGACTCTGCTATGGTGTAGCTGCCTTGAGCTGCCTATGTTCCTCTAAGCAACCCCAATAATGTCATCGGTTTACCAAGATGGACTTGTATGAAATCATTCCTTGGTCTATCAGCATCCTCCCTATTGGAGTTTTCCAGGAAAAATCACAAGACAAGCTGTGTTGGATGACTACCTTTGACTCAAAACATGAGTGCTTCATAAACCATGATAAGAGCTTGGCATGTGGCATGTTTGGCGGAAAGCTTTCTTGGCATGTATAAGACTGTGGGTTCAGTCCCTAGCACCTCATAAAGCCAGGAGTTAGGGTAATACATGCCTATAATCCCAGCACTCAGGAGTAAGAAACAGATCAGAAGTTCAAGGTCATCCTTGGCTACATACCAAGTTTGAGTCTAGTACAGACTACCAGATGATGTCTCAAAATAAATAAAGAAAACGATGGTAATGATAGCCTTTATAGTTTTCACATAGACCAACTCCTTTATCCCCGCCAAGGATTTTTAAAGAAAAAGTTACCCTCCTCCTACTGAAGAGGAAATTGAGATGCTGAGCGGATCTGCAGAGGGGATGTGTTTTTTTCCATCCTGTTGTTTGGATCTGTCCAGGACACACAGACATACAGAGACGACTTCTGGGTGAGGCAGGTGAGAAAAGAATTCCTGAGGAGCCTACTACGTGATTTATCCAAGTTTTTAAATAAACATACTGGACAGCATGATTGTTATTTTAGCTGAAAGATAAAAAGTTTGTTTGCAAAAGGAGTCAGGGGAGGTCAGAGGGGGTTATAGAATGAAATTGGATTATGGTAAGGATGACCTTTTTTTTTTTTTTTTTTTTTCTTGATTTTCTTTATTGTGCTCTAAGTACAGACTCAGTTCCCTAATAGTACCAGGAATATGAAGACTTTCTGTCTGTTTTTATTTTTGCTTGTTTATTTCTTCCCCCACCCCATCCCCACACCCCAGAGCCCTGCTATGTAGTCAAGGCTGACCAGGAAGTCACAATAGTCCTGATGCAGCCTCCTAAATTCTGGGATGGCAAATGTGAGTTCGGTCCATGATTCTTTTTTTCTGTTTTTTGTTGTTGTTGTTTTCCGAGACAGGGTTTCTCTGTGTAGCTTTGCGCCTTTCCTGGAACTCGCTTTGGAGACAAGGCTGGCCTCGAACTCACAAAGATCCGCCTGCCTCTGCCTCCCAAGTGCTGGGATTAAAGGCATGTGCCACCACCGCCCGGCTCGGTCCATGATTCTTAAATGTAAAACAGAAGCAGCCTCATCTTGTGTCATCCGTTGCCCTAATGCCACCAGCTTTTACCTCCTGTAGATCAATCAGCTCAGCACCTTTAATCTGCCATTCTTCCTACCAACCCATGTCCCCCAGCTGTCCATGTGGCTCCTTCCATTGTCTTCTTCAGGCTTTCACTCAAAGCCACCTCTCCAGAGAAGCCTTCTCCGACCATTTTTTCCAATTAAAGTGAGTGCCCCCTCTGTCTGCAGGACCCCCATCCCAACTCCTGTCCACTTCCTTTACCTCTACCATCAACTGTATTTCCTATCTTTGTATCTTGTTCTGTCTCTTTACAATAAACAGCCTATGTAACCTACGTGAATGCAAAAACATTCATATATAACACAAATAATGTACTCAAAAGGGAAAGTAAAACCAAAATCGGAAGAGAATAACCTTTTCATTAGTAGCATTTTCCTATTAAAGCATTTTTTAATTTTTATGTTTTATTCTATTTTATGTGTACGAATGTTTTGCCAGCATGTATGTCTGTGTACCATGTGCATGCATATCTGGTACCTGTAAAGGTCGGAAAAGGGCATTAGATCCCCTGGAACTGGAGTTACAAATGATTGTGAGCTACCATGCAGGTGCCGGGAATGGAACTCGGGTCCTCTTCAAGAGCAGCCAGTGCTCCTAACTGCTGAGCCATCTCTCCAGCCCCCTATGGAAAGTCTTAATGCTTACTCCAAGAAAGCTGCATAGTGCATGATATTAAAGTATTTCCATTTTTGTAGTGGTCCAGAGTTCTCCATGACCTAGAAGAAATGATTTCCCATCAATTAAGTCACAAAGAAGAAGACTGTGCAGTGACAGGTGACTATGATGAGCGGCCGGCCAGGTGGGTGCTAGTAACCAGACTCAGGGCCTCTGCAAGAATAGCAAGTGCTCCCCACCTCTAAGCCAGTGGTTCTCAACCTTCCCAATGCTGCGACCCTTTAATACAGTTCCTCATGCTGCGGTGACCCCCCAACCACAAAATTATTCAATTGCTACTTCATAACTGTAATTTTGCTACTGCTGTGAATCATAACGTCAATATCTGATATGCGACTAGTGACAATTTTATATGTAGTCACATTATTTCATTTTCCAGATGAGGCCTTGCTGATTAGCTCACGCAACAAAGGCATGGAGGTTTGGACCAAGTTGCACATCCGAACATCCCTGCAACCTCCCCCCCCCCCTTACCCTTCACTGCTGCTCATCACACCCACGCATCGCCACTGCCTGTGACCAGCCAGGATGACCCCGTGAAAGGTCAGCAGCAGAGCAGCGTGTAGCTTGACAAACAGTTGCTGAGTGAATGTTTGTTGAAACCAGCGCCTCAACTGTTTTGTTTGGCAGCTCTTATTGATAACTGTCAGGCCTTATAAGCTAAATTTGGCTCTTTTGGATCGTGGAATATGTATAGGAAACAATAAGAATCGGAATGATACCGAAAATAGTATCATTCACATGGGGGAACAGCTCTGAATTGTCCCATGACATTTGAAATGTGGTAAATGTCACCATCTGTGAGACTTTCGCTTTGCTCCCCACACATGCTCCTGCGCACGGGTTTCCAGGTCTGAGGACGCCCCAATCCAGGCTATGCTACATAGCAAGAAGACTGGACTTGAAACTATAACTTACCTGAAATTGGCTTCACAGACTCCAACTATTTCTTTCTTTTATCTTTTTTGATGAGGAAACGGGGGGGGGGGGGGGGAGGGGCAGGGAAGCTCCTCGTCAATACCCCAGAGTTAGTAGAAAGCCCAGAAGACAACTTCAAAGAATAATCCAACTTATAAATACACCCTTTGGTTCATCTTGGAGCTCTAAACGTTGGGAAATGTTTTGCAGCTTCTCTTGGATTGGCAGGGACCTGGTACCAGTACGGTAACTGGCTGGGGCTGGGTGGCAGGCTCCTTTTCAGATGGCCACCTCCACCTCGGTCCCTTTCCTTTGACAACCCAGCTGAAGCCTTAATGACGCAAAGGATAGGAATGGAAATCCTATCGAGTGAGCCAGACCTCAAAATAGCGATCACTTGGGTCTGCAGAGCTGCCCGGTGGTTAAGTGGGTGGCATGTTGCTCTCTCAGAGGACCTCAGTTTAGTTCTAGCACCCACATCAGCTTTCTACAACTGCTTGGAACTCAAACTCCAGAAGAATGTGATGCCTCGGGCCTCTGAGGGTATCTGCACTCATGTATCCATACTCACACACACATACACACAGGAAAAGATAACAACAACAACAACAACAAATGCCAATGACTTGTTCACTGAGGCTGTTGTTAACATCAGCTCCTATAGTGTTTCATATATTTGCACTCCCAACCATGTTCTCTTTCTAGTTGCCACATCGATAAGCAAATTATTACATTGGGCTTACTCTAGGCGGCCATCGCCTCAGTATTCATACACTAATTCATTTTCATCGTTATTGCAATGCTATGAGAGAGTACGTTTTTTCAGCTTTCCACTACTGTGGCCTCATGCCTGAGAGAAACAACTTCAAAGGAGGAAAGATTTTACTTTTGCCGGCATCTAAGAGATTTCACTCTACAGTTGGCTGGAGTCATTTTGGGACCTGGGGGGCTACAGATTATCATGGAAGCATGAGTGTGTGGTAGAGGCTGCTTGCCTGGTATTGAGGAAACAGGAAAAGTGGCAGGGAGGTGTCTACTTCCTCTAGACTCTACCTCCAAAATTGTCCATCAATCCCAATAATGCCATGAAGTTATGAGATCAGCAGTAGATGACCCCACTGGTTAGGTTAGAGTCCGCATGACCGAAAAAGAGGCCTTTAACATGTGAGGATTAGTTTGTTTGTTTGTTTGTTTTGGTAGGAGGGATACTTTATATCTAAATCATAACAGGTAGAAACTATTTAACTGCTGTGGGATGGTCTGTATATCAAATCTGTTGCTCTGATTGGTCAATAAATAAAACACTGATTGGCCAGTGGCCAGGCAGGAAGTAGGTGGGACAAGGAGAGAGGAGAATTCTGGGAAGCGGAAGGTTGAGGCAGAGAGACACTGCAGCCACCGCCAGGACAAGCAGCATGTAAAGATGCCGGTAAGCCACCAGCCAAGTGGCAAGGTATAGATTTATAAAGATGGGTTAATTTAAAATAAAAGAACAGTTGGCAAGAAGCCTGCCACGGCCATACAGTTTGTAAGCAATATAAGTCTCTGTGCTTACTTGGTTGGGTCTGAGCGACTGTGGGACTGGTGGGTGACAAAGATTTGTCCTGACTGTGGGCAAGGCAGGAAAACTTGAGCTACATTTAACTATTTCTAGTTCTTTTTTAAGAAGAGAAAACCCACAGGACAGAGTTCCGGGCACTTTCCTAGACAACATTGCTGGCAGACAGCGGGGCCAGGAGCTGGACTGTCGAACGCCAGAGCCTGACTTCCACACACAATGGAGTTCTTCTCTGGCTCCACAGTTAGAATGTCCGCTCTTGCTGGGCACGGTGTCATGCATCTGTAGTTCCAGCTCCATAGGAGGCTAAGGTGGGGAGATTACTCAAGTCTGTTTTTTGAGATCAGCTGGGGCAACATAGTGAGACTCCTGGGTAACACAGAGAAAGCCTGACTCAAAAAAAAAAAAAATCAAAAACCCAAACCAAACAAAGAAATTGATGTCCGGTAAAAAGTATTCTGCATCCCTAAAGCGGAAGGTCTGAATGACTCTGGGCTCCAGACACCCTGTGTTTACTGCTCCCACAGTCCTTCTTATCACACAGCCCTGAAATGTCTAGGTAAACGTCCTATCTACTTCTGAAGCAAGGAAGCGTGTCATTTGCCAGCACGTGGTGCACAGCACACACCAGGTGTCTGTTTCATAAACAATAAAATGGGTGCTTTCGACCTTGATATCTGTATCCTCAGGCCAGAGGGTTATCCTGTCAAGACGGGAGACTGCAGCAGCCTATTGAAGGGTCTTGTTGCCTCTGGACTTGTCTTTCTATGGCAACACTCCCCTCTACAAGTGCAGATAACATTCTGCTCTCCAATGCAGGAATTTAATGAAAAAATTCTTATGAAGTGCCTGACACGGAAAGGGGCTCACAATAGAGCCTGTGCTATTTGGACACTTGAATATTGCATTTAATATCATTCTTCCCAAGGCACTCCCAGACCCAACTTCAACTCCTGCCTCCAGCCATGAGCACGTGGCTCTTTGCTCATCATCAACCTGTGTCGCTCCATCTGGCATAAATGGGAGAGTGCCAGAAGCCATGGAATAACGAATGGGTCTCAGCTCTCAAGAGCAGAAACCACACTTGATGCTTTGGGGTAAAGGTGTAAGAGGCATGATGCTCTGATGTGAACATGCGAGAGTGTATGTTTGGAGGCTTTGAAATTTGCACCAACTTTTCCAAAGATAAAACAAGACTGAAAGCCATTTTGACTTGCAGATGGCTACTTTAATTCAACATCCTCAGATCCCTGTGGAAACTAGGCCAACAGCCCAATGACCATTCTGTCCGGCATCCAAGAATTATTCAAAGACCTTCCTGCCTTCTAAACCTTGAGGGCTACTCTGGAGCTACTGGTCAACAAACAACGCCTACAGATGTTTTCAGAGCAGGAACAGCAACAGCCATGCAGAGTCCCATGGACCCTGTTCGTTCTGTCTTCTAACTTTCTCTTTTTTACAGAGTTTTGTGTTGTATGTCCTGGTCTCAAATGTACTATGATGGCCTCAAACCTTTGATCTTCATACCTCTACCTTCCAAGAGCTGAAATTATAGACACATGACTCCATGCTTAGTTTATTTGAGGTTGGGAATTGAACCCCATGCTTCATGTGTGTGAGGCAAGCTATTGTCTCCTCTGAAAGATGGAGAACACACCTGGGGGGCTTAAATAATGTGCTGCATACTTGGAAGTCTTCTAGTAAAGACACTGTCAGACTCAGGAATTATTACACTTGGCCATTAAACTATATGCATGGCCCCTAGCCTGATAACCCACTGTTTGATGATAATTATGGGCTGGCTTAAATCTGCATATTGAATTATTGAGATAAAGAGATTAAAAATTCTTGTCTCTTATTTAAACTATTCCTTCTTCCTCAAAACACACAGTAGTGGTATATTTCTATCAAACTGAATCAATGCAGCTTGACTTAGGTGCCATTAAAAATAAAGGGAAGTTTTCTTTTTTTCTGATGATTTTGTGTTTGTTCATGTAGAATGACTTCCAATAAAATATAAATGCATGTTAAACTTTGAAAACTTTTCAATGGTCAACTTCATTATAGAAATAGTCCACATTTGGAGGCTCAAGAGATGGCTCAGAGATTAAGAGCACTTCCTGCTTTTCCAGAGGACCAAAGTTGGGTTCCCAGCACCCATGTTGGGTGCTCACAACTGCCTCTATCTCCAGTATCGGGGGACCCAATACCCTCTTCGGGTTTCTGTAGGTACCTGCACACATGTGCCTTCCCTGAGGCCCTAGACATTGAATAAACTTTAAAATAAATACATAAGGTAAATAAATTGAAGTACTTTTAAAAAAAAAAAGAGCACATTTGGTAAAAATGAGAGTTTTAGCATCAGGAGAGATGTGTCCGTGGGTACAGGCTCTTGCTGCATAAGCCTGGCAACCTGAGTTCAGTCCCCAGAAGACAGAAGGAGAGAACGGACTCCCACAAGTTTTCCTCTGACTCCCACACATACAACTGTACAGTCAAGTGTGCACTAACGTGCTCTCACACGTGCGCACACACACACACAGATAATAAACAAAAATTTAAAAAGAGTCTTTTACCCTAAATATATTTTAAACTCTTTTTGTTTTTTTTTTGTTTTTTTTTTTTGGTTTTTTTTTTTTTTTTTTTTTTTTTTTTTTTTTTTTTTTCGAGACAGGGTTTCTCTGTGTAGCTTTGCGCCTTTCCTGGAGCTCACTTGGTAGCCCAGGCTGGCCTCGAACTCACAAAGATCCGCCTGCCTCTGCCTCCCGAGTGCTGGGATTAAAGGCGTGCGCCACCACCGCCCGGCTTAAACTCTATTTGTTCAGCTACATCTGAGAAGGAATGCTAGACAAAATTCCTCTCTAGTAAAACTCTGTATTAAAATTAAAAATAAAAATGTCAGGCCTCATAGGCAGTCAGCGTTTTTAAATATGAATGACTAAACAGGAGAATTGTAGATGAGTACGCTGGTCTTCCTGCTGCTATGTCTTGTCAAGACAGCATGGGGACGGGTCACAAAGGAAAAGCAGAACTGCTAACACGCGCTCAACCCTTTCCAGGTCTGACCTTTTCAATGCGGATGTTTTGGGATCACACACAAAAATTTCCAAAGAGCTGCCTTCCCTTCAGAAAGTTAATATAGATATAGGTTGATTTAAGTTTTGTTTTGCTGAGGTTGAATCCAAGGCCCTGGGCATCCTAAGCAAATTCTTCACTGGTGAGCTGTATTCCTAGCCCCGTTATTATACTTTTAACAGAAAATAGCGCTTGTTTCTCTGGCAGAAGACCTGGATTTGGTTCTGGCCATCACATAGTGGCTCACAGCCATCTGAAACTTCAGTTCCAGGGCATCCAATGTTTCCTCAGACCTCCCCAGGCTCTTGGATGAGCATAGTACACATATATACACTCAGGCACACATGTATACACATAAATTAAATAGATATAGAAATATGTATTTTTGCCATTTGGAACACACACATGGAGCAGAATGAAGTTTCATACATAAGCATATCTAAGTACATATTCTATGCTTATGTATGCACAACTAAAATATTTAATTAAATTTCCTGTTTATTATACTATAAAGACATAAATTTAGTTTCAAAATTTCCAAAAATCTCATGAAAATCTTGAAGTATGGTGGCAGGAGCCCATCACCCTAGCACTCAGGAAGCAGACACAGAATGGAGGTCACCCTCTGCTACAGTCTCTGTCCCTGTCACCTACACAGTGAGGGGTGTAGTTAGAAGATCGGGAAGTTCAGTTCCAGCACTGTTAATTCTAGGTGCCAGCTGCTGTTTTTATTTTTATTTTTTAATTTTTTTCTTTGGCTTTTCTTTTTTTTTTTTTTTTTTTTTTTTTTTTTTTTTTTTTGGTTTTTTCAAGACAGGGTTTCTCTGTGTAGCTTTGCGCCTTTCCTGGAGCTCACTTGGTAGCCCAGGCTGGCCTCGAACTCACAAAGATCCACCTGGCTCTGCCTCCCGAGTGCTGGGATTAAAGGCGTGCGCCACCACGCCCGGCTTTTTCTTTGGCTTTTCAAGACAGGGTTTCTCTGTGTAGTTTTGATGCCTGTTCTGGATCTCACTCTGTAGACCAGGCTGGCCTCGAACTCACAGAGATCCATCTGGCTCTGCCTCCCGAGTGGTGGGATTGAAGGCGTGATCCACCACCTCCCTGGACAGCTGTTGTTAAATGCTGATCTGTGAATGTCCTGGCACCACACTTGGTGCCTAAGAGTCACAAAAACATGATTGGGGGTGAATAAATGGGAGCTTTAAAACAGGGGAAGTAGGCTGGGCAGTGGTGGGCACACGCCTTTAATCCCAGCACTCGGGAGGTGTAGGCAGGCAGATCTCTGTGAATTCGAGGCTAGCTGGGACTACAGAGTGAGATCCAAGATAGGCACCAAAACTACACAGAGAAACCCTGTCTTGAAAAAAACCAACCAAATAAATAAATAAATATATAAAATAAAATAAAACAGGGGAAGCAGGTCATGTGTGGTAGTTCATTTGGGAGCCTGGAGCAGGAGGATTGCCACAAATTTAGGCCATCTTGGAACTTTAATGTGATTTCCCATCTTCTAAATAAATATATATTTACACTAAATATGAAATATGTATTCATATTTTTCAGTGTTTTTGACATTTTTGTAATAATACATACTTGCAATAAGTACGACATTGTAGAATCTTCCAGCTACCTCTTGAAATAGTTGGGTTAGCCTTTAGGTATATAACTTTTCATTCATTCTCATCTTTATGTATTTTAATGAAACAGAATGATTTTGTTTTCCTTAGAAAATATTAGGATGAAACATTCTTAACTTGTCAATAGTTTATTTTTATTGCGATAACAAAATACCAGGATCCTAGTGATTTCCGCAAAATAGTTTGCTTTGGCTTATGGTTCTGGAAGTTTTGTGGCTCATCCTTACAGGGCACACAGTGGAAGCTGAGACATGAGCAGGTGTAGGAAAAAAAACGGCACAAGGGGCAGATTCACTTTGTAATAGCTCTCTCACAAGCCCTGGCTCCCCTTGCCCCGAGAGGATGGTGCCAATTCATTCATGGCAGTGGGGTCAAATCCCAAGCATCTTCTAAAGGCCTCCCCATTTCTCTGTACTGCCACAATGGGGATCAGTTTTGCAACACGTGAATCTCAGGGGCCATTTTCAAGCCATAGCAACAATATATACAGTATATGTAACTATATATATATATATATATATATATATATATATATATATATATATTACATAAGTTTTAAGATTGGTACTTATTGCCGGGTGGTGGTGACGCACGCCTTTAACCCCAGCAGAGGCAGGCAGATCTCTGCGAGTTTAAGGCCAGCCTGGGCTATAGAGTGAGTTCCAGGAAAGGCTCCAAAGCTACACAGAGAAACCCTGTCTCAAAAAAAAAAAGAAAAGAAAAAGAAAAAGAAATATATAAAATTTTAAAAAGGTATACATTGAGTCAGGTGCAGTGGTGCAAGCCTTTAATTCTAGCATGTGGGTGCGAGGATCAGGAATTCAAGGCCATCCTCAGCAAGTTTGAAATCAATATGTGCTACATGACATTCTCTCTCCCCGCACATATAGAAATGCAGAGAGACAGGATCATTTTAGAATGGTTGCACAACTACCTTCACCACACATATTCTTGCTGTGTAACCAATTTTGCAGTAAGTATCCTTACGTGGAGTGTCACACTTATGAGCGCCTATCTTTTTGAAGGCTGATTCTGAAAGTTAGGATGCTTTGATTTGATTTGCTTTTGTTCACTGATACGGGGGTCTTACACTAGAGCCCAGGCTGGCCTGGACCTCTTGGCAATCCTGTGTCAGCCTCCTGCCGGCTAGGATAATCTCTATGTTCCACCATGCCTAGCTTAAAAAGTAAGATTGCTGAGTCAGTAGACAAGGGTATTTCCATTTTGCATAAATATTGCTCAGTTATTTTCATAAATATTCATATTCCCCTGAACTATATAAAAGTAACTATTTCTTCAGAGTCTTGCTTGTTTTGAGTGCATCCCATGTATGTATGTTTATTTGAATTTATTTCCATTCTTCTGATTTTTTTTTTTTTAAATCCTATAAGCTTTGTCTATGACGTGGTTTGTCAGCGGGCAAAGCGATGCACTCTGTAATCCTAGCATTCAGGAGGATGAGTCAGGAGAATCATGAGTTCAAGGCTAGCCAGGGCTACACAGCAATCCTGAGGACAGGCTGGGCTATAAATGTTTTCTTTATTGATTATTTTTGCTCTTACACTTTTCTAAGCATTTTTGGGTGGAAGTTCTATCAGCTTAGGCAAAAGGATTGACATGAACTCTGAAAACCTTCGCCACGTATTAAGCCAGCAAGTAATATAACAATATTCATTTTTTTTTTAATCTTTTCAAGCCAGGGTTTCTCCATGTAGTTTGGGTGCCTGTCCTGGATCTCGCTCTGTAGACCAGGCTGGCTTCAAACTCACAGAGATCCGCCTGGCTCTGCCTCCCCAGTGCTGGGATTAAAGGCGTGGGCCACCACTGCCTGACAACAATATTAATTTTTATATGGACACTGAGAGTGTATCAGTACCAGAAACAGTGTCACAGGATGAAATACCTGCTATGAACTGAGTCATATCTCATCCAGCTTCACGTGTTACAGCCTTACCCCTGATGTAGTGATGTGTGGAAATGAAACTCTGGAAGATAATATTTCAGTCAGAATGATGAGTCATCTTGGATGAGTTCTTCTGTAAGAAGAATCTCACCCTTTTATGTGAATATACAAGAAGGAGTTGGTCATCACATACTTGGAAAACAATCCTCACTGGAAAACCAACCAAACACACCAGCACCTTAAAATCGGATTTCTAGGCTTCAAAACAGCGAGGAAATGTGTTTCTGTCATTTAAGCATCCTAGTCTACAGTATTTTGTTACAGCATCTTGAACTGGCTAAGAGAGCAATGATAAACTGAAAGATTCCACTGCCTAAAAGAGCTAGGTAGTGGAGTGTGGTGGTGCACTCTTACAATGCTCTGGAAGCTGAGGACTGCATGAGACCCTGTCTCAACAGAAGGAGGGGAGGGGGAGACAGAGACAGACAGAAAGACACACAGAGACAAAAAGGTACTTGGAGAGAGATTGAGACATCAAGGTCACTCAGCTTCATCAATTGCTGATAGACTGATTACTGACACTTGGCCATTTCCTTTCAGAACTATTACTACATTTTTCCATTCACGTGTTTGATGCCTGGGCTAGGATACCCCAAACGCCAGGTGTAGCAAAAAACATCGACCATGGTGCCTGCTCCTGTCTTCGTCATGTGTCAGGGTCTTTCTCACATCATTGTAGCCCCTGGGAAGCCGAACTTTTACACAGTGGCTCAGGACTCCAGTTGAGAAAGTCTCAGTGAAGGAGGCAGGAGCATCATGCTGCCTTAACCGCGGAAGTTAAATAACATCTCTTCTACTGCTTTGCTAAAGGGTGTGGATCCAAACACATACATTCAAGTGGAGCGAGATGCTCCCACCTATCAGTGGGAATATAACTGAAGATTAAAATTAAAATTGTCACACTCAAATACATACACATAAGTAGATAGATATGTGTACGTGTGTGCGTACGTGCGTGCGTGTGCATGTGCATGTGTGTGTGTGTGTGTGTGTGTGTGTGTGTTAAATCTGTCTTTAATTCCCTGTAATTCTTACAACAAACCAATTGCTAGAAAGCATGTTGTTGGGCAGTTTTGGCTTGTCCAGGGTCACATAACTACTAAGAAGCAGAGGCAGGATTCAAGTCCCTTCTAGCAACAACTCTCAGGCTAAGTCCTACTAGGTCACTTAAAAGAATACTCCATTTGTCTTAATGTTCACTATTGTCATCCCAACCGTTTTGAGTTGATATCACTATGTATGATTTCCTGGGGGGGGGGGCGGGGGAAGGAACCCAGAAGAAATAGAATTGTGTTCCATCTAAATAAACACAATTTACCAGACAGAACAATCCTAGGTAGAGTTTCAAATTGAAAGCAATCATGCTCAGGGATTGATTCATCCTAAGGCATATTTTTCTAGAATAATAGGATGGAAACTCGTGGGTGGTTCTTTGCGGTTTTTTCCTGGGGCTGCTCCTGTTGCTGGCCATGTCTGCCCCGCTTGCTCGTCCTCCTCTGGAAGCAGCAGCTGATTCAAATTATCTGAGAAATTAACTCAACTCTGTCTGTGTTCTGTGGCACACATAGAGACATGGCCAAAGATCCTGTCTGCAGAGTAGAGAAGGCAAGACTAGGCTTTCTCATTTCCTTCTCCTGTCTTTCAGTCAATGCACATCACAACAGGCTATTCCACCCCACACAGAGCAACCCTCTCACGCCATGGTTCATTTATGCAGAACACAGAAGAGCTAATGTACACCTTTGGACAAGTCAAGTTGAAAATGCAGCTTCCTGTCCTGTTAGCCAAGAGGTCATCTGAACCCGATCTCAAGGGTTAATCATTGAATGTAAATAGAGGAACATAATGACCAATTTTTAAAAAGCATCTTATTAAAAGGCTATATAAATCCATTACCATTTGTAATTCTTATTTTACTTCTCAAAGTCACAAGGCCCTCCCATTCATGAACGAGAATGACCTTCTCAGGATGTCCTGCTAACCTACTCCACTGATATCCACTAAGAATGTACATAGGCAGTGTTTCTGAAAAGGAATGCATGTCAGCGATGTTTCCCAGGTCTCTACTGATTGGATTCACTCACTGACAAAGTCTTCCTGTAACTGTGTGAGGAGACAGAAATTGTTATAACAAGGAGGGTCAGATCTAAAAGGAGCCTCCCAAAACAAATTTTCTTTCACATAAACAGTCATTGCAGGTTCTAAATCCTTTGTATGATTTTTAAAAGAGGATACAATAACTGCACAAATATGAAGTCTTGGAAAACCGTAAAATTCATCGTTAGCATCAGATGAGTTATCACTGATATTCAAATGAGCAATTTCTAACAAACTGATCTGTCCCTTGGGCTACACATTATCACAAGAAAGACAGGGTTTTATGTCTTTGTGACAGGAAAAGCTATGTCATAAACATATTTTGCACCACTTTATCAGAGAGAAAAAAATCGAGGAGAGGGAAAAAAAAAAGAGGCACGTGTGGGTGTCTGCGTGGGTGAGGTAGCAGGCGCAGATAAGAGACAAGGAACAGAGTTGGAGAGAGGGATCAGCCATTACAGCCCCGCCTCAACCAAGGAACAGTTTATAACTCCATCTGAAAACGATGTAAGCAATAGGAATATAAGAAGGCCAAATCTATTTGATGATCTAGCTAAACCCGTGTCCCTGGATAGACTATATTTATATAAAGTTCATGGTATAAGTACCACAATTAGATATGATTTGGCAGCTGGTCATAGTAGCTCATACCAGTAGGCCCAGCATTTGGGAGACAGAGGCAGGTAAGTTCTGGGCTAGCCAGGGCTACAAAGTGAGTCGCCCCCCTATTTCCAAATATAAGCTAAATAAATTAAAACATCATGGACTGAGATTGAAGTTTGGGTGTTTCTTCTTGGGGTAGTATTGATTTTTTTTTTTTTTTTTTTTCGAGACAGGGTTTCTCTGTGTAGCTTTGCGCCTTTCCTGGAACTCGCTTTGTAGACCAGGCTGGCCTCGAACTCACAGAGATCCACTTGCCTCTGCCTCCCGAGTGCTGGGATTAAAGGTGTGCGCCACCACTGCCCGGCTGGTATTGATTTTGTAAACTTTCATTACTTTTTCTCCTGCAAAGGATCCAACTGGCTGAGCTGCTTGTGGTGGTTCACACCTGCAATCCCAGTACTCAGGAGGTTGAGACAGGAGGATTGCTTTGAATTTGAGGCCAGCCTCAATCTCAAACACCGAGCTACAGTGTAAGACCCCATCTTAACAAACTGAGGTGACTCAGTGGGTAGTGGCGGACACAAAGATAAATATACACATAGTAAATACATAAAATAAAAAAAAAAAGACCAATCCAATTTAATGAAGTAAAAAAAATTACAAATTTGAAACAAAATATAATAACAGAACTCTTTGGCATGTACACAATCACATGTACAGTCCCTGGTGGGTTTTCCGAAGCCCTGATTGCACGTATGCCTACCACAGGGACTAGAGCAGATAATCAAGTAACCACCCCATGTCAAAGAGGAATGTGACGTATTTCTTATGACATGATCTATTTGTATTCTTTTCTTCTGTGGGACGTCAGTCCCGCAACAGATATTCTCTTATAACCGTTTCTGTTTTCGAGGCACTGTAAGAGAAATCTCATTAAATTCAGAACTTAAATGTATCACATGCCAACACTCTAAGTCTATAAAAAGTTTCTATATTATACTGGTGTTTGTCTCCTGCTTGATTAAAACCAACAGGATAGATTTATTGGGGGTTTGCAAACAGGGACAAAGCCCTTCACACGTAATTTAATACTGGCAGTTTCTTTATGAGGCAGGTAGAGAAGCATTTCATTACTGTTACTCTGCAGACGAGAAGCTGGGCTCGGTAGTGGAGGGCAGGTTGCCACCCGGTCCATCCCACTCTGGGTAGATAATGGTGATCAGTACTGCACAGCTCCTTTATTTGTTATTTGTGTTATCATTTAAATAATGTCAGCGAGGAGACTGGATATACCCTAAGAAAACAGATGGGGAACTAGAGAGATGGCTGAGTGTGTAAAGGGACTGCCATGTAAGCATGACCGCCTGAGTTTGGATCCCCAGAGTCCACGGGAAAAGCCAGGCACCATGGCGTTTGTGGGTAATCTCAGGGCTGGAGAGGCAGAGACAGGATAGGGGATGGGCTCTCTGGCTATCCAGTCTAGCCAATGGGTGAGCTTCAGAGTCAGTAAGAGACCCTGCCTCAAAACATAAGGTAGAGAAGCCAGCAGAGTGGAAGACACATTTAACCCCAGCCCTTGGGAGATCTTTTGTCTATTATAGCAAGTTCCAGGCCAACCAGGGCTACTTAGTAAGATCCTATCTTAAAATAATAATAACAACAATACTACTACTAATACTAATACTACTAATAATAAAACAAAAAGGACAATAATGTGGACAAAAACAAAGATGGGAGAGGTACATGTTGGGGGAGTCTGAGGGAGTGAGAGAGGGAGTTGGGGTGAATATGATCGAACACATTGTAGATATGTATAAAATTGTCAAAGTATTTTAAAGTAAAAATTTAAAACATAAGGTAGACAATGACAGAAGACACCCGAGGTCTACCATTCATGTGTGTACACACATACTCTACAGAGAGTATGGGGAGGGGGGGAGAGTGGATAGAATTCCAAGTGTTCTTTGTAAAGCTAGGATGGTCAATACGAAAGGAGGGAAAACAGTGTCATGGAGGCTTAAAGGAGACATGATAAGAAAGGAGGGCCAGGGTCTCTTACCAGATCTCAGTGCATAGGACGTAATTGGAGTTAATGCAATGGTTTCACATGATCAGAGGAATTTAATGATCCTGACAAACAGCCCAGGGTCACAGATGTCGGCTTTATTTATCTTCTGATTGAGTTCATGAAAAACCATTGCCTGCCACAGGCAGCCACTTCCACTGTGTGCTGAGTTTACAAAAACGAACAAGTGATATTTTCTGATGAAGAGAGGGAAATAGTTTCATTAACTTAACGAAACCAAGGATTATTTTGCTCTAAGAAATGGGGATATTTCCTTCCTGGAGCCTCTTGTGCCTTTCTCATTCTTCCTTAATAAATCTATATTCTTTTTGAGAAAGAAAAAAGATAGGAAGAAAGGAAGGGAGGGAGGGAGGGAGGGAGGGAGGAAAGAAGGAAAGGAAGGAGAGAGAAATAAACAAACAGAGTGGCTAGGATAATGGCTCAGTGGTTAAGCACTTTCAAAGGACCCAAGTTCAATTCCTACATCGGGTGGCTTACAACCACCTGTTGTTCCAGCTCCAGGGAATCCAACAACCTCTTCTGGCTTCCTCAGACACCTATACACTTGTGGCATTCGCACACGCAGGCACACACACACACACACACACACAAGAGAGAGAGAAATAAAAAAAATAAATTGTCCCCTACTCTCAAGACAAGTAATGGCCCAACTGGCCTGTCCCAAGGGCAGCCACTGATGTCACTCCTCTGAGGAAAGCTTCTCTGGGCCTTACTTACCTTTTTTCCCACCTTGCCCACCTGCAAACCAGAATGGATCTAAATATATATATATATATATATATATATATATATGCATACTGTCATAGTCACTGTTCTATTACTGTGAGGAGACACCATGACCAAGGCAACTCTTACAAAAGAAGACATTTCATTGACAGCTTGCTCATATTTTAGAGGGTAAGTCTATGATCGTCATGGCAGGGAATGTGGTGGGAGGTGGGCAGGTATGGTTCTGAAGAAGTAGTTGAGAGCTTCACATCCTAATCTGCGAGCTGCAGGCAGAGGGGAAGGGGTAAGAAGCAAGGAAGGGGAAGAGGAAGAGAAAGACACTGTCTGGCATGGCTTTTCAAACCTCAAGGGCCACTCCCAGTGGCAAGCCTTCTACAACAAGGCCATGCCTACTCCAACAAGGCCACGCCTACTCCACCAAGGCTCCACCTTCTCATCCTTTCCAAACAGTTCGCCAACTGGGTAATAAGCATGCAGCTGTATGGGCCCATGAAGACCATTCTCGTTCAAACCACTACATGGGCACATCTCATGGGATGCAAAGCATGCATCATGGCATTCATAGAACCTTGTATAAGGTCTAGGGTAGGCTAACTTACAGTGACAGCATCTAGAGGTGGTTTCTGAAGGACAGGAAGGATAGGTCAGTCTTCAGTTTGGCCTTCACCTCCTCCCCTGTAGTCTCTAGGAGACATTGCTCTTCACCCAAGGTCAATTTAGAGTATGCCAAAAACAAGCCTGTATGGCAGAGTAGTAGGAAATCAAAAGAGGGTTCCAGAACCTCCTTTTCCCTAGGTTGTTTAGAAGGTCCCTCCTATGTATCACCCCAATTCAATAAATGTCTGTTAGAACACTTTTCCAGGAAGGGCAATAAAAGGAACATGAAAAAAGTTGAGTGGCCACCACCATTTTCTAATGAGATTCACTGAGGTCTAATTTACTATGAAATCAATGGTTTTTCTTTTCATGATGAAGTTTAGCTCTTATGGTATTGTAATTATTACCATAATCATGGCGGAGAACATTTCTATCATCTCAAAATATTTCCCTTTGAGCTCTGCTTTTAGATGACGCCTTTAGGAAAACCATAGCCTACTGATGCTGTAGATTACATAATGTATCCTTGTGTCTTGGACAACTTAATCCATATCTCATAGACTCATACTCAAAAGAAACCTCTCCCCCAATTAACCTGCATGTTTCCCTTCTCTTTAGAGACTGCCATGTAAATGGTTTAACCATGTGGGGTCATTGTTGTTGTTCTGTTTTGGTATTGTCTCATGAATGATAGGCTGGCCTCAAATCGTCTGAGGATGACCTTGAATTTCTGATCCTCCTACCTCTACCTGCTGGAATTCTAATCTCATGATGCTACCATGTCTGGTTTATGCGGTGATGAGGATCAAACCCAGGGTCTCATGCATGTTGAGCAAGCAGTCATCAACCATACTTCATCCTTAGCCCTTAGAAGCCTTTTACTAAGGGGGTGTCTTTTAGGTGCATCCAACTGGCCCAGTACCTGTCTCTTGCTATTAGCAATAGTTCAATTGTATTTCCTACTGGTGAACCCATGCTGTATTGGGGTTTGACCTTTAAAATGAGTGGAATGAGACAGAAAAAAGTGACTGAGTGAATGAATGAGTGAATGAATGATTACGTCCATCTCATAGACCAGGCAGCATCTGAAAGGCAAAGTGAGGTGAAGTGACTGATACAAAGCCACACACTGACAGGGGAGCGGCACCCAACCCAAAGCCAATCAATCCCTTTTCCTACAAACACTATCTTAAAAAAAAATAAAATTTATGAAATATCAACATCAAAGAGCATAAGTGGAAATGATTAAATTTTTGTTGTTGTTAAGTGAACTTACCATGCAGAGGATAAATAAAGTGTGTAAGGGTTAGGGGTAAAAAAAACGAGGCAAGTAAAAATAGGTCTTCTTGCTCACCCTAACTTCCTTTGCATTAAATGGACTCAGCAAGAATTTTTGGAAAAGGGCTTTGTGAGGTTCTGCTTGCTTGTTTTACATACTTTGTTTCTGTCCATTGATTTTCTTTTATTGCAGAGTGTCTTTGGCGAGACGGGCACAATTACCTTCCCCGTCGTTCCCTATATTGTCCCAGTGAATGGAAAATGTCAGAAAAGACCCCACAGAGTAAGAGACCATCCATTGTTACACCCGTGCAGGCACTTTATTTTATTCCTTTTTTCAAGGTTTGCATAGGTCAGGAACACATTTGAATGACATTTGTTTTGAGATGTTTTGTATCAGAACCGGAATCCGAAGAACTTCCTTGAGCATTACGTTATTGGGTCTGCGTTTTACAGAAAACTCTGATTGCCACGGTCTTTGCAAAAACAAAAAAGCCCTGCTCTAGTGGCCCTCCCAAGGGAGTCAGCTGCTCTCCTGTGCTTTTTGTGTGTGTGTCTTCTGTCCATCCCCCTGCTCCCGCTCACAGATGCCTGCATCCTTGTTTCTTCCAGCCTTGCTTTCTCTTTCCGCTTGCCTTTCCGCGAGGCTCTCCCTCCCTCCCTCTGGCTTAGGCTCTTTCTTACTCCTTCCCCCCCAGCTGCTTAACTACAGCTCCCACTGGAACCTACACAATCAAAAACAGCTCTCCTCCAGCAGCCTCCAGAAGCGCATCACCTGGAGCAGAGCGACTCACTGCCGGCACCGGACGCGCACTGGGTAGCTGGGGGCGGGGACGGTACCCTGATCCCTCCTGAGCGGCCGCCAGAGCATCTCCCCAGAGATTTGCCGTATCCGCCATCCGGCCCCCCGGGGTCCTGTTGCGGTGATGCTTACGTTTCGGAGCAATGATGGAAAGGGAAAAGCCACTGCCGGTGGCATCTGAAAGTGGGGCGAGTTACTGCAGTAGCTGCTGCTGCCGCAGAATGAGCGAGTGAAGAACTGAGAGCCCCGTTAGCTTCTCCATCCCGCTCGCTCGGTCTTCATTCACCATCTCCAGGAGGTGAACCGGGAACAGATGCAGTAACCAGGCGGGTGCCTCCCCGGATCTATAACTGTGAAGTCCCCACTGTGGAAGATGGTAAACAAAGACATGAATGGATTCCCAGTCAAGAAATGCTCAGCCTTCCAGTTTTTTAAGAAGCGGGTAAGGACAGGTTGTGTTTGTTGCTTTTGTTTTCTACGCTTCTCTCTGAAATGCTTTTGGATGTTCGCCTGGGGAAAGCCTCGGGTTTTGTTACTCAGTCCTTCGTGAAAGCAGAGCTTCTGGTATCAGAGGTCAAGGTGAACAGTGACCCTGTCTTCACTCAGATTGGGGGGGGGCGGGGGGCTGGTGGGAAGGAGGGGGCTCAGTGGAGTAGCATTGGTAGGAGGGGGCTGGGCTGAGATGTCTACAAACGGGTTTGAGATGGGAACTGAGATTTCTCAATCAAAGCCATGCCCAAGATTACAAGGCAGTTTCAAAGAGAGCTGGCCTGAGTGCAGTTAATGGCAAGCAATTTAGTCTGGGCTAATTAAGTAGCTCCCTCTCTGTTATCTTTGAAGGGTTCAACTTTTCCACACCTTTCCTCTCAAGGGCTGCTGCATTATCTTCTTCAATCGTTAGAAGCAGCTTTGGCTCCTCAAATTCATTCCGCCAATAACTTGCTCTGCTGCTATCCCTGGTATAAATAGCCAAGGACCAGTGTGACCTTTTACAGAAATGACCGACTCCAACATTTCAAACCCTATTTCAAATTGCCTCAATTTCGCTTAACACATGTGCCCCCACCAAAAGGAACAGGAAATAGCCTTGTTTTATAGCCTGGATTGTAATTGTGGGTTATGCTGCTGTACACATTTGTTTAAATTCCTTGTTCTTCCATTCATAGTATTCGTAATGTCACGGGGCTGTAAATGAATAGATCTTTCTCTATGCTTCACAGATAAACTCAGTTCCTTGCAGTGGCCACACTGGAGGTCTGTGGTTCTGCAAATGTATACATGAGTGGGGGGTAAGGAATGAATGGTTGCTGGAAGACTGATGACTAACATTCTTAGGGAGAGTATTTCTTAAGCAACAGAAGGCTTCTCCAGCTCCCAGTGGTCCCATGCTATTTAACACCCCGGGGCAGTTCTATCAGAATGCTTCTCTCCATTCATTCATCCTCCCCTTCATTCAGGCCTTTTTTTTTTTTAATGCCTTGCCTGAAATGGCAACAGAACATAATGAATTACAGGCTGGTCTAGCTTGCCTCGTTGCACTGAAGGGTCAAGCTGGAAAGCCAGGTCTATGAGCAAGCAGCCTGTAAGGCTAGCCACAGTGCCCCAGCCAAAGCTCCTACACATCCTCGATAGACCTCCGTCTCTCCCAAAGCCTATGGCCAAAGGATGTGCATTGAAACCTCATTAAAGCGAATTCCTGAAGCCAGAGTGCCAGGTGAGGTCTTTCCCTAGTAGAGTCTGCAACCTGGGTGGAAGGAAGTCAATATGGCTTCACACCCCTCCAAGTGCTACTTAGGTCTCCCCTAGAGCCAAAAGATGCCTTTCCAAAGGAAGAGCCCTTTCATTCAGTACTTAAATTCTCCACTCCCTTCTAATTAACTAGCCAAAGTTTGTTGCTGATTTTGTTTTTGTTTTTGTTTTGACCTGAGGTCTGTCTACATTGACCAGGCAGTCTTGAATGCCTGTGCTGAAGTGATCCTCCTGCCTCAGTCTCTTGAGTATTGGAACTATAGGCATATGCCATCCTACCTCCCTGAATTAGTTTATTTGGTGGTATTGAGGGCATTTTATTTTGCTTATATCTTTTACAGTGCTGGGTCTCAAGCATGCAACTGCCCAGTGAACTCTATTCCTCACAGCCCTAGGTAGTTTAGAACCCTTTTTAACCAGGTATTCTTAACCAAGCAAGTGTCTGTTGCATACTTTTTTAATTCTTATTTTATTTTGTAATGCCTTCTTATTTTCTTTGCCGTCAAAACGTACTACTAGAAATACTAGTTTGCCATCTGGTTGCATTTTGCTTAAAAGCATAATTTACCAATGTGCTTCGGGGAGCGCTTCCACAGACCTTGGATTTTGGAAAAGAGTGAGACAAAGTACAGATGTCTTCTCAAGTACTTGGAGAGAGAAAGACATTTGCATCATGAGATCCAGCAGGCAGTTTCACGGGGCTCACTGGAGATCGGGTCAGAAATGTACCCTGCCACCTCTGTCTCCCCACTCAAGGACAGCTAGCTGAGTAGAAGGTGACTTTGCATCAACTCATTGGCGGCCCCGAGGAGAAATTCCGTGATCCCTTGATTCCTGCCTACTTTGTTTCATTACACATCCAATTTCTTCTCTGTTCTAAATGTGCACTGCTTATACTGTGATCGTGCCTTCGCCTTTTTTAGTTTCAGTGGTTTTGTTGGATTGATTTGAGACAGGGTCTCTCTCTTCTAACCCAGCTTGGTCTCCAACGACTCATTATGTAGCTGAGGATGACCTTGAAATCCTGATCCTTTTGCCTCTGATGCCTGTGTGTTGAGATCACAACCATGCCTCATCATGCCTGGTTGTTTTATTATTGTTGTTGTTATTGTTATTATATAGATAATAAGAAAAAATGTGTAAAATTTGAAAACAGTAGAGAGGATTATCCACCTTTTCAGGACTTCTTCCTTCCCTC